>NC_079191.1:445905840-446280840 GCF_029499605.1 Hyla sarda | reverse complement strand
GAGGCCGTAGGAGGGCAACAACCCAGCAGCAGGACCACAACCTCCACCTTTGTGCAAGGAGAAGCAGGAGGAGCACTGCCAGAGCCCTGCAAAATGACCTCCAGCAGTGCACAAATGTGCATGTGTCCACTCAAACGATCAGAAACAGACTCCATGAGGGTGGTATGAGGGCCCGACGTCCACAGGTGGGGGTTGTGCTTATAGCCCAACACCGTGCAGGATGTTTGGCATATGCCAGAGAACACCAAGATTGGCAAATTCACCACTGGTGCCCTGTGCTCTTCACAGATGAAAGCAGGTTCACACTGAGCACATGTGACAGACGTGACAGAGTCTGGAGACGCCGTGGAGAACGTTCTGCTCCCTGCAACATCCTCCAGCATGACCGGTTTGGCGGTGGGTCAGTAATAGTGTGGGGTGGCATTTCTTTGGGGGCCATTGATAATTTTTGGTGATTTTGTTGTCAGCGCATTCAACTATGTAAAGACGAAAGTATTTCATACGATTAGTTCATTCATTCAGATCTAGGACGTGTTATCGCAGTGTTCACTTTATTTTTTTGAGTGGTATATAAACATGAAACACGTTAAAGGGGGTCTCCACCATAAGGTGATTTTAGTACGTACCTGGCAGACAGTAATGGACATGCTTAGGAAGGATCCGCACTTGTCTTGGGGATAAATGGCTATGTTGTGAGATTACCATAACACTGTGGTTAGCTTTTTGTGAACTAGTATTTCCTGTTTGAGTTTTCTTCTTTTGCCAACAAATCCCACAATTCCATCTTCCTCCCTCCCACACATCAGCCACCCCACCCATTGAAACATAAATGAGCTGCATCCATTCAAAAGACCTGTGGTTTTCAATCAGGGTGCCTACAGCTGTTGCATTAGTTGCAGATTGATCCTCCACCCATTGAAGCAGACAGGCTCCCTGTCATCAGCTGACTAGTGAGTCAGATCTCGGCCGCATTGCAACCTGGGAAAAATCTAAGACAACAGTCATTTTGTGTGCTGGTAAAAATAAATACGGGAGTAAAAATCACATAAGAATTGTGAGAAAACCATCACACACAGGTACAGACACAATATTATGGACTACACTAACTTTACAGCCCCTGTAGCATAGTCAAATAAAAAAAATCCTGGAATACCCCTTTAACATAGGTAAGATATGTTTCCATGACCAAAAATACCAGTATAGAAGGAGGATATATATACCACCACACAATAACTGGATAATACTGTCATACTGTACTGAATTACTGTAAAACCACTATAAACAGACCAGTATTCCCCCATACAGGTACATATAGAGGTAGATACCAGCTGTACACAGGATCTGTATACCATATAGTATATCACATAAGTGATTACAGTTACATCAAGGGAACTCACAGGCGTCTTATCTTATTAGCATCATTCTCTTTCTTTTTCTTCACCATCCAGATCAGATGCCATTACTACCTCTTCCATCCAAAATTAATCTCTAACCTCTGCAGGAAAAACAGATAACTAGCCAGCTATGTAGGTAGCCATGCATGTAGGTAGGTAACTAGCCAGCAAGGTAGGTAGCCATGCATGTAGGTAGGCAGCTAGCTAGCTTAGGTAGTTAGGTAGCCAGGTATGTAGGTGGGTAGCTAGCTAGGTAGTTAGGTAGCCAGGTATGTAGGTAGGTAATTAGGTATTTAGGTATCCAGGTATGAAAGTATCCATGTAGCTAGGTAGCCAGGTATGTAAGTAGGTGATTAGGCAGCCAGGTATGTAGGTAGGTAGTTAGGCAGCCAGGTGTTTAGGTAGGTAGACAGGTATATAGTTAGGTAGCCAAGTATGTAGGTAGTTAGGTAGTTACGTAGCTAGATGTGTAGTTAAGTAGTTATGTAGCCAGGTATGCAGGTAGGTAGTTAGGCAGCCAGGTGTTTAGGTAGGTAGACAGGTTTATAGTTAGGTAGCTAGGTATGTAGGTAGTTAGGTAGTTACATAGCTAGATATGTAGTTAAATAGTTATATAGCCAGGTATGTAGGATGGTAGTTAGGCAGGTTATGTGGGCCAGGTTAGCCAGCCAGGTATGTGGGCCAGGTTAGGCAGCCAGGTATATGGGGCCAGCCAGGTATATCAGCCTGGTATATGGGGGCAGCTAGGTATATGGGGCAGCTAGGTATGTGGGAGCAGCCAGGTATGGGGGAACAGCCAGGTATGGGGGGGGGCAGCCAGGTATGGGGGGGCAGCCAGGTATGGGGGGCAGCCAGGTATGTGGGAGCAGCCAGGTATATGGGAGCAGCCAGGTATATGGGAGCAGCCAGGTATGTGGGGGCAGCCAGGTATGTGGGAGAAGCCAGGTATGTGGGGGCAGCTAGGTATGTGGGAGAAGCAAGGTATGTGGGGCCAGCCAGGTATATCGGGCTGGTATGTGGGGGCAGCTAGGTATATGGGGCAGCTAGGTATGTGGGGGCAGCTAGGTATGTGGTTGCAGCTAGGTATGTGGGAGCAGCCAGGTATGTGGGAGTAGCCAGGTATGTGGGAAGAGCCAGGTATGGGGGGGCAGCCAGGTATGGGGGGGCAGCCAGGTATGTGGGAGCAGCCAGGTATGTGGGAGCAGCCAGGTATATTGGCCTGGTATGTGGGGGCAGCTAGGTATATGGGGCAGCTAGGTATGTGGGGGCAACCAGGTATGTGGGGGCAGCCAGGTGTGTGGGAGCAGCCAGGTATGTGGGAGCAGCCAGGTATGTGGGGGCAGCCAGGTATGTGGGAGCAGCCAGGTATGTGGGAGCAGCCAGGTATGTGGGGGCAGCCAGGTATGTGGGGGCAGGCAGGTATGTGGGGGCAGCCAGGTATGTGGGAGAAGCCAGGTATGTGGGGGCAGCCAGGTATGTGGGAGCAGCCAGGTATGTGGGGGCAGCCAGGTATGTGGGAGAAGCCAAGTATCTGGGGCAGCCAGGTATGTGGGAGCAGCCAGGTATGTGGGAGCATCCAGGTATGTGGGAGAACCAGGTATGTGGGAGCAGCCAGGTATGTGGGAGCAGCCAGGTATGTGGGGGCAGCCAGGTATGTGGGGGCAGCCAGGTATGTGGGAGAAGCCAGGTATGTGGGAGAACCAGGTATGTGGGGGCAGCCAGGTATGTGGGAGAACCAGGTGTTACGCCGAGCGCTCCGGGTCTCTACTCCTCCCCGGAGCGCTCGCGGCGTTCTCCTCTCAGCAGCGCCCCGGTCAGACCCGCTGACCGGGAGCGCTGCACTGACACTGCCGACGGGGATGCGATTCGCATAGCGGGACGTGCCCGCTCGCGGATCGCATCCCAATCCACTTACCTGTCCCGGTCCCCGGCTGTAACGTCCTGGAGCACGCGGCTCCGCTCTCTAGGGCGCGCGCGCGCCAGCTCTCTAAGATTTAAAGGGCCAGTGCACCACTAATTGGTGCCTGGCCCAATCAGTGTAATTAGCTTCCACCTGCTCCACGCCTTTATAACCTCACTTCCCCTTCCCTGCATTGCCGGATCTTGTTGCCCTTGTGCCTAGTGAAAGCGTTTCCTGTGATTGCCTCACCAGTGTTTCCAGACCTTCTGCCGTTACCATTGACTACGAACCTTGCCGCCTGCCCTGACCTTCTGCTACGTCTGACCTCGCCTCTGTTTAGTCCTTCTGTCCCACGCCTTCTCAGCAGTCAGAGAGGTTGAGCCGTTACCGGTGGATACGACCTGGTTGCTACCACCGCAGCAAGACCATCCCGCTTTGCGGCGGGCTCTGGTGAATACCAGTAGCAGCTTAGAACCGGTCCACCGGCACGGTCCACGCCAATCCCTTGCTGACACAGAGGATCCACATCCAGCCTGCCGAATCCTAACAGTAGATTCAGCCATGGATCCCGCTGAGGTGCCGCTGCCAAGTCTCGCTGACCTCGCCACCGTGGTCGCCCAACAAGGACAGCAGCTGTCACAGTTGTCCGACATGCTACAGCAGCTTCTGCCTCTTCATCAGCAACCATCTCCTCCGCCAGCTCCTGCACCTCCTCTGCAGCGAGTACCCGCTCCTAGCCTCCGCTTGTCTCTGCCGGACCAATTTGATGGGGACTCTAAACTCTGCCGTGGTTTCTTGTCCCAATGCTCCTTAAACTTGGAGATGTTGTCGGACCAATTTCCCACAGAATGGACAAAGGTGGCTTTCGTGGTTAGTCTCCTGTCTGGGAAGGCCTTGTCATGGGCCACACCGCTCTGGGACCGCAATGATCCTGTCACTGCCATTGTCCAGTCCTTCTTCGCTGAAGTCCGTAGTGTCTTCGAGGAGCCAGCCCGAGCCTCTTCTGCCGAAACTGCCTTGTTGAACCTGGTCCAAGGAGATTCTTCTGTGGGCGAATACGCCATCCAATTTCGTACCCTCGCCTCTGAATTATCTTGGAACAATGAGGCCCTCTGCGCGACCTTCAAAAAAGGCCTATCCAGTAATATCAAGGATGTGCTGGCCGCACAAGAAATTCCTGCCAACCTGCATGAACTTATCCATTTGGCCACCCGCATTGACATGCGTTTTTCTGAAAGACACCAGGAGCTCCGCCAGGAAAAGGATCTTGATCTCTGGGCACCTCTCTCCCAGTATCCTTTGCAATCTACCCCTGTGCCTCCCGCCGAGGAGGCTATGCAAGTGGATCGGTCTCGCCTGACCCATGAAGAGAGGTCTCGTCGCCGAGATAAAAATGTATGCCTGTACTGCGCCAGTACCGAACACTTCTTGGTGGATTGCCCTATTCGTCCTCCGCGTCTGGGAAACGCATGCACCCAGCTCACGTGGGAGTGGGGTCTCTTGGTATGAAGTCTGCCTCTCCACGTCTCACTGTGCCCGTGCGGATTTCTCCTTCTGCCAACTCCTCCTTCTCAGCTGTGGCCTTCTTGGACTCTGGTTCTGCGGGAAATTTTATTTTGGCCTCTTTTGTTAATAGGTTCAACATCCCTGTGACCTGTCTCGTCAAGCCGCTCTACATTTCTTCTGTCAACGGAGTAAAATTGGACTGCACTGTGCGTTATCGCACAGTGCCCTTGCTTATGAGCATTGGACTGCATCACGAAAAAAGTAGAATTTTTTGTTCTGCCCAACTGCACCTCTGAAGTCCTCCTCGGTCTGCCATGGCTCCAACGTCATTCTCCTACCCTTGACTGGACCACCGGGGAGATCAAGAATTGGGGTCCTTCTTGTCACAAACGATGCCTCACATCTGCTCCCACTTGTCTAACTCCTGAGGTTCCACCCATACCGGTCCCTCCCAAGGCTTACCAGGATATTTTCGGCAAAAAGCAAACTGGGATTTTGCCTCCTCATAGCCCCCTTCCTGGTAACACTCTGCCCCGTGGCAAGCTTCACCCTTTGCCCCCCCTCCCCATTCCTACTTCTTCTGGATTGCCTGCCGCTGATGAAGTTACCCAGGACTTCTCTGTCATCCGGAAGGGAACTCAAGAATCGCTCCCAATGGCCTCGTCTTGTATGAAGGGACAAGCAGACAAAAAGAGGGGGAGACCTAAGGGGGGTACTGTTATGCCGAGCGCTCCGGGTCCCTGCTCCTCCCCGGAGCGATCGCAGCGTTCTTCTATCTGCAGCGCCCCGGTCAGACCTGCTGACCGGGAGCGCTGCACTGACACTGCCGATAGGGATGCGATTCACATAGCGGGACGTGCCCGCTCGCGGATCGCATCCCAATCCACTTACCTGTCCCGGTCCCCGGCTGTCACGTCCTGGAGCGCGCGGCTCCGCTCTCTAGGGCGCACGCCAGCTCTCTAAGATTTAAAGGGCCAGTGCACCACTAATTGGTGCCTGGCCCAATCAGTGTAATTAGCTTCCACCTGCTCCACGCCTTTATAACCTCACTTCCCCTTCCCTGCATTGCCGGATCTTGTTGCCCTTGTGCCTAGTGAAAGCGTTTCCTGTGATTACCTCACCAGTGTTACCAGACCTTCTGCCGTTACCATTGACTACGAACCTTGCCGCCTGCCCTGACCTTCTGCTACGTCTGACCTCGCCTCTGTCTAGTGCTTCTGTCCCACGTCTTCTCAGCAGTCAGCGAGGTTGAGCCATTACCGGTGGATACGACCTGGTTGCTACCGCCGCAGCAAGTCCATCCCGCTTTGCGGCGGGCTCTGGTGAATACCAGTAGCAGCTTAGAACCGGTCAACCGGTACGGTCCACACCAATCCCTCTCTGACACAGAGGATCCACATCCAGCCTGCCGAATCCTAACACCAGGTATGTGGGGGCAGCCAGGTATGTGGGAGAAGCCAGGTATGTGGGAGAACCAGGTATGTGGGGGTAGCCAGGTATGTGGGGGCAGCCAGGTATGTGGGAGAAGCCAGGTATGTGGGAGAAGCCAGGTATGTGGGAGCAGCCAGGTATGTGGGAGCAGCCAGGTATGTGGGAGCAGCCAGGTATGTGGGAGCAGCCAGGTATGTGGGGGCAGCCAGGTATGTGGGAGAAGCCAGGTATGTGGGGGCAGCTAGGTATGTGGGGGCAGCCAGGTATGCGGGGGGCAGCCAGGTATGTGGGGGCAGCCAGGTATGTGGTAGCAGCCAGGTATGTGGGGGGCAGCCAGGTATGTGGGGGCAGCCAGGTATGTGGGGGGCAGTTAGGATTTGGCCCAATCAGTATAAGTCGATGAGCCCTTCCAGTGCCATATTTTGGGGTTTTGTAGCTTCTCCCTATACTGTACATGGACAATAGTCAATAGTAGAGACAAATACCGGCAGAATCTTGTGTATCCTCGGGGTCGGGGTTTCACAGTTTTCTTCTTTGTGAAGTGTTTTTGTTTGCGCCTCCAGGGTTATATAAACTCCATTGAAGTATCTTGTTATAATAAACACAAGAAGGTTAAAGACTCTTTATAAACACAAAGCTGTGAACAAACCCTCCTGACCCTGCACCGGCAGCGCACACGATATGGACAAATAAATGAGGCGGGCGTATAAAGCCCCCCCTTCTTAGGATGGAACGGTCCGCACGTAATACAGTATCTCAGAGTATAATAGGACACATGGGGGGGGGGGATACACAGCAATACACATAGGGGGGGGATACACAGCAATACACATAGGGGGGATACACAGCAATACACATAGGGGGGGATACACAGCAATACACATAGGGGGGATACACAACAATACACATAGGGGGGATACACAGCAATACACATAGGGGGGGGGATACACAGCAATACACATAGGGGGGGGATACACAGCAATACACATAGGGGGGGATACACAGCAATACACATAGGGGGGATACACAGCAATACACATAGGGGGGGATACACAGCAATACACATAGGGGGGATACACAACAATATACATGGAGGGATAAACAACAATATACATGGGGGGATAAACAACAATATACATGGGGGGATACACAACAATATCCATGGGGGGTGATACACAACAATATACATGGGGGGGTACACAACAATATATATGGGGGGATACACAACAATATATATGGGGGGATACACAACAATATACATGGGGGTGATACACAACAATATACATGGGGGTGATACACAACAATATACATGGGGGGATATACAACAATATATATGGGAGATACACAACAGTATACATGGGAGATACACAACAATATATATGGGAGATACACAACAATATATATGGGAGATACACAACAATATATATGGGAGATACACAACAATATACATGGGAGATACACAACAATATATATGGGAGATACACAACAGTATATATGGGAGATACACAACAATATATATGGGGGCTGATACACAACAATATACATGGGAGATACACAACAATATACATGGGAGATACACAACAATATATATGGGAGATACACAACAATATACATGGGGGATACACAACAATATACATGGGAGATACACAACAATATACATGGGAGATAAACAACAATATACATGGGAGATACACAACAATATATATGGGTGATACACAGCAATATATATGGGGGGATAAACAACAATATATATGGGAGATACACAACAATATACATGGGGGATACACAACAATATATATGGGAGATACACAACAATATATATGGGAGATACACAACAATATATATGGGAGATACACAACAATATATATGGGAGATACACAACAATATATATGGGAGATACACAACAATATATATGGGTGATACACAGCAATATATATGGGGGGATAAACAACAATATATATGGGAGATACACAACAATATACATGGGGGATACACAACAATATACATGGGAGATACACAACAATATACATGGGAGATACACAACAATATACATGGGAGATACACAACAATATATATGGGAGATACACAACAATATATATGGGTGATACACAACAATATATATGGGAGATACACAACAATATATATGGGAGATACACAACAATATATATGGGAGATACACAACAATATATATGGGAGATACACAACAATATATATGGGAGATACACAACAATATACATGGGGGGTGATACACAACAATATATATGGGAGATACACAACAATATATATGGGAGATACACAACAATATATATGGGAGATACACAACAATATATATGGGAGATACACAACAATATACATGGGAGATACACAACAATATATATGGGAGATACACAACAATATACATGGGAGATACACAACAATATACATGGGAGATACACAACAATATATATGGGAGATACACAACAATATACATGGGGGATACACAACAATATACATGGGAGATACACAACAATATACATGGGAGATAAACAACAATATACATGGGAGATACACAACAATATATATGGGTGATACACAGCAATATATATGGGGGGATAAACAACAATATATATGGGAGATACACAACAATATACATGGGGGATACACAACAATATATATGGGAGATACACAACAATATATATGGGAGATACACAACAATATATATGGGAGATACACAACAATATATATGGGAGATACACAACAATATATATGGGAGATACACAACAATATATATGGGAGATACACAACAATATATATGGGAGATACACAACAATATATATGGGTGATACACAACAATATATATGGGAGATACACAACAATATATATGGGAGATACACAACAATATATATGGGAGATACACAACAATATATATGGGAGATACACAACAATATATATGGGAGATACACAACAATATACATGGGGGATACACAACAATATATATGGGGGATACACAACAATATACATGGGAGATACACAACAATATACATGGGAGATACACAACAATATACATGGGAGATACACAACAATATAGATGGGAGATACACAACAATATATATGGGTGATACACAACAATATATATGGGAGATACACAACAATATATATGGGAGATACACAACAATATATATGGGTGATACACAACAATATATATGGGAGATACACAACAATATACATGGGAGATACACAACAATATATATGGGAGATACACAACAATATATATGGGAGATACACAACAATATACATGGGGGGTGATACACAACAATATATATGGGAGATACACAACAATATATATGGGAGATACACAACAATATATATGGGAGATACACAACAATATATATGGGAGATACACAACAATATATATGGGTGATACACAACAATATATATGGGAGATACACAACAATATACATGGGAGATACACAACAATATATATGGGAGATACACAACAATATATATGGGAGATACACAACAATATACATGGGAGATACACAACAATATATATGGGAGATACACAACAATATATATGGGTGATACACAACAATATATATGGGAGATACACAACAATATATATGGGAGATACACAACAATATATATGGGAGATACACAACAATATATATGGGAGATACACAACAATATATATGGGAGATACACAACAGTATATATGGGAGATACACAACAATATATATGGGGGCTGATACACAACAATATACATGGGAGATACACAACAATATATATGGGAGATACACAACAATATATATGGGAGATACACAACAATATATATGGGAGATACACAACAATATATATGGGTGATACACAGCAATATACATGGGAGATAAACAACAATATATATGGGAGATACACAACAATATATATGGGAGATACACAACAATATATATGGGAGATACACAACAATATATATGGGAGATACACAACAATATATATGGGAGATACACAACAATATATATGGGAGATACACAACAATATATATGGGAGATACACAACAATATATATGGGAGATACACAACAATATACATGGGAGATACACAACAATATATATGGGAGATACACAACAATATATATGGGTGATACACAACAATATATATGGGAGATACACAACAATATATATGGGAGATACACAACAATATATATGGGAGATACACAACAATATATATGGGAGATACACAACAATATATATGGGAGATACACAACAATATATATGGGAGATACACAACAATATATATGGGAGATACACAACAATATATATGGGAGATACACAACAATATATATGGGAGATACACAACAATATATATGGGAGATACACAACAGTATATATGGGAGATACACAACAATATATATGGGGGCTGATACACAACAATATACATGGGAGATACACAACAATATATATGGGAGATACACAACAATATATATGGGAGATACACAACAATATATATGGGAGATACACAACAATATATATGGGTGATACACAGCAATATACATGGGAGATAAACAACAATATATATGGGAGATACACAACAATATATATGGGAGATACACAACAATATATATGGGAGATACACAACAATATATATGGGAGATACACAACAATATATATGGGAGATACACAACAATATATATGGGAGATACACAACAATATATATGGGAGATACACAACAATATATATGGGAGATACACAACAATATACATGGGAGATACACAACAATATATATGGGAGATACACAACAATATATATGGGTGATACACAACAATATATATGGGAGATACACAACAATATATATGGGAGATACACAACAATATATATGGGAGATACACAACAATATATATGGGAGATACACAACAATATATATGGGAGATACACAACAATATATATGGGAGATACACAACAATATATATGGGAGATACACAACAATATATATGGGAGATACACAACAATATATATGGGAGATACACAACAGTATATATGGGAGATACACAACAATATATATGGGAGATACACAGCAATATACATGGGGGATACACAGCAATATACATGGGGGATACACAGCAATATACATGGGGGGATACACAGCAATATACATAGGGGGGATATACAACAATATACATGGGGGATACACAATGATACACATGAGGGGATACAAAATTATACACATGGGGGGGATACAAAATTATACACATGGGGGGATACAAAATGAAACACATGGGGGGGATATGCAGTGATACACATGGGGGGATGCACATGGGGATACACAGGCGATACACATGGGGGATACATAGGGGATACACATGGGGGATACACAGGGGATACACATCCTTCACCACATGGACCCCTCTGTTTGCGCTTTAGTTCTGCTCATATATTATGGGTCACATGTTACTTTTATTTTCAGTTTTTGCCTCTGATATTATTTGTGAGGATTGTTCCATCGTAGCAGGAGGGGGAGACTTTTTGCTACTTTTACACTTTTTTATTTCCATACTGTACGTATCTCTCCTGTCACTGCTCCTTGTATTATTGTATTATTATTATTGTATTATTATATTTGTGATGTTTTGTAGACTCTTCCAGGGGTCGGGTTTTTTCAGCAGCTTTGTGCGTTGTGAAGAGTTTTTGTTGTCTTTACTTCTATGTGACATTTTATGAAATCTTTTGTTACATTGAAGGTGCAGTCTATGGTCTTATTACCGGTACGCCCCCCCCCCCACAAGGACATATTTGTAGTGCACCAGATGCTGCAGATGTTGTTCTAAGGGTCATCTGGGATCTGTAGTCCCGGACAGAAGCCCTGTGGGCTAGGACCGCACAGGAATGCGTCATGCGGAGTCCTCAAAAAAATGAACAGGTTGATTCTTTCTGCGGGCCGGAAACATCTAAAACAGAAATTCGGCCATGTGCCGTCCTGGTGGAATTGTATACAAGGAAAACATCACAAAATATAAAGTGCTTGACGTGTTTCGGGGAGGTCATCCCCTTAGTCAGGGGCTTATGGTGTAACTGCTTAGTAAATGTCAGGCAACGGCTGTCCAGGCATGATGGGAGTAATTTTGCTGGAAGTACACTGGTTGGGAATCACTGTTCTAGAATCTTCCTGCTTTTGCAGCAGCCGCCTGACATTAAGTAATCTGTAATCAGACCCCCCATTCCCTCTCTTCTGTCCCCCCCAGTAATGTTCATGCAGTAACACTGCGACTGTGGTTCTTTACATTTATCTCCACTGATATTCATCTACCGTGCTCTCACCCCGGCCGCACATTTTCATCATCAGCTTTATTCAAGCCGCATATTTATGACACGGTTTACGGCGCAGCTTTTTCTAAAACTACCGTATTTTTCGCCATATAAGACGCACTTATACGGCAAATACACATTAAAACCCTGTGCTATGGCGGCGGTCCCTGTGGCCATCAACGGCCGGGACCCTCCGCTAATACAGGACATCACCGATCGCGGTGATGCCCTGTATTAACCCTTCAGATGCGGCAATCAAAGCTGACCGCCGCGTCTGAAGCGAAAGTGACCCTAACCTGGCTGTTCGGGACCGCCACGGTGAAATCGCGGCGTCCCGAACAGCTTACAGGACACCGGGAGGGACCTTACCTGCCTCCTCGGTGTCTGCTCCGTGCCGGGATCCCCTGCATGGCCGGCGCTCTCCTTCGTCGTCATCACGTCGTCGCGCACGCCGTCCCGTCATCCGATAGGAGCGGCATGCGTAGCGGCGTGATGGCGGCGACACAGAGCTTGGATACTGGGCAGCAGAGACGTTCCGGAGCGACGGGGACACCACGGGGACGTGGCAACTGCGATGGAGGGTGACGAGCGGTGACGGGTTCGGAGCGGCGGGGACACGTGAGTATAACCTCCTATAACAGCGGTCTTCAACCTGCGGCCCTCCAGATGTTGCAAAACTACAACTCCCATCATGCCCGGACAGCCAACGGCTGTCCGGGCATGCTGGGAGTTGTAGTTTTGCAACAGCTGGAGGTCCGCAGGTTGAAGATCACTGTCCTATACTTTACATTGTATTTGATTCAGAATCTTTTTTTTTTCTTATAGATTCTCATCCTTTAAAATTGGTTGCGTCTTATGTGCCGGAGCGTCTTATATGGCGAAAAATACGGTATGCAGTTTTCGAAAAGTATGCACCAAAAACTGTATCAATCCCATGATTTGTGAATTAACATAAAATATCGTCTAACTTTCTGTTGTCGGAGGAAAACGAGTTGCGGAATGAACGTCAGCGCTAAGCTGATAGGTCACATGACTGCGCAGAATGTAGAAAGATCGTCCGATGTGGTGTATGTGAGAAGAAGGATTTGAAGTGCAGCTCACTCTGAAAACCTGACAACCAAGGGTTAAAGGGGTATTCCAGGGGAAAAAAACTTTACATATCAACTGGCTCCAGAAAGTTAAACAGATTCGTAAATTATGTGCATAGGAGATATAGAGACCGGTCTGACGAAGCGATTCGGCGCCAAACGGTCCGTCACCGAGAGGATACCCCCGCGTCCTTTGTCTACTCTCCCCTGCTTGTCTTCCGTGGTGTAAATCCTGGAATAAATTTTCACCTGCAAAGAATACCTGGGTCGTTGTGGTGAGTTGCTCCGTTTCTCTATATCTCCTATGCTTATGCTTTGAATGGACTTTACTGCACACGTAGAGCACCACTGAAATCCCTCCAGCAGTTGCAAGGGAAGACACAGTATACAGAGTATAGATCATTATCCTCCAGTGCTATCAGCAGGTGGTGCCGAGTCCCTCTATATTTGTTTAGATTTGTAAATGACTTCTATTAAAAAATCTTAATCCTTTCAATAAACATCAGCTGCTGAAGTTGAGTTGTTATTTTCTGTCTGGCAACAGTGCTCTCTGCTGACACCTCTGCTTGTCTCGGGAACTGCACAGAGTAGAAGAGGTTTGCTATGGGGATTTGCTTCTAAACTGGACAGTTCCAGAGACAGGTGTCATCAGAGAGCACTTAGACAGAAAAGAACAACTCAACTTCAGCAGCTCATAAGTACTGAAAGGATGAAGATTTTTTAATAGTAGTAATTTACAAATCTGTTTAACTTTCTGGAGCCAGTTGATATAAATAAATATATATATATATATATATATATATATATATATATATATATATATATATATATATATGTGTGTAAATTTCCTGGATAACCCCTTTAAGTGACACAACCTTTACCCTAATAGGCCTAATAGAGCGAATACAAAAAAAAACAAAAAACAAACATGGAGTCATCAGTCCTCAAGGGCGCAGTTTCAGGAAAGAGATAGGGAGAGGTGTAACGAGAGGGAAATGGCAATTCATAGATAAATAATTAATAAATAAATAAATTAGTAAGAAGATATATTGATATTAGGCTATAGAATATAGTAATGACAGTTTATTTAGTAGAAGTGAATATTTGTGAACTATACAATAATAATAATAATAATAATAATAATAATAATCTTATTAATAATAATAATAATCTTAATAATAATAATCTTAATAATAATAATAATAATCTTAATAATAATAATAATAATAATAATAATAATAAAATCTTAACAATAATAATAATCATAATACTAATCTTAAAAATAATAATAATCTTAATAATAATAATAATCTTAATAATAATCTTAATAATAAAGCTGATTTTCCATAGATGTCAACCTTTTCCCTGTATTAAAGGAAGGTAAATTCTCTGTTGCTACAACAAATGTGACAAATGTATCAAAGTACAAAAGTAAATATTCTCAATATTCTGGATACAGTATTAGTAGGTAGAGAAAAGAGAATAATGTGGGGAGAACCGGCACCGTAAAGGTGACTTGTAGGTACAGTCAGGTGATCAGCTTCAACAGGTTCAAACTCCAAAACCTTCCTTCGTAAACTTCAAGAAAAAAGCGGAACTGCAAAATTGTCTTTTATTCACCCATCAGGTAGAATGCGACGTTTCAGCCTCACCATGGCTTGAGAAAGGCCTCATAGAGAGGCTGAAACGTCGCATTGTACCTGATGGATGAATAAAAGACACAATTTTTTGCAATTTTGCCATTTTTTTCTTGAAGTATTAGCAGGTAGGATGCTGCACACCAGATACCGTATAATGCTAATCAGATTTACTCACTAGCAGAAGAAGAAAGGGACAGTTGTCCTGAAACGCGTCTGACAAGCACCAAACATTCCCGAGTACCACCATATCCACCAAATCCAAGAACATCCATATTTAACAACTTGACTGTCTATCTCCAACCTTGTATTTGCTTTACTCACAATCTCAACATTGTTATTAAAATGAGTGTGTGCTCCAAAAAGAGGCTAACCTGACATAACAGCACCTATTCCCCTCAACCCTCTATGCTCAACACCTATTTTCCTCAGCTCTCTCTGCACAGCACCTATGCCCCTCAGCTCTCTCTGCACAGCACCTATTCCCCTCAACCCTCTATGCTCAACACCTATTTTCCTCAGCTCTCTCTGCACAGCACCTATGCCCCTCAGCTCTCTCTGCACAGCACCTATTCCCCTCAACCCTCTATGCTCAACACCTATTTTCCTCAGCTCTCTCTGCACAGCACCTCTTCCACTCAGCTCTCTCTGCACAGCAACTATTCCTCTCAGCTCTCTCTGCACAGCACCTATTCACATCGTCTCTCTCTGCACAGCACCTTTTCCCCTCAGCTCTCTCTGAACAGCACCTATTCCCCTCAGCTCTCTCTGCACAGCACCTATTCCCCTCAGCTCTCTCTATACTGCACCTATTCACCTCAGATCTCTCTGCACAGCACCTATTCACCTCAGCTCTCTCTGCACAGCACCTATTCACCTCAGCTCTCTCTGCACAGCACCTATTCCCCTCAGCTTTCTCTGCACAGCACCTATTCCCCTCAGCTCTCTCTGCACAGCACCTATTTTCCTCAGCTCTCTCTGCACAGCACCTATTCACCTCAGCTCTCTCTGCACAGCACCTATTCCCCTCAGCTCTCTCTGTACAGCACCTATTCACCTCAGCTCTCTCTGCACAGCACCTATTCACCTCAGCTCTCTCTGCACAGCACCTATTCCCCTCAGCTTTCTCTGCACAGCACCTATTCCCCTCAGCTCTCTCTGCACAGCACCTATTCACCTCAGCTCTCTCTGCACAGCACCTATTCACCTCAGCTCTCTCTGCACAGCACCTATTCACCTCAGCTCTCTCTGCACAGCACCTATTCACCTCAGCTCTCTCTGCACAGCACCTATTCATCTCGTCTCTCTCTCTACACAGCACCTATTCCCCTCAACCCTCTATGCTCAACACCTATTTTCCTCAGCTCTCTCTGCACAGCACCTATTCCACTCAGCTCTCTCTGCACAGCACCTATTCACCTCAGCTCTCTCTGCACAGCACCTATTCACCTCATCTCTCTCTGCACAGCACCTATTCACCTCGTCTCTCTCTCTGCACAGCACCTATTCACCTCGTCTCTCTCTGCACAGCACCTATTCACCTCAGCTCTCTCTGCACAGCACCTATTCTCCCCGACTCTCTCTGCACAGCACCTATTCCCCTTGGCTTTCTCTGCACCGCACCAATTCCCCTCAGCTCTCTCTGCACAGCACCTATTCCCCTCAGCTCTTTCTGCACAGCACCTATTCCCTTCAGCTCTCTCTCTCTCTCTCTCTCTCTCTCTCTCTCTGCACAGCACCTATTCCCCTCAACCCTCTGTGCTCAACACCTATTTTCCTCAGCTCTCTCTGCACAGCACCTATTCACCTCAGCTCTCTCTACACAGCACCTATTCACCTCGTCTCTCTCTGCACAGCACCTATTCCCCCTCGGCATTCTCTGCACCGCACCTATTCCCCTCAGCTCTCTCTGCACAGCACCTATTCCACTCAGCTCTCTCTGCACAGCATCTATTCCCCTCATCCCTCTTTGCACAGCACCTATTCACCTCAGCTCTCTCTGCACAGCACCTATTCACCTCGTCTCTCTCTGCACAGCACCTATTCTCCCCGACTCTCTCTGCACAGCACCTATTCCCCTCGGCTCTCTCTGCACCGCACCTATTCCCCTCAGCTCTCTCTGCACAGCACCTATTCACCTCAGCTCTCTCTGCACAGCACCTATTCACCTCGTCTCTCTGTGCACAGCACCTATTCACCTCGTCTCTCTCTGCACAGCACCTATTCCCCCCGGCTTTCTCTGCACCGCACCTATTCCCCTCAGCTCTCTCTGCACAGCACCTATTCCACTTAGCTCTCTCTGCACAGCATCTATTCCCCTCATCCTTCTTTGCACAGCACCTATTCACCTCAGCTCTCTCTGCACAGCACCTATTCACCTCGTCTCTCTCTGCACAGCACCTATTCTCCCCGACTCTCTCTGCACAGCACCTATTCCCCTCGGCTTTCTCTGCACCGTACCTATTCCCCTCAGCTCTCTCTGCACAGCACCTATTCCCCTCAGCTCTCTCTGCACAGCACCTATTACCCTCAGCTCTCTCTCTCTCTCTGCACAGCACCTATTCCCCTCAACCCTCTATGCTCAACACCTATTTTCCTCAGCTCTCTCTGCACAGCACCTATTCCACTCAGCTCTCTCTGCACAGCACCTATTCACCTCGACTCTCTCTGCACCGCACCTATTCCCCTCAACACTCTCTGCACAGCCCCTATTCCCCTTAGCTCTCTCTGCACAGCACCTATTCCCTTCAGCTCTCTCTCTCTCTCTCTGCACATCACCTATTCCCCTTGGCTCTCTCTGCACAGCACTTATTCCCTTCAGCTCTCTCTCTCTCTGCACATCACCTATTCCCCTCGGCTCTCTCTGCACAGCACCTATTCCCCTCAGCTCTCTCTGCACAGCACCTATTCCCCTCAGCTCTCTCTGCACAGCACCTATTCACCTCAGCTCTCTCTGCACAGCACCTATTCCCCTCAGTTCTCTCTGCACAGCACCTATTCTCCTCAGCTCTCTCTGCACAGCACCTATTCACCTCAGCTCTCTCTGCACAGCACCTATTCACCTCGTCTCTCTCTGCACAGCACCTATTCTCCCCGACTCTCTCTGCACAGCACCTATTCCCCTCGGCTTTCTCTGCACCGTACCTATTCCCCTCAGCTCTCTCTGCACAGCACCTATTCCCCTCAGCTCTCTCTGCACAGCACCTATTACCCTCAGCTCTCTCTCTCTCTCTGCACAGCACCTATTCCCCTCAACCCTCTATGCTCAACACCTATTTTCCTCAGCTCTCTCTGCACAGCACCTATTCCACTCAGCTCTCTCTGCACAGCACCTATTCACCTCGACTCTCTCTGCACCGCACCTATTCCCCTCAACACTCTCTGCACAGCCCCTATTCCCCTTAGCTCTCTCTGCACAGCACCTATTCCCTTCAGCTCTCTCTCTCTCTCTCTCTCTGCACATCACCTATTCCCCTTGGCTCTCTCTGCACAGCACTTATTCCCTTCAGCTCTCTCTCTCTCTGCACATCACCTATTCCCCTCGGCTCTCTCTGCACAGCACCTATTCCCCTCAGCTCTCTCTGCACAGCACCTATTCCCCTCAGCTCTCTCTGCACAGCACCTATTCACCTCAGCTCTCTCTGCACAGCACCTATTCCCCTCAGTTCTCTCTGCACAGCACCTATTCTCCTCAGCTCTCTCTGCACAGCACCTATTCCCCTCAGCTCTCTCTGCACAGCACCTATTCCCCTCAGCTCTCTCTGCACAGCACCTATTCCCCTCAGCGCTCTCTGCACAGCACCTATTCCCCTCAGCGCTCTCTGCACAGAACCTATTCCCCTCAGCCCTCTCTGCACAGCACCCATTTCCCTCAGCTCTCGCTGCACAGCACCTATTCCCCTCAACTCTCTCTGCACAGCACCTATTCCCCTCAGCTCTCCCTGCACAGAACCTATTCCCCTCAGCTCTCTCTGCACAGCACCTATTCTCCGCAGCTCTCTCTGCACATCCCCCATTTCCATCAGCTCTCTCTGCACAGCACCTATTCCCCTCAGCTCTCTCTGCACAGCACCCATTTCCCTCAGCTCTCTCTGCACAGCACCTATTCCCCTCAGCTCTCTCTGCACAGCACCTATTCCCCTCAGCTCTCTCTGCACATCCCCCATTTCCATCAGCTCTCTCTGCACAGCACCCATTTCCCTCAGCTCTCTGCACAGCACCCATTTCCCTCAGCTCTCTCTGCACAGCACCTATTCCCCTCAGCTCTCTCTGCACGGCACCTGTTGTTATTTGGTGCAGAACACAGAGACTGTCTTTTACTTCCACAGCATCTAGGAGCATTATACTGCATCTCCTGTCCTGCATACTACCTACTTATACTATATCCCTCTACAGCAATGAGAATATTTACTATTGCACTTTGATACATTTGTGACATTTGTTGCAAAAAACAGAGAATTTACCTTTGTTTACTACAGGGAAAATGACAATATCTATGGAATAGCAGCTTTATTTAACACTTCTGCACATATTCTAAATAATTTATCATGTAGATTTACTGGATTATTACTAAGTGATTTGTTATTGTTATTATTATTATTATTGTTACTATTTTTTATTATGTATTTTAGACAAGTTACTTATTTGAACAATCACCAGGGCCCTGAGGTAAATTCATTTATATTCACTCTAATTTTAATAATCAATCATTATTATAGTCTATAGACTGAATATCAATATATCTATTAATTATGTTATTGATATTATGTTTCAGTTTATTATTTGCCTTCTTCTTCTTGCTACACTTATCTCTATCTATTTCCTGAAGCTGCACCCATGAGGACTGACAACTCTTTATTTCAGTGTTTTCAAAAGAGTGTGTCTTCAGCTGCTGCAAAACTACAACTCCCAGCGTGCTCGGACATCTGTTTACTATCTGGGCATGCTGGAGACATGCTGTTTGGAAAGCACTGCTATATTTATTATGTGTAGTATGTGGTCTGTGCAGAGTCAAACAACCTTCCAAGAAATGATATTGTGCACTGTGACCGAGAGAAGACGTACTGTGCATTGTGACCAAGAAAAGTCATACTGTGCACTGTGACCAAGAGAAGAAGTACTGTGCACTGTGACCAAGAGAAGACATACTGTGCACTGTCACCTAGAGAAAACGTACTGTGCACTGTGACCAAAAGTCAAACTGTGCACTGTGACCAAGAGATAAAGTACTGTGAACTGTGACCAAGAGAAGAAGTACTGTGCACTGTCACCAAGAGAAGTCATACTGTGCACTGTGACCAAGAGAAGAAGTACTGTGCACTGTCACCAAGAGAAGTCATACTGTGCACTGTGACCAAGAGAAGAAATACTGTGCACTGTGACCAAGAGAAGACATACTGTGCACTGTGACCAAGGAAAGACATACTGTGCGCTGTAACCAAGAGAAGTCATACTGTGCACTGTGACCAAGAGAAGACATACTGTGCACTGTGACCAAGAGAAGTCATACTGTGCACTGTAACCCAGAGAAGTCATACTGTGCACTGTCACCAAGAGAAGACACAGTGTGCACTGTGACCAAGAGAAGACATACTGTGTGCACTGTGACCAAGAGAAGACATACTGTGCACTGTCACCAAGAGAAGTCATACTGTGCACTGTAACCAAGAGAAGTCATACTGTGCTCTGTGACCAAGAGAAAATGTACTGTGCACTGTAACCAAGAGAAGTCATACTGTGTACTGTAACCAAGAGAAGTCATACTTTGCACTGTAACCAAGAGAAGACGTACTGTGCATTGTGACCAAGAGAAGTCATACTGTGCACTGTAACCAAGAGAAGTCATACTGTACACTGTAACCAAGAAAATTCATACTGTGCACTGTGACCAAGAGAAGACCTACTGTGCGCTGTAACCAAGAGAAGACATACTGTGCACTGTGACCGAGAGAAGACATACTCTGCACTGTCACCAAGAGAAGTCATGCTGTGCACCATGGTTGATAAGTTGTACTGTATACTGTAGCCCAGATAAGTTGCACTGTGCACTGAAGCCAATAGAAGTTTTACTGTGTATTGTAGCCAATAGAAGTTGTCCTGTGCAGTGAGGCAGGGTTTTCCAGGCTTGGGGTAGCGTTCCTCGGAGCTCATCTCTTTGGCGCGGTGTTTCAGCCTCGATGCTCGCTCTGCTCTTACCTTTAAATGTCAGCTCCATGTTCTGGAGGTTTGGTATCATTTTCTTTTTGATACGTTATTTCCTTCCTGCTCTCACTTTGCATTTAAAGTGACTAATAGACTGATATGTAATTTCACAAAATGTGATATCTCATCCCACATACCTGAGGGGAGGGGGGAGGCGCTGCTGCAGATCATGGCCCCGAACAGGGAAATCATGCGGAGTGTGAACAAATCCCATCATCTCCCCCCGGAGGAAAATGTCACAGAGTCTGGGGGAGAGCGACTCCCATCATCTCAATAATCCCCATCATCTCCATCATCCCCCATCATCTCCATAATCCCCATCATCTCCATAATCCCCATCATCCCTCATCATATCCATCATCCCCCATCATCACCATAATCCCCCATCATCTCCATCATCCCCATCATCTCCATCATCCTCCATCATCTCCATAATCCCCATCATATTCATAATCCCCATCATCCCTCATCATATCCATCATCCCCCATCATCACCATAATCCCCCATCATCTCCATCATCCCCATCATATCCATAATCCCCATCATCTCCATCATCCCCATCATATCCATAATCCCCATCATATTCCATCATCTCCATCATCCCCATCATCTCCATCATCCCCCATCATCTCCATCATCCCCCATCATCTCCCATCATCTCCATAATCCCCATCATCTCCGTCATCCCCATCATCTCTGTCATCCCCCATCATCTCCATCATCTCATCATCTGCATCATCCCCCATCATCTCCATCATCCCCCATCATCTCCATCATCTCCATCATTCCCCATCATCCCTCATCATCTCCATTATCCCCATCATCTCCATTATCCCCATCATCTCCATCATCCCCTATCATCCCCATCATCCCTCATCATCTCCATCAACCCCATCATCCTCATCATCTCCATAATCCCCATCATTCCCCATCATCTCCATCATCTTTATCATCCCCCATCATCTCCATCATCCCTCACCATCTCCATCATCCCCCATCATCTCCATCATCCCTCATCATCTCCATTATCCCCATCATCGTCATCATCTCCATCATCCCCCATCATCTCCATCATCCCCCATCCTCTCCCCGGAGGAAAATGTCACAGAGTCTGGGGAAGAGTGACTCCCATCATCTCCATAATCCCCATCATCCCCCATAATATCCATCATCCCCCATCATCTCCATAATCCCCATCATCTCCATCATCATCTCCATCATCCCCCATCATCTCCATCATCCCCCATCATCTCCATCATCTCCATCATCCTCATCATCCCCATCATCTCCATAATCCCAATCATCCCCCATCATCTCCATAATCCCCATCATCTCCATCATCCCCCATCATCTCCATTATCCTCATCATCCACCATCATCTCCATCATCCCTCATCATCTCCATTATCCCCATCATCCCCCATCATTCCCATCATCTCCATCATCCCCCATCATCTCCATTATCCCCATCATCCTCATCATTCCCATCATCTCCATCATCCTCCATCTCCATCACGCCCATCATCCCCCATCATCCCTATCATCTCCTTCATCACCCATCATCCCACATATCATCACAACCCCCTAGACAACCGTAACCCTCATAGATAGTGACTCCCATCATATCCGTCATTTCACGGAAGAGAAAACTTAAAGGACATCTGCAGCGTTACAAACACTTATCCCCTATCCACAGGATAGGGGATAAGTGTTTGATCATGGGGGGTCCAAACGCTGGGGCCCCCGGCGATCTCCTGTACGGGGCCGCGACTCTCCCGTGCAGGGGGCATGTCAGCCGCAGCATGACGTTGCAGCCGGCACGCCTCCTCCATACATCTCTATGGGAGAGGCGGGGAGGCAGCATTCGTGCCTTCCCGCATCCCCCATAGAACTGTATGGGGACGGGGAGGAGACGGGGCGGCACCATGAGCGCTAATGGCGGGGGGGGGGGGGTTCCCAGTGGTCGGACCCCCGCGATCAAACACTTATCCCCAATCCTGAGGATAGAGGATAAGTGTAATGCCGCTGCAGTTATCCTTTAATCTATATCCTGGTATCTGTAATTATGACAACAAGTGTATAAAGCAAATGTATATGACTAAGGCGGCATTCACATCTCGTTTTCACTGTACGGGAGCCAGATCCGGCTGGGGGAGGGGCAAACCGGGCTCTCCCGTATCCCAGCCGGACCAGCACTGAAATCCATTCACTTTAATGAGCCGATCGGAGTCAAACGGTGACTGCGGTCGGCTCATTTTTGACCGTATCCAGTTTTGTGACCGGACCTAAAGCTGTAGTATACTATGGGTTCAGGTCCAGTCAGGAAACCGCATACGGGTCACAAATGAGCCGACCGCAGTCACCGTTTGAGTCCGATCGGATCATTAAAGTGAATGGAGTCACGGGCTTATCTGGATGGGGTATGCCCCTCCCCCAGCCGGATCCGGCACCTGTAATGTAAAAACGAGATGTGAATGCAGCTTAATATGGATGAGAAACCTCCCAAATAATCTGTTATTTGTTCATATCTTTTATTTTATTTAGCTGTTAGAAATGGAAATCTCATATCTATCTCATATCTATCTATCTATCTATCTCATATCTATCTATCTATCTATCTATCTATCTCATATCTATCTATCTATCTCATATCTATCTATCTATCTATCTCATATCTATCTATCTCATATCTATCTATCTATCTCATATCTATCTATCTCATATCTTTCTATCTCATATCTATCTATCTATCTATCTATCCATATATCTATCTATCTCATATCTATCTATCTATCTCATATCTATCTCATATCTATCTATCTCATATATATTACCTATCTATCTATCTATCTATCTATCTATCTATCTATCTATCTCATATCTATCTATCTATCTATCTATCTATCTATCTCATATCTCTCTATCTATCTCATATCTATCTATCTCATATCTCTCTATCTATCTATCTATCTATCTATCTCATATCTATCTATCTATCTATCTATCTCATATCTATATATCTATCCATCTATCTCATATCTATCTATCTCATATCTACCGGTATCTATCTATCTATCTATCTATCTATGTGTCACATAAACCATTTTGCCTCCTGTGGACACTGTTGTGTGTATGATGAGGTTCTGCAGCAGCTGTGTATTTCTCTCTGTCCTCGTGGTGTCTGCCCGTCTGGGCACTGGTGAGGTGTTGGCAGACGCTCACAGACTCCATTATCTTCATTACATTGATCTCCTCCTGAGATTTGTGAAATCTCATCCCAAGAAAACACAGTCTCCCGGTGCCGCGGTTAATGCTCCAGTATTTGGCTTGTAAAGCAGCCGGGCTCCCTGCGGGGACATTATGGGATCGATTGCCCTATGTCACCGCATTATCCTATAGGACGGCCCCACAATAAGAAACACAACCCTCCGTCCCAGACGTCTGCAGCCCCATGTAAATGTCACCTCAATGAATGTGAATAACAAAACCAGAAATGACAATTTATTCTCTTCATATATCTCCCCCATCCTTGTCTATAGGGGCTGCAAGGACAATCACCCCAGACCACCAGGGGTCTATACTCACCGGTCTATGGGGCCATCAGAAATCATATAGATCAGTGTTCCCCAACCTGTGGCGTCCATTCTCACCTGCAGAAGAGCCACGGGTTGGGGACAAATGGACCAAGGGGACCAAGGGGACTGACTACTGAGTAAAAGACTAAAAACATAATCACCAATGAGGACCTCCAGGATATCCAGATCTACAGATCACCAGACATGGACACTAACCCCGGGGTCACCAGGGAAGATGACCTGTAAACACAACCAAGAATAACTCCCATAGACATGAATTGTAGGACCGTGACAATTACTACAAAATGTTCAGGACGCTGGAGCACCGGAGTACCCCTTTAAATGCTGGAATGTCAGATAACCACTGGTGAATTTTACTGAATAAAGTTGCAGAATGACAACAAGAATAGCGATAAGTGAATTTTCCCAAAAAATTTGGTTCGGTCCGAATTTTATTGTGGAGGATTGCTATTAAAAAAGGCTATTGTCTGCTTCAGGACCCTAAACCCTGGCAACACCGCCTCCCACGTCACTCTCCGCATCACTACTTGTCCGCCTAGCGGAGGAAGCGGCGCATGTCTCCTCCCCTTCTTGGCTGGGCAGTAGCTGCTGACTGTCCTCTATTAGATCGTCCTCAGTGAATAGTGGAGCTGAACCCACAGCATAAGATACTTCTCTAGGAGAGGAAACAGCATAGGACAAAGGCAATGGGAGGACAGGGACTGCTCCCCGGCCATGCCAACTGAGGGTTGTGTCTGAGGAACCCACCGACTGTTGACTGGGGGTGTCAGATGTCACTTGTGATGATGTGGATGAGCGTGTTAACCAATCGACGGCAGATGTGTTGCTGGTGGAGACACGACCGCTGGCTGATAACGGGAGCTCAGGCCTCTCGCTGCGACTCCTGCTGCCACTCGCCCCTAGTCTGCTGCGACCTCTGTCTGATAAAGGCCTCTGCCACTCCTCTGTGCACGTCCTGGTACTTCTCTGCCTGACATACTTAGTGCGCATATGAGGGGAGTGTAATACGCTCAACTACACTTAAAACAGTATTTGTCTAGAACAGCAGCAGATGTGTACTTTTGCCTGGCTTTTCACAGTATGTAGGCCCTTAAGACTTTAACAGGTAGAAAATAGTACACTACTTAGATGTAGATATGCAGTATGCACTTAGGAGGAGAGAAAAATAGTACAGTAAGCTTAAAAAATGTCTTTTCGCACAACACCAGCAGTACACACCAGTGCTGCAGCACACAGTCGCTGTGTACTTAACCCAAAATTGCACTCTCTCACAGACTAGTACAACCAGCAGATGATTTGTTGTGGAACCAAGACACTGAATTGCGCTGATAACTCATTCCTGCCTCCTCTGCTAAGGTTTATGAAGTTGAGGCAGCTCGTTGAAATGTACGAGTCAACACACAGCTATGTGCCACTCTCTGTAATACTATGCCGAAGAAAGTGACTGGGTGGTTAATCGCTGCAGTAAAAATTATTTTCTGTGAAAAATGCACTGCTCTCTGTCCACCAGAACGCTGATGTGACTAGGAGGTGAAACGCAGCTGGAAAAAGCTTTTCTGTGTAACACACAGCGCTGTCCTATGTCTTTGCAGTGAAAGGATGAAGTGACGACCCAGAATATGGCTGCCGATTATATAGGGCTGTGACATCACAGGGGTGGCTGGCTGCTGATAGGCTGCATCCTGCAGGTGATTCAGGGTCATCCCACCTACTGTTGCTTCCGCCTTCCCAGAGTTCCTTGCCCCATGTCCTCAAATTGTGGATCTGCCATTTTAGATGCCCTGGAGCCTGGACCGCACTAAATGGAGTTTAATGAAGCAATTTGCGCGATAGAATCGCGGTGATATTCGCATTCCTTGCAAATCAAATTTTTCATGAAATTCGTAACAAATTCGGATTCGTCAGATTTGATTCGCTCATCTCTAAACAGGAATATACAGTCCAATTATACAGAGGCACTGAACATAGTAAATAGCAACAGTTGCTGTTACTGTAACTGCTGAGACTTGCAGTACTTGCTACAACACTGTAATCTGTTTTGACTCCTGAAGAGGAGATGACTGACACTGACTAGCTTCTTCATGAACAGAATACCAAGTTTAGCGCCAGGGAGGACACAACGGATAGATGTGGCCGGAGAATATTCACTCCTTCATCCTATCTTCACTACGGGGTCTATCAGACACTGCTATTGCCCCCAAAGCCTGGACTGAGATGACTAAGACCACTTTACTTTACCCTTGGAGGCGGGATCTGTGCACAGTCCTTGGGCATACCAACTATTCCACATCTTGGGCATACCAACTACTCCACATCTTGGGCATACCAACTACTCCACATCTTGGGCATACCAACTACTCCACATCTTGGGCATACCAACTACTCCACATCTTGGGCATACCAACTACTCAGAGCAGGTAGTACAAGTGTTCTGCTCTGGGACACCACAAACTCCCCCTCTTAAGAAAACTGTCCTCGGCGTAGTCCTGGAGGGAGGATATGGCTAGATTAAGACATGTGGTAAACCCTGGAGAGACAGACAAGGTGAGGTAAGTACTGGACAGGTACCCAACAGATGGTAGAAAGAAGTGAATGCTGCCATTCTATACAGGATATAGCAACAACTAACATTCTTTATACTCTTAAATGGAACATGAGTCCTGGGGCATTAACAGAGAAATGTCCTTCACAGGCTGTAAACAAATAACATAATGAGCAGAGATAAATCAATATTCATGCAAACTCTGTGCACACATTTGTAATTGGGAGCAGGGAGCCCCTTGTCGCCCGGGATCCGATGGGACTGAGGTGAATGAGGTTCATTTGGCTGCAGCAACAGATTTTAGTGCATAAAGTTTCCCTTGGTTCAGTCCATGGTGGGCAGCACCATATACATAATACAACCTGTATTACCCACTTTACATTCTAGACATTATATATATCCTACACACTATGAGGAAAAGTCGCCCAGTTGCCCATAGCAACCAATCAGATCGCTTCTTTCATTTTTCAGAGGCCTTTTCAAAATAAAATAAGCGATCTGATTGGTTGCTATGGGCAACTGGGCGACTTTTCCTCAGCGCAGGTTTTGATACATTTTCCCCTATATAATACAATCTATACCTTCTGGACACTATATATATTCTATACAGTCTGGACACTATATACATTCTATACAGTCTGGACACTATATACATTCTATACATTCGGGACACTATATACATTATATACATTCTGGACACTATATACATTCTATACAGTCTGGACACTATTAATTCTATACAGTCTGGACACTATTAATTCTATACAGTCTGGACACTATATACATTATATACAGTCTGGACACTATATACATTCTATACAGTCTGGACACTATATACATTCTGTACATTCTGGACACTATTAATTCTATACAGTCTGGACACTATATACATTCTATACAGTCTGGACACTATATACATTATATACAGTCTGGACACTATATACATTCTATACAGTCTGGACACTATATACATTCTGTACATTCGGGACACTATATACATTATATACATTCTGGACACTATATACATTCTATACAGTCTGGACACTATTAATTCTATACAGTCTGGACACTATTAATTCTATACAGTCTGAACACTATATACATTATATACAGTCTGGACACTATATACATTCTGTACATTCTGGACACTATATACATTCTATACATTCTGGACACTATATACATTATATACATTATGGACACAATATACATTCTATACATTCTGGACACTATATACATTCTATACAGTCTGGACACTATACATTACATACATTCTAGACACTATATATATTATATACATTATGGACACTATATACATTCTATACATTCTGGACACTATATACATTCTATACAGTCTGGACACTATATACATTATATACAGTCTGGACACAGTATACATTCTATATATTCGGGACACTGTATACATTATATACAGTCTGGACACTATATACATTCTAAACAGTCTGGACACTATATACATTATATACATTCAGGACACTGTATACAATCTATACAGTCTGGACAATATATATAATCTATACATTCTGGACACTATATACATTATATACAGTCTGGACACTATATACATTCTATACATTCTGGACACTATATACATTCTGGAAACTGTATACATTCTACACATTCTGGACACCATATACAATCTATACAGTCTGGACACTATTTACATTCTACACATCCTGGACACTATATACATTATATACATTCTACACATTCTGGACACTATATACATTATATACATTCTGGACACTATATACATTATATACATTCTGGACACTGTATACATTCTGTACATTCTGGACACTGTATACATTCTATACATTCTGGACACTGTATACATTCTGGACACTATATACATTCTATACAGTCTGGACACTGTATACATTCTATACATTTTATACATTCTGGACACTATATACATTCTACACATCCTGGACACTATATACATTATATACATTCGGGACACTATATACATTCTATACAGTCTGGACACTATATACATTCTATACATCCTGGACACTATGTACATTCTATACATTCTGGACACTATATACATTCTATACATCCTGGACACTATATACATTCTATAAATTCTGGACACTATATACATTCTATACATTCTGGACACTATATACATTCTATACAGTCTGGACACTATATACATTCTATACATCCTGGACACTATATACATTCTATACATTCGGGGCACTATATACATTCTATACAGTCTGGACACTACATACATTCTATACATTCTGGACACTATATACATTCTGGACACTATATACATTCTATACATTCTGGACACTATATACATTCTATACATTCTGGACACTATATACATTCTGGACACTATATACATTCTGGACACTATATACATTCTATACATTCTGGACACTATATACATTACATACATTCTATACGGTCTGGACACTATATACATTATATGCATTCTGGACACTATATACATTATATACATTCGATACATTCTGGACACTATATACATTCTATACATTCTGGACACTATATACATTCTATACAGTCTGGACAATATATACATTCTATACATTCTAGACACTATACATAATATACATTCTGGACACTATATACATTCTATACATTATGGACACTATATACATTACATACATTCTATACGGTCTGGACACTATATACATTATATGCATTCTGGACACTATATACATTATATACATTCCATACATTCTGGACACTATATACATTCTGGACACTATATACATTCTATACATTCTGGACACTATATACATTCTGGACACTATATACATTCTATACATTTGGGACACTATATACATTCTCTACATTCTGGACACTATACATTCTGGATACTCTATACATTCGGGACACCATATACATTCTATACATTCTGGACACTATATACATTCTATACAGTCTGGACAATATATACATTCTATACAGTCTGGACATTATATACATTCTGGACACTATATACATTCTATACATTCTGGACAATATATACATTCTATACAGTCTGGACATTATATACATTCTGGACATTATATACATTTTGGACACTATATACATTCTATACATTCTGGACAATATATACATTCTATACAGTCTGGACACTATATACATTATATACATTCTGGACAATATATACATGCTATACATTCTGGACACTATATACATTCTATACATTCTGGACACTATATACATTCTATACATTCTGGACAATATATACATTCTATACATTCTGGACAATATATACATTCTATACAGTCTGAACACTATATACATTCTATACAGTCTGAACACTATATACATTCTATACAGTTTGGACAATATATACATTCTATACATTCTGGACACTATATACATTCTATACATTCTGGACACTATATACATTCTATACATTCTGGACACTATATACATTATATACAGTCTGGACAATATATACATTCTGGACACTATATTCATTCTATACATTCTGGACACTATATACATTATATACATTATGGACACAATATACATTCTATACATTCTGGACACTATATACATTCTATACAGTCTGGACACTATACATTACATACATTCTAGACACTATATATATTATATACATTATGGACACTATATACATTCTATACATTCTGGACACTATATACATTATATACAGTCTGGACACTATATACATTCTGGACAATATATACATTCTATACATTCTGGACACTATATACATTCTATACATTCTGGACACTATATACATTCTGGACACTATATACATTATATACATTCTGTACACTATATACATTATATACATTCTGGACACTATATACATTATATACATTCTGGACACGATATACCTTCTATACAGTCTGGACATTATATACATTCTGGACACTTTATACATTATATACATTCTGGACACTATATACATTCTATACAGTCTGGACACTATATACATTCTGGACATTATATACATTCTGAACACTATATACATTCTATACATTCTGGACAATATATACATTCTATACAGTCTGGACAATATATACATTCTATACAGTCTGGACAATATATACATTCTATACAGTCTGGACAATATATACATTCTATACAGTCTGGACAATATATACATTCTATACAGTCTGGACAATATATACATTCTATACAGTCTGGACACTATATACATTCTATACAGTCTGGACAATATATACATTCTATACATTCTAGACACTATACATAATATACATTCTGGACACTATATACATTCAATACATTCTGGACACTATATACATTCTATACAGTCTGGACACTATATACATTCTATACAGTCTGGACACTATATACATTCTATACAGTCTGGACAATATATACATTCTGGACACTATATACATTCTATACATTCTAGACACTATATACATTCTATACAGTCTGGACAATATATACATTCTGGACACTATATACATTCTATACAGTCTGGACACTATATACATTCTATACAGTCTGGACAATATATACATTCTGGACACTATATACATTCTATACAGTCTGGACACTATATACATTCTATACAGTCTGGACAATATATACATTCTGGACACTATATACATTCTATACATTCTAGACACTATATACATTATATACATTCTGGACACTATATACATTCTATACATTAGCAAAGATGATGATACTTAGAAAATGGATGGCTCCGTTGGTTAATGGATAGGGTTGGTTAATAAGGTTAAAAATATGAATAAATCCTATATAAGGATAGGAAATCAAAAAGTAAGGAAAAGGAAATTTGGGCCCTGTGGAAACATTAGGCCTCAGTAGGGTTTTTGGTAGTGTTTTTTCTATTTCCCCCCAATGTTTTTGTTGGTTCTCTGAGAGGAATATTAGGATAGTAATGCCAGGCTATAGGGTGGGTAGGAGGGAGTATAAACTATTGTAATTGTTTGTGTTAATGTATGAAATTTATAATAAAATAAAGTATAAAAAAAAGACTGAGACTGTTCTACTGACTAAAGATATTTCATCCTTAGACATATAGGACCACAGAGTCCTATACAGGAGCCGCAGAGGACGACATGTTATTCTGCACCAATAAGGGGTCCATGGCAATGCCAGGTGCGGAGGGTAATGCCAACAATACCAGACTGGAGATGTTCAGACTGTAATCCTTAATACTGTAATAGATGCCCCCCCCCCCCCATCCCACTCTGGACCATCAGACTGGAAATGGCGCACTTACCTGTACGTGTCCCCTGCTGTGGTTGGCACAGGAGATACACATGGCACTGTAGTGGGTGCAGTGAGAACAGGGCAATAGTCCTGCACAATGGTTGCCTGAGCCCCTCTGGGGCCGACACTCACTGCCCTGAAGCGAATGCGCCCCCCCCCCCCCCCCCCCATAGACACTTAAGGCATCACGGTGTACAGGTATCTATCAGTCCTTAAAGGGGTAGTCCAGTGGTGAAAAACTTATCCCCTATCCTAGGGATAGGGGATAAGGTTGAGATCGCGGGGGGTCCGACCGCTGGAGCCCCCTGCGATCTCTCTGTACGGGGGCCAGGCTCTCCGGCCAGATATCGAGTGTCGACCCCCGCACGAAGCGGCGGCCGACAAGCCCCCTCAATACATCTCTATGGCAGAGCCGGAGATTGCCGAAGGCAGCGCTTCGGCTCTGCCATAGAGTTGTATTGAGGGGGCGTGTCGGCCGCCGCTTCGTGCGGAGGTCGACACGTCCCCTTCCCGCGAGCTGTCGGGGCTCCGTACAGGAGATCGCAGGGGGCCCCAGGGGTCGGACCCCCGCGATCTGCAACTTATCCCCTATCCTTAAGATAGGGGATAAGTTATTCACCACTGAGTCAGCACTGGACTACTCCTTTAAGTACCAGGATACAAGGGTATATCTATAGGCCTTATGTTCTTAACGGACTAATATTATTACTGTATTATTTTTATTATATTATCAATATTATTATTACTACTACTGTATTATCAATATTAGTTATTGTATTATTATTATTACTGTATTATCAATATTAGTTACTGTATTATTATTACTGTATTATCAATATTATTGTTATTGTATTATTATTACTGTATTATCAATATTAATATTATTATTATTATTATTATTATTATTACTGTATTATCAATATTATTGTTGTCATTATTATTATTAATAATGTATTATTAACATTATCATTATTACTGTATTATTATTATTACTGTATTATCAATATTAATATTATTATTACTGTATTATCAATATTATTGTTAATATTATTATTATTATTAATAATAATGTATTATTAATATTATTGTTATTATTATTACTGTATTATTGTTATTACTGTATTATTATTATTATTATTATTATTATTATTATTATTGTATTATTATTATTATATTATTATTATTATTATTATTATTGTATTATTATTATTATTATTATATTATTATTATTATCCTTATTGTTTTATTATTATTATTGTATTATTATTATTATAACCACCTTATTGTTATTTGTTTGGTCCTTCTATTAACCCTTGGGGGACATGTCACCTACATGTCCGCTGCAATGTACAGGAGCTGCACTCATGAGTGACGCTGCTATCAGCAAAATCTTAAATTGCAGATTTTTGGTCATATGACATCCCATAAAAAAATGGTCAAAAGGTCACAAAAAAAGGACCCTCATAGACACGAAAATAAAAAAAGTTATATGGGGTCAGAATGAAGCAATTTTAAGTATATTGACTTTGTTAAAAAAATAAAATAAATAGTAAAATAACAAAAAAAAGTCATAAATTTGCTTTGGTTTACCCAGTGCCCGACATAAGAACGAAACCCCTCAAGAGATGCAGAAGCAAGAACGTTTTTTTCCCAACCAAAACAACCTCATATGGGTCTAAGAATGGAAAAATAAAAGAGCTATGTCCTCAAGGGGTTAATAGCCTTCTAACCCAGTGTTTCCCAACCTGTGTGCCTCCAGCTGTTGCAAAACGTCAACTCCTAGCATGACGGACAGCCAAAGCCTCCAGCTGGAGACACGCCATTTGGAAAGCCCTATTCTAACCTTATATCATCACTCTGGGCCTCAGAGCCCGATATGGCGGGTTTCTTGTATTTATTTAAAAAAAAAAAAATTGTGTCCATTATTGTAACTCAATTTTACTGTAAAATCCCCCATTGATTCTAGCGATTGGTTTGCCCCCCCCCCCCCCCGTCACATGACTCCTCCTGCACCACTCTATACTGATGTGGCAGTGTTTCCTTTTAAATATCCCCCACCCTACCTGTTTAAAGGGGTACTCCGATGGAAAACATTTTTTTAAATAAACACGCCCCCTCAGTACAGTGCTCCGGCTCTTCCATAGAGTTGTATTGAGGGGGCGTGTTAGCCGCAGTTTCCCTTTCCGCGGACTGCTGGGGACCCGTACGGGACCGCCCACAATCTGTAACCTATCCCCTATCCTTAGAATAGGGGATAAGCTTTCCAGTCCTGGAGTACTCCTTTAATCCTTCCAGTACTTATCAGCTGCTGTATGATCCACAGGAAGTTTTGTAGTTTTTTTCCAGTCTGACCACAGTGCTCTCTGCTGACACCTCTGTCCATATCAGGAACTGTCCAGAACAGGAGCAAATCCCCATAGCAAACCTCTCCTGCTCTGGAAAGTTCCTGACATGGACAGAGGTGGCAGCAGAGAGCACCGTGGTCAGACTGGAAAAAAACTACAAAACTTCCTGTGGAGCATACAGCAGCTGACAAGTACTGGAAGAAGTAATTTACAAATCTGTAGAAATTTCTGGCACCAGTTGATTTAAACAAATATTGTTTTCCACCGGAGTACCCCTTTAATTCCCCCCCCCCCCCCGCCCCCCTATAACCTTGGCTGTAATGTAGACCTAGCTGAAACGCTCTGTGCTGCTCTTATCTCCCAGAGCAGCCATAATAAGAGATGTAAATGGGGACGATAGCGACTTTATGAGACAGAAGCTCCCGCTCCGGTTCGTGCCGCCACATTGCCGCGTCCTTTTCGCCGTACGTGACATTGAGATACATTGTGTCTCCAGCTTTAAATAGAAATTGTCTGATTAATAATTACCAGCCGGGTCTATTAATTGCTTATTACTCAGAATGTGCATTAATAAGGAACATGACGGAATGATCCAGAGGCTTCTGGAACAACGAGAGGCATCATGGCCGCCTCTTCACCCCCTGTCCCTTCCCTCCCGCAGATAGATTGTAAGCTCTTCAGTCACAGTTACATACACGACCAGGCTTCTCCCAGCCAAGTCTTAGGGGCCAGGATCCTCCAGAGATGGCGCCCCCATATGGTGGCCCGAATGTAACCTGTATTCCAACTCCAGGACTACAGGAGAGGAGGGCCCCCCACTCCCTTCTAGGCTGCAGGCAGGGCCATCTTTAGGTCTGCAGCCTAGAAGAAAACTTCAACAACCGAGGATGCGGCATCCAATGTAGACAGCACGGGTGGGAGCCGGGAAAGGTAAGTACAGTAAAAGCTCACGTAGTAAATAGTGTTGAGCGGCATTGGCCATATTCGAATTCGCGATATTTCGCGATATATGGACGAATATTCCTCATATATTCGCAAAATTTGCATATTCGTATTATTTGCGTTTTATTTTCGCATATGCGAAAATGAACGAAAATTTGCATATGTGAAAATTAGCATACGTTAAAATTAGCATACGCAAAAATTAACATAAGCGACAATTCGCATAAGCGAAAATTCGTACGCCAGTCTCACACAGTAGTATTAGAGGCTTCTTTACACCACACAAGCTGGAAGCAGAAAGGGATGATCACTGGGATGTGTACTGTGGAGGAAAAAAAACAAAAAACGAATCTTCGTAATTTCGAATATATAGCGCTATATTTGCGAATATTTGCGAATTTGTGAATATGCAATATACGCGAATAAAATTCGCATTGCGAACATTCGCGAGCAACACTAGTAGTAAACACCTCCCAATAAGGGACAACCAGGCTTATGTGCCGGACCTACCTTATACACAGGGCCGTCATCAGGGGGTACAGCCAGTATCCCAGTAAGGGGCCCAGGGGCCCCTGCTGCACCCCCTGCAGAAGTCCCAGCACAGAAGCAGAAGACCGATCTTTAACCCCTTAAGGACTCAGCATTTTTCAGTTTTTGCATTTTCCTTTTTCCCTCCTCACCTTTTAAAGGGGTACTCCGCCCCTAGACATCTTATCCCATATGGAAAGGATAGGGGATAAGATGTAAGATGGCGGGGGTCCCACCGCTGGGGTCCCACAGATCTCGGCTACAGCACCCACCTGTTGCGGCTTCCAGCAGCGCTGGAGACTCTCATCCTAACGCCTCCCGACCACGGTGATGGGGCATCGTGACGTCACGACTCCGCCCCATGTGATGTCACGCCCCGCCCCCTCAATGCAAGTCTATGGGAGGGGGCGTGACGGCTGTCACGCCCCCTCCCATAGACTTGCATTGAGGGGCGGGGCGTGACGCCACACAGGAGCGGAGTCGTGACGTCACGGTCTCACGTCACCGTGGTTGGGAGCCGAAGCGCAAAAGGTGGGTCCTGCAGCCGTGATCCCGGGGGTCCCCAGTGGCGGGACCCCTGCGATCTGACATCTTATCCCCTATCCTTTCGATAGGGGATAAGATGTCTAGGGGTGGAGTACCCCTTTAAAAATCATAACCCTTTAAATTTTCCACCTAAGAATCCATATGATGACTTATTTTTTGCGCCACTAATTCTGTTTTGGAATGACATCAGTCATTTTACCCAAAAATCTACAGCAAAAAAAAAATTAAAAAAATTCATTGTGCGCTGGGGGCTTCCGTTTCTCCACAGCATTTTGGGGTAAAAATGACACCTTATCATTATTCTGTAGGTCCATACGGTTAAAATGAGCCCCTACTTCTATAGGTTTGTTTTGTCGCACTTCTGGAAAAAATCATAACTACATGCAGGAAAATTTATACGTTTAAAAATGTCATCTTCTGACCCCTATAACTTTTTTATTTTTTCACATATGGGGCGTTATGAGGGCTCCTTTTTTTGCGCCGTGATCTGAGGTTTTTATCGGTACCATTTTTGTTCTGATCAGTCTTTTTGATCACCTTTTTATTCATTTTTTTATGATTTAAAAAGTGAAGTGACCAAAAATACGCTATTTTGGACTTTTTTTTTTAACATGTACGCCGTTGACCGTGCGGTTTAATTTACAATATGTTTTTATAGTTTGGACATTTACACACGCAGCGATGACACATATGGTTATATTTATTTTTATTTACATTTTTTTTTTTATTGGAAAAGGGGGGTGATTTAGATTTTTATTAGGGAAAGGGTTAAATCACATTTCTTAACACTTTATGTTTTTGCAAATTCTATAACTCCCATAGAAGACTATAACACTGCACACACTGATTTCTTACACTGGTAACTGCCATGCAATAGCATGGCAATGATCAGTGTTATCGGCGCTTGACTGTTCCTGCCTGGATCTCAGGCACGGAGCAGTCATTCGGCGATCGGACACGCAGGAGGCAGGTAAGGATCCTCTTGCTGTCCTGTAAGCTGTTCGGGACGCCGCGGTGGTCCCGAACAGCAGACACGGCGATCAACTTTGATCGCTGCATCTGAAGAGTTAATACCGGGCATCACCGTAATCGTTGATGTCCGGTATTAGCCGCGGGTCCTGGCCTTTGATGGGTGCCGGGACCGACCCGTTATGGCACAGGTCACCGCGTGACCCTGTGTGATATCACGTAAATATACGTCCTGCGTTGTTAAGGAGTTAATCAGTGATCTCCTACTTCTGTTCGTCTGCCAGCCACATCATTCACCCCCCTCCTTCCCTGATTCCCCCGTGCCACTTTATTCCCCCGTGCCAAATCACCCCCCCCCCCTTTATTACCCGCTGTGCCATATCATTTCCTCTTGACCCCCCCCCCCCCCCTGTGCCATTTCATTCCCCCTTTATTTATGAATTTTCACACAGGGTAATGAAGGGGGAATAAAATGGCACAGGGGGTAAGAGGGGGGTGGATCATTTGGCACAGGGGGAAATAAGGTGGCGCAGGGTATAAGGGGTGGATGAACTGATGGGGGTGATAAGGGGAGATTAAACGGCACCGGGAGATTCTACTGTAATATTGCTTTTTATAGTGTCTTATAGGTAATTACACTCCGGAATTAGTTCAGGACAGTATTCAGACATTTAGGAAGAATTTTTGAGCCTTTTTCCCAATAGTGGACACTTTTTTATTCCCTGTGAGTGTCCACTATTGGGAGATTCAACTGTATACGGTATATAATGCAGCTTTCAGGGTGACTAGAGTATATAATACAGCTCTGGGAGTGACTAGAGTATATAATACAGCTCTGGGGTGACTAGTGTATATAATACAGCTCTGGGGGTGACTAGAGTATATAATACAGCTCTGGGAGTGACTAGAGTATATAATACAGCTCTGGGGTGACTAGAGTATATAATACAGCTCTGGGAGTGACTAGAGTATATAATACAGCTCTGGGGGTGACTAGAGTATATAAAACAGCTCTGGGGGTGACTAGAGTATATAATACAGCTCTGGGGTGACTAGAGTATATAATACAGCTCTGGGGGTGACTAGAGTATATAATACAGCTCTGGGGTGACTAGAGTATATAATACAGCTCTGGGGGTGACTAGAGTATATAATACAGCTCTGGTGTGACTAGAGTATATAATACAGCTCTGGGGTGACAAGAGTATATAATACAGCTCTAGGGGGTGACTAGAGTATATAATACAGCTCTGGGGGTGACTAGAGTATATAATACAGCTCTGGGGTGACTAGAGTATATAATACAGCTCTGGGGTGACTAGAGTATATAATACAGCTCTGGGGTGACTAGAGTAAATAATACAGCTCTGGAGGTGACTAGAGTATATAATACAGCTCTGGGGTGACTAGAGTAAATAATACAGCTCTGGGGTGACTAGAGTATATAATACAGCTCTGGGGTGACTAGAGTATATAATACAGCTCTGGTGTGACAAGAGTATATAATGCAGCTCTGGGGGTGACTAGAGTATATAATACAGCTCTGGGGGTGACTAGAGTATATAATGGAGCTCTGGGGTGACTAGAGTATATAATACAGCTCTAGGGGTGACTAGAGTATATAATACAGCTCTGGGGGTGACTAGAGTATATAATGGAGCTCTGGGGTGACTAGAGTATATAATACAGCTCTGGGGGTGACTAGAGTACATAATACAGCTCTGGGGTGACAAGAGTATATAATGCAGCTCTGGGGGTGACTAGAGTATATAATACAGCTCTGGGGTGACTAGAGTATATAATGGAGCTCTAGGGTGACCAGAGTATATAATACAGCTCTGGGGTGACTAGAGTATATAATACAGCTCTGGGGTGACTAGAGTATATAATACAGCTCTGGGGGTGACTAGAGTATATAATACAGCTCTGGGGTGACTAGAGTATATAATACAGCTCTGGGGGTGACTAGATTATATAATACAGCTCTGGGGGTGACTAGAGTATATAATGGAGCTCTAGGGTGACTAGAGTATATAATGGAGCTCTAGGGTGACTAGAGTATATAATACCGCTCTGGGGTGACTAGAGTATATAATACAGCTCTGGGGTGACTAGAGTATATAATACAGCTCTGGGGGTGACTAGAGTATATAATGGAGCTCTAGGGTGACTAGAGTATATAATACAGCTCTGGGGTGACTAGAGTATATAATACAGCTCTGGGGTGACTAGAGTATATAATACAGCTCTGGGGTGACTAGAGTATATAATACCGCTCTGGGGTGACTAGAGTATATAATACAGCTCTGGGGTGACTAGAGTATATAATACAGCTCTGGGGTGACTAGAGTATATAATACAGCTCTGGGGTGACTAGAGTATATAATACAGCTCTGGGGGTGACTAGAGTATATAATACAGCTCTAGGGTGACTAGAGTATATAATACAGCTCTGGGGGTGACTAGAGTATATAATACAGCTCTGGGGTGACTAGAGTATATAATACAGCTCTAGGGTGACTAGAGTATATAATACAGCTCTGGGGTGACTAGAGTATATAATACAGCTCTAGGGTGACTAGAGTATATAATACAGCTCTAGGGTGACTAGAGTATATAATACAGCTCTGGGGGTGACTAGAGTATATAATACAGCTCTGGGGTGACTAGAGTATATAATACAGCTCTAGGGTGACTAGAGTATATAATACAGCTCTGGGGGTGACTAGAGTATATAATACAGCTCTGGGGTGACTAGAGTATATAATACAGCTCTGGGGTGACCAGAGTATATAATACAGCTCTGGGGTGACCAGAGTATATAATACAGCTCTGGGGTGACTAGAGTATATAATACAGCTCTAGGGGGTGACTAGAGTATATAATACAGCTCCGGGATGACTAGAGTATATAATACAGCTCTGGGGGTGACTGGAGTATATAATACAGCTCTGGGGTGACTAGAGTATATAATACAGCTCTGGGGTGACTAGAGTATATAATGGAGCTCTGGGGGTGACTAGAGTATATAATGGAGCTCTGGGGTGACTAGAGTATATAATGGAGCTCTGGGGGTGACTAGAGTATATAATGGAGCTCTGGGGTGACTAGAGTATATAATACAGCTCTGGGGGTGACTAGAGTATATAATACAGCTCTGGGGTGACTAGAGTATATAATACAGCTCTGGGGTGACTAGAGTATATAATACAGCTCTGGGGTGACTAGAGTATATAATACAGCTCTGGGGGTGACTAGAGTATATAATACAGCTCTGAGGGTGACTAGAGTATATAATGGAGCTCTGGGGTGACTAGAGTATATAATACAGCTCTGGGGTGACTAGAGTATATAATACAGCTCTGGGGGTGACTAGAGTATATAATACAGCTCTGGGGTGACTAGAGTATATAATACAGCTCTGGGGTGACTAGAGTATATAATACAGCTCTGGGGGTGACTAGAGTATATAATACAGCTCTAGGGGGTGACTAGAGTATATAATACAGCTCCGGGATGACTAGAGTATATAATACAGCTCTGGGGTGACTAGAGTATATAATACAGCTCTGGGGTGACTAGAGTATATAATACAGCTCTGGGGTGACTAGAGTATATAATACAGCTCTGGGGTGACTAGAGTATATAATACAGCTCTGGGGTGACTAGAGTATATAATACAGCTCTGGGGTGACTAGAGTATATAATACAGCTCTGGGGGTGACTAGAGTATATAATACAGCTCTGGGGTGACTAGAGTATATAATACAGCTCTGGGGTGACTAGAGTATATAATACAGCTCTGGGGGTGACTAGAGTATATAATACAGCTCTAGGGAGTGACTAGAGTATATAATACAGCTCCGGGATGACTAGAGTATATAATACAGCTCTGGGGTGACTAGAGTATATAATACAGCTCTGGGGTGACTAGAGTATATAATACAGCTCTGGGGTGACTAGAGTATATAATACAGCTCTGGGGTGACTAGAGTATGTAATGGAGCTCTGGGGGTGACTAGAGTATATAATACAGCTCTGGGGTGACTAGAGTATATAATACAGCTCTGGGGTGACTAGAGTATATAATACAGCTCTGGGGTGACTAGAGTATATAATACAGCTCTGAGGTGACTAGAGTATATAATACAGCTCTGGGGTGACTAGTGTATATAATGCAGCTCTGGGGGTGACTAGAGTATATCCCAGGATCCCAGGACATGAAGATCCCAGGACATGGAGACCCCGGGACATGAAGACCCCAGGACATGAAGACCCCAGGACATGGAGACCCCGGGACATGAAGCCCCCGGGACATGAAGCCCCCAGGACATGGAGACCCCGGGACATGAAACCCCCAGGACATGGAGACCCCAGGACATGAAGCCCCCGGGACATGGAGACCCCAGGACATGGAGACCCTGGGACATGAATCCCCCGGGACATGAAGCCCCCGGGACATGTAGACCCCGGGACATGAAGCCCCCGGGACATGAAGCCCCCGGGACATGAAGCCCCCAGGACATGGAGACCCCGGGACATGAAGCCCCCGGGACATGGAGACCCCAGGACATGAAGACCCCAGGACATGGAGACCCCGGGACATGGAGACCCCGGGACATGAAGATCCCGGGACATGAAGCCCCCGGGACATGAAGCCCCCAGGACATGGAGACCCCAGGACATGGAGACCCCAGGACATGGAGACCCCGGGACATGAAGCCCCCGGGACATGGAGACCCCGGGACATGGAGACCCCGGGACATGAAGCCCCCGGGACATGAAGCCCCCAGGACATGGAGACCCCAGGACATGGAGACCCCAGGACATGAAGCCCCCGGGACATGAAGCCCCCAGGACATGAAGCCCCCAGGACATGAAGCCCCCAGGACATGAAGCCATTCCTCTGTGTCTGTGAGGACCTTCTCTTCCTCTTATTACTTCTCAATCCTTCGTTCTTTCTGCTGATTTTCTCCTCTCCTCTTATTTCTGCAGCAGGCACCTTGTAGCTTCAGCTGTTCCCCACGTGTACCAGTGTCGGGGGCCCCTGCGGAGTACAGACGCAGCGTTCGGGCCCCTTAATGACTATATCAAGCACAAGCCTCGGCCGTATGATGGTCTGTGATTTACATGATGATAAACCGTTGTATAAAAGCTCTGCGCTCCGCGTCCTTTGTGGAGCGACTGATATCCACGGGGCACTCAGCGCGGCGGTGACACTTCAATCACCGGGAAGCTATTTATGTGCGCAGGACAGGCGGACGCGGAGGGGTGTAGGCGGGGGGGCACTTTAAGATCACGGTGACATTGAGATGGAAATATGCGACCTCTTATCTGTAAAACTGTTTATGAGAATCAATTACAGGGACGGAAAACAAGTCCCAGATGAGTCACCAGTGAGCGGCCTCCATCCTACACCCACCGACCCTCCATCCTACGCCCGCCGACCCTCCATCCTAGACCCACGACCCTCCATCTTGCGCCCACTGACCCTCCATCCTACACCCACTACCCCTCCATCCTACGCCCACCGACCCTCCATCCTACGCCCGCCGACCCTCCATCCTAGACCCACTACCCCTCCATCCTACGCCCACCGACCCTCCATCCTACGCCCACCGAGCCTCCATCCTACGCCCGCCGACCCTCCATCCTGCGCCCACCGACCTTCCATCCTACACCCGCCGACCCTCCATCCTACGCCCACCGACCCTCCATCCTACGCCCACCGACCCTCCATCCTACGCCCACCGACCCTCCATCCTGCGCCCACCGACCCTCCATCCTACGCCCACCGACCCTCCATCCTACGCCCACCGACCCTCCATCCTACACCCGCCGACCCTCCATCCTACACCCGCCGACCCTCCATCCTGCGCCCGCCGACCCTCCATCCTACACCCACCGACCCTCCATCCTACGCCCACCGACCCTCCATCCTGCACCCACCGACCCTCCATCCTACGCCCACCGACCCTCCATCCTACACCCACCGACCCTCCATCCTGCACCCGCCACCCCTCCATCCTACACCCACCGACCCTCCATCCTACACCCACCGACCCTCCATCCTACACCCACCGACCCTCCATCCTACACCCACCGACCCTCCATCCTACGCCCACCGACCCTCATCCTACGCCCACCGACCTTCCATCCTACGCCCACCGACCCTCCATCCTACACCCACTACCCCACCATCCTGCGCCCGCCGACCCTCCATCCTACGCCCGCCGACCCTCCATCCTGCGCCCGCCGACCCTCCATCCTGCGCCCACCGACCTTCCATCCTACAACCGCCGACCCTCCATCCTACGCCCACCGACCCTCCATCCTACGCCCACCGACCCTTCATCCTACGCCCACCGACCCTCCATCCTACGCCCACCGACCCTCCATCCTGCACCCACCGACCCTCCATCCTACGCCCACCGACCCTCCATCCTACACCCACCGACCCTCCATCCTACGCCCACCGACCCTCCATCCTACACCCACCGACCCTCCATCCTACACCCACCGACCCTCCATCCTACACCCACCGACCCTCCATCCTACGCCCACCGACCCTCATCCTACGCCCACCGACCTTCCATCCTACACCCACCGACCCTCCATCCTACACCCACTACCCCACCATCCTGCGCCCGCCGATCCTCCATCCTACGCCCGCCGACCCTCCATCCTGCGCCCGCCGACCCTCCATCCTGCGCCCACCGACCCTCCATCCTGCGCCCGCCGACCCTCCATCCTACTCCCGCCGACCCTCCATCCTACTCCCGCCGACCCTCCATCCTACACCCGCCGACCCTCCATCCTACACCCGCCGACCCTCCATCCTACACCCGCCGACTCTCCATCCTACACCCCCCGACCCTCCATCCAAGACCCACCGACCCTCCATCCTACACCCACCAACCCTCCATCCTACACCGCCAACCTACCATCATACACCCATCGACCCTCCATCCAAGACCCACCAACCCTCCATCCTAGACCCACCAGCCCTCCATCCTACACTCAACTTTCCATCCTACACCCGCCGACCCTCCATCCTACACCCGCCGACTCTCCATCCTACACCCCCCGACCCTCAATCCAAGACCCACCGACCCTCCATCCTACTCCCACCAACCCTCCATCCTAGACCCACCAACCCTCCATCCTACTCCCACCAACCCTCCATCCTAGACCCACCAACCCTCCATCCTAGACCCACCAGCCCTCCATCCTACTCCCACCAACCCTCCATCCTACACCCACCGACCCTCCATTCTACACCCACCGACTCTCCATCCTACACCCACGGACCCTCCATCCAATACCCACCGACCCTCCATCCTACACCCACCAACCCTCCATCCTGCACCCGCCACCCCTCCATCCTACACCCACCGACCCTCCATCCTACACCCACCGACCCTCCATCCTACACCCACCGACCCTCCATCCTACACCCACCGACCCTCCATCCTACGCCCACCGACCCTCATCCTACGCCCACCGACCTTCCATCCTACGCCCACGGACCCTCCATCCTACACCCACTACCCCACCATCCTGCGCCCGCCGACCCTCCATCCTACGCCCGCCGACCCTCCATCCTGCGCCCGCCGACCCTCCATCCTGCGCCCACCGACCTTCCATCCTATAACCGCCGACCCTCCATCCTACGCCCACCGACCCTCCATCCTACGCCCACCGACCCTCCATCCTACACCCACCGACCCTCCATCCTACACCCACCGACCCTCCATCCTACACCCACCGACCCTCCATCCTACGCCCACCGACCCTCATCCTACGCCCACCGACCCTCCATCCTACACCCACCGACCCTCCATCCTACACCCACCGACCCTCCATCCTACGCCCACCGACCCTCATCCTACGCCCACCGACCTTCCATCCTACAACCGCCGACCCTCCATCCTACGCCCACCGACCCTCCATCCTACGCCCACCGACCCTCCATCCTACACCCACCGACCCTCCATCCTACGCCCACCGACCCTCCATCCTACGCCCACCGACCCTCATCCTACGCCCACCGACCTTCCATCCTACAACCGCCGACCCTCCATCCTACGCCCACCGACCCTCCATCCTACGCCCACCGACCCTCCATCCTACACCCACCGACCCTCCATCCTACGCCCACCGACCCTCCATCCTACACCCACCGACCCTCCATCCTACACCCACCGACCCTCCATCCTACACCCACCGACCCTCCATCCTACGCCCACCGACCCTCATCCTACGCCCACCGACCTTCCATCCTACACCCACCGACCCTCCATCCTACACCCACTACCCCACCATCCTGCGCCCGCCGATCCTCCATCCTACGCCCGCCGACCCTCCATCCTGCGCCCGCCGACCCTCCATCCTGCGCCCACCGACCCTCCATCCTGCGCCTGCCGACCCTCCATCCTACTCCCGCCGACCCTCCATCCTACTCCCGCCGACCCTCCATCCTACACCCGCCGACCCTCCATCCTACACCCGCCGACCCTCCATCCTACACCCGCCGACTCTCCATCCTACACCCCCCGACCCTCCATCCTACACCCCCCGACCCTCCATCCAAGACCCACCGACCCTCCATCCTACACCCACCAACCCTCCATCCTACACCGCCAACCTACCATCATACACCCATCGACCCTCCATCCAAGACCCACCAACCCTCCATCCTAGACCCACCAGCCCTCCATCCTACACTCAACTTTCCATCCTACACCCGCCGACCCTCCATCCTACACCCGCCGACTCTCCATCCTACACCCCCCGACCCTCAATCCAAGACCCACCGACCCTCCATCCTACTCCCACCAACCCTCCATCCTAGACCCACCAACCCTCCATCCTACTCCCACCAACCCTCCATCCTAGACCCACCAACCCTCCATCCTAGACCCACCAGCCCTCCATCCTACTCCCACCAACCCTCCATCCTACACCCACCGACCCTCCATTCTACACCCACCGACTCTCCATCCTACACCCACGGACCCTCCATCCAATACCCACCGACCCTCCATCCTACACCCACCAACCCTCCATCCTGCGCCCGCCGACCCTCCATCCTACACCCGCCGACCCTCCATCCTACACCCGCCGACCCTCCATCCTACACCCGCCGACCCTCCATCCTGCGCCCGCCGACCCTCCATCCTGCGCCCGCCGACCCTCCATCCTCCACCCGCCGACCCTCCATCCTACACCCGCCGACCCTCCATCCTACACCCGCCGACTCTCCATCCTACACCCCCCGACCCTCCATCCAAGACCCACCGACCCTCCATCCTACACCCACCAACCCTCCATCATACACCCATCAACCCTCCATCCAAGACCCACCAATCCTCCATCCTAGACCCACCAGCCCTCCATCCTACACTCAACTCTCCATCCTACACCCGCCGACCCTCCATCCTACACCCGCCGACTCTCCATCCTACACCCCCCGACCCTCCATCCAAGACCCACCGACCCTCCATCCTACTCCCACCAACCCTCCATCCTAGACCCACCAACCCTCCCTCCTAGACCCACCAACCCTCCATCCTAGACCCACCAACCCTCCATCCTACTCCCACCAACCCTCCATCCTAGACCCACCAACCCTCCATCCTAGACCCACCAGCCCTCCATCCTACTTCCACCAACCCTCCATTCTACACCCACCGACCCTCCATCTTACACCCACCGACTCTCCATCCTACACCCACGGACCCTCCATCCAAGACCCACTGACCCTCCATCCTACACCCACCAACCCTCCATCCTACACCGCCAACCCTCCATCCTACACCCGCCGACCCTCCATCCAAAAGCCGCTGACCCTCCATCCTACACCCGCCAACCCTCCATCCTACACCCGCCAACCCTCCATCCTAGACCCGCCAAACCTCCATCCTAGACCCGCTAACCCTCCATCCAAGACCCGCCAACCCTCCATCCAAGACCCGCCAACCCTCCATCCTCGACCCACCAACCCTCCATCCTAGACCCACCAACCCTCCATCCTACACCCACCAACCCTCCATCCTACTCCCACCAACCCTCCATCCTAGACCCACCAACCCTCCATCCTAGACCCACCAGCCCTCCATCCTACACTCAACTCTCCATTCTACTCCCACCAACCCTCCATCCTACACCCACCGACCCTCCATCCAAGACCCACCGACCCTCCATCCCACACCCACCAACCCTCCATCCTACAACGCCAACCTTCCATCATACACCCATCGACCCTCCATCCAAGACCCACCGACCCTCCTTCCTACACCCACCAACCCTCCATCCTAGACCCGCCAACCCTCCATTCAAGACCCGCCAACCCTCCATCCTACACCCACCAACCCTCCATCCTAGACCCGCCAACCCTCCATCCAAGACCCGCAAACCCTCCATCGTAGACCCACCGACCCTCCTTCCTACACCCACCGACCCTCCATCCTAGACCCGCCAACCCTCCATCCAAGACCCGCCAACCCTCCATCCTACACCCACCAACCCTCCATCCTACACCCACCAACCCTCCATCCTTCTCCCACCAACCCTCCATCCTTCTCCCACCAACCCTCCATCCTACTCCCACCAACCCTCCATCCTAGACCCACCAACCCTCCATCTTAGACCCACCGACCCTCCATCCTAGACCCACCGACCCTCCATCCTACACCCACCGACCCTCCATCCCACACCCACCGACCCTCCATCCTACTCCCACCGACCCTCCATCCTACACCCACCGACCCTCCATCCTACACCCACCGACCCTCCATCCTACACCCACCGACCCTCCATCCTACACCCACCGACCCTCCATCCTACACCCACCGACCCTCCATCCTACACCCGCAGACCCTCCATCCTACACCTACCGACCCTCCATCCTACACCTACCGACCCTCCATCCTACACCTACCGACCCTCCATCCTACACCTGCCGACCCTCCATCCTACACCTGCCGACCCTCCATCCTACACCTGCAGACCCTCCATCCTACACCTGCAGACCCTCCATCCTACACCTGCAGACCCTCCATCCTACACCTGCAGACCCTCCATCCTGCGCCCGCCGACCCTCCATCCTGCGCCCCCCGACCCTCCATCCTGCGCCCCCCGACCCTCCATCCTGCGCCCCCCGACCCTCCATCCTCCACCCGCCGACCCTCCATCCTCCACCCGCCGACCCTCCATCCTACACCCGCCGACTCTCCATCCTACACCCGCCGACCCTCCATCCTACACCCACCGACCCTCCATCCTGCGCCCGCCGACCCTCCATTCTGCACCCGCCGACCCTCCATCCTCCACCCACCGACCCTCCATCCTACACCCACCAACCCTCCATCCTACACCGCCAACCTTCCATCATACACCCATCGACCCTCCATCCAAGACCCACCAACCCTCCATCCTAGACCCACCAGCCCTCCATCCCACACTCAACTCTCCATCCTACACCCGCCGACCCTCCATCCTACACCTGCCGACTCTCCATCCTACACCCCCCGACCCTCCATCCAAGACCCACCGACCCTCCATCCTACTCCCACCAACCCTCCATCCTAGACCCACCAACCCTCCCTCCTACTCCCACCAACCCTCCATCCTAGACCCACCAACCCTCCATCCTAGACCCACCAGCCCTCCATCCTACTCCCACCAACCCTCCATCCTACGCCCACCGACCCTCCATCCTACGCCCACCGACCCTCCATCCTGCGCCCACCGACCCTCCATCCTACGCCCACCGACCCTCCATCCTACGCCCACCGACCCTCCATCCTACACCCGCCGACCCTCCATCCTACACCCGCCGACCCTCCATCCTGCGCCCGCCGACCCTCCATCCTACACCCACCGACCCTCCATCCTACGCCCACCGACCCTCCATCCTGCACCCACCGACCCTCCATCCTACGCCCACCGACCCTCCATCCTACACCCACCGACCCTCCATCCTACGCCCACTGACCCTCCATCCTACACCCACCGACCCTCCATCCTACACCCGCCACCCCTCCATCCTACACCCACCGACCCTCCATCCTACACCCACCGACCCTCCATCCTACACCCACCGACCCTCCATTCTACACCCACCGACCCTCCATCCTACACCCACCGACCCTCCATCCTACGCCCACCGACCCTCATCCTACGCCCACCGACCTTCCATCCTACACCCACCGACCCTCCATCCTACACCCACTACCCCACCATCCTGCGCCCGCCGACCCTCCATCCTACGCCCGCCGACCCTCCATCCTGCGCCCGCCGACCCTCCATCCTGCGCCCGCCGACCCTCCATCCTACTCCCGCCGACCTTCCATCCTACTCCCGCCGACCCTCCATCCTACGCCCACCGAGCCTCCATCCTACGCCCGCCGACTCTCCATCCTGCGCCCACCGACCTTCCATCCTACACCCGCCGACCCTCCATCCTACGCCCACCGACCCTCCATCCTACACCCACCGACCCTCCATCCTACGCCCACCGACCCTCCATCCTACACCCACCGACCCTCCATCCTACGCCCACCGACCCTCATCCTACGCCCACCGACCTTCCATCCTACACCCACCGACCCTCCATCCTACACCCACTACCCCACCATCCTGCGCCCGCCGACCCTCCATCCTACGCCCGCCGACCCTCCATCCTGCGCCCGCCGACCCTCCATCCTGCGCCCACCGACCCTCCATCCTGCGCCTGCCGACCCTCCATCCTGCGCCTGCCGACCCTCCATCCTACTCCCGCCGACCCTCCATCCTACACCCGCCGACCCTCCATCCTACACCCGCCGACCCTCCATCCTACACCCGCCGACTCTCCATCCTACACCCCCCGACCCTCCATCCAAGACCCACCGACCCTCCATCCTACACCCACCAACCCTCCATCCTACACCGCCAACCTACCATCATACACCCATCGACCCTCCATCCAAGACCCACCAACCCTCCATCCTAGACCCACCAGCCCTCCATCCTACACTCAACTTTCCATCCTACACCCGCCGACCCTCCATCCTACACCCGCCGACTCTCCATCCTACACCCCCCGACCCTCAATCCAAGACCCACCGACCCTCCATCCTACTCCCACCAACCCTCCATCCTAGACCCACCAACCCTCCATCCTACTCCCACCAACCCTCCATCCTAGACCCACCAACCCTCCATCCTAGACCCACCAGCCCTCCATCCTACTCCCACCAACCCTCCATCCTACACCCACCGACCCTCCATTCTACACCCACCGACTCTCCATCCTACACCCACGGACCCTCCATCCAAGACCCACCGACCCTCCATCCTACACCCACCAACCCTCCATCCTGTGCCCGTCGACCCTCCATCCTGCGCCCGCCGACCCTCCATCCTACACCCGCCGACCCTCCATCCTACACCCGCCACCCCTCCATCCTACACCCACCGACCCTCCATCCTACACCCACCGACCCTCCATCCTACACCCACCGACCCTCCATTCTACACCCACCGACCCTCCATCCTACACCCACCGACCCTCCATCCTACGCCCACCGACCCTCATCCTACGCCCACCGACCTTCCATCCTACACCCACCGACCCTCCATCCTACACCCACTACCCCACCATCCTGCGCCCGCCGACCCTCCATCCTACGCCCGCCGACCCTCCATCCTGCGCCCGCCGACCCTCCATCCTGCGCCCGCCGACCCTCCATCCTACTCCCGCCGACCCTCCATCCTACTCCCGCCGACCCTCCATCCTACGCCCGCCGAGCCTCCATCCTACGCCCGCCGACCCTCCATCCTGCGCCCACCGACCTTCCATCCTACACCCGCCGACCCTCCATCCTACGCCCACCGACCCTCCATCCTACACCCACCGACCCTCCATCCTACGCCCACCGACCCTCCATCCTACACCCACCGACCCTCCATCCTACGCCCACCGACCCTCATCCTACGCCCACCGACCTTCCATCCTACACCCACCGACCCTCCATCCTACACCCACTACCCCACCATCCTGCGCCCGCCGACCCTCCATCCTACGCCCGCCGACCCTCCATCCTGCGCCCGCCGACCCTCCATCCTGCGCCCACCGACCCTCCATCCTGCGCCTGCCGACCCTCCATCCTACTCCCGCCGACCCTCCATCCTACTCCCGCCGACCCTCCATCCTACACCCGCCGACCCTCCATCCTACACCCGCCGACCCTCCATCCTACACCCGCCGACTCTCCATCCTACACCCCCCGACCCTCCATCCAAGACCCACCGACCCTCCATCCTACACCCACCAACCCTCCATCCTACACCGCCAACCTACCATCATACACCCATCGACCCTCCATCCAAGACCCACCAACCCTCCATCCTAGACCCACCAGCCCTCCATCCTACACTCAACTTTCCATCCTACACCCGCCGACCCTCCATCCTACACCCGCCGACTCTCCATCCTACACCCCCCGACCCTCAATCCAAGACCCACCGACCCTCCATCCTACTCCCACCAACCCTCCATCCTAGACCCACCAACCCTCCATCCTACTCCCACCAACCCTCCATCCTAGACCCACCAACCCTCCATCCTAGACCCACCAGCCCTCCATCCTACTCCCACCAACCCTCCATCCTACACCCACCGACCCTCCATTCTACACCCACCGACTCTCCATCCTACACCCACGGACCCTCCATCCAAGACCCACCGACCCTCCATCCTACACCCACCAACCCTCCATCCTGTGCCCGTCGACCCTCCATCCTGCGCCCGCCGACCCTCCATCCTACACCCGCCGACCCTCCATCCTACACCCGCCGACCCTCCATCCTGCGCCCGCCGACCCTCCATCCTGCGCCCGCCGACCCTCCATCCTACGCCCACCGACCCTCCATCCTACACCCACCGACCCTCCATCCTGCACCCGCCACCCCTCCATCCTACACCCACCGACCCTCCATCCTACACCCACCGACCCTCCATCCTACACCCACCGACCCTCCATTCTACACCCACCGACCCTCCATCCTACACCCACCGACCCTCCATCCTACGCCCACCGACCCTCATCCTACGCTCACCGACCTTCCATCCTACACCCACCGACCCTCCATCCTACACCCACTACCCCACCATCCTGCGCCCGCCGACCCTCCATCCTACGCCCGCCGACCCTCCATCCTGCGCCCGCCGACCCTCCATCCTGCGCCCGCCGACCCTCCATCCTACTCCCGCCGACCCTCCATCCTACTCCCGCCGACCCTCCATCCTACGCCCACCGAGCCTCCATCCTACGCCCGCCGACCCTCCATCCTGCGCCCACCGACCTTCCATCCTACACCCGCCGACCCTCCATCCTACGCCCGCCGACCCTCCATCCTACACCCACCGACCCTCCATCCTACGCCCACCGACCCTCCATCCTACACCCACCGACCCTCCATCCTACGCCCACCGACCCTCATCCTACGCCCACCGACCTTCCATCCTACACCCACCGACCCTCCATTCTACACCCACCGACCCTCCATCCTACACCCACCGACCCTCCATTCTACACCCACCGACCCTCCATCCTACACCCACAGAGCCTCCATCCTACGCCCACCGACCCTCATCCTACGCCCACCGACCTTCCATCCTACACCCACCGACCCTCCATCCTACACCCACTACCCCACCATCCTGCGCCCGCCGACCCTCCATCCTACGCCCGCCGACCCTCCATCCTGCGCCCGCCGACCAACCATCCTGCGCCCGCCGACCCTCCATCCTACTCCCGCCGACCCTCCATCCTACTCCCGCCGACCCTCCATCCTACGCCCACCGAGCCTCCATCCTACGCCCGCCGACCCTCCATCCTGCGCCCACCGACCTTCCATCCTACACCCGCCGACCCTCCATCCTACGCCCACCGACCCTCCATCCTACACCCACCGACCCTCCATCCTACGCCCACCGACCCTCCATCCTACACCCACCGACCCTCCATCCTACGCCCACCGACCCTCATCCTACGCCCACCGACCTTCCATCCTACACCCACCGACCCTCCATCCTACACCCACTACCCCACCATCCTGCGCCCGCCGACCCTCCATCCTACGCCCGCCGACCCTCCATCCTGCGCCCGCCGACCCTCCATCCTGCGCCCACCGACCCTCCATCCTGCGCCTGCCGACCCTCCATCCTACTCCCGCCGACCCTCCATCCTACTCCCGCCGACCCTCCATCCTACACCCGCCGACCCTCCATCCTACACCCGCCGACCCTCCATCCTACACCCGCCGACTCTCCATCCTACACCCCCCGACCCTCCATCCAAGACCCACCGACCCTCCATCCTACACCCACCAACCCTCCATCCTACACCGCCAACCTACCATCATACACCCATCGACCCTCCATCCAAGACCCACCAACCCTCCATCCTAGACCCACCAGCCCTCCATCCTACACTCAACTTTCCATCCTACACCCGCCGACCCTCCATCCTACACCCGCCGACTCTCCATCCTACACCCCCCGACCCTCAATCCAAGACCCACCGACCCTCCATCCTACTCCCACCAACCCTCCATCCTAGACCCACCAACCCTCCATCCTACTCCCACCAACCCTCCATCCTAGACCCACCAACCCTCCATCCTAGACCCACCAGCCCTCCATCCTACTCCCACCAACCCTCCATCCTACACCCACCGACCCTCCATTCTACACCCACCGACTCTCCATCCTACACCCACGGACCCTCCATCCAAGACCCACCGACCCTCCATCCTACACCCACCAACCCTCCATCCTGTGCCCGTCGACCCTCCATCCTGCGCCCGCCGACCCTCCATCCTACACCCGCCGACCCTCCATCCTACACCCGCCGACCCTCCATCCTGCGCCCGCCGACCCTCCATCCTGCGCCCGCCGACCCTCCATCCTACGCCCACCGACCCTCCATCCTACACCCACCGACCCTCCATCCTGCACCCGCCACCCCTCCATCCTACACCCACCGACCCTCCATCCTACACCCACCGACCCTCCATCCTACACCCACCGACCCTCCATTCTACACCCACCGACCCTCCATCCTACACCCACCGACCCTCCATCCTACGCCCACCGACCCTCATCCTACGCCCACCGACCTTCCATCCTACACCCACCGACCCTCCATCCTACACCCACTACCCCACCATCCTGCGCCCGCCGACCCTCCATCCTACGCCCGCCGACCCTCCATCCTGCGCCCGCCGACCCTCCATCCTGCGCCCGCCGACCCTCCATCCTACTCCCGCCGACCCTCCATCCTACTCCCGCCGACCCTCCATCCTACGCCCACCGAGCCTCCATCCTACGCCCGCCGACCCTCCATCCTGCGCCCACCGACCTTCCATCCTACACCCGCCGACCCTCCATCCTACGCCCACCGACCCTCCATCCTACACCCACCGACCCTCCATCCTACGCCCACCGACCCTCCATCCTACACCCACCGACCCTCCATCCTACGCCCACCGACCCTCATCCTACGCCCACCGACCTTCCATCCTACACCCACCGACCCTCCATCCTACACCCACTACCCCATCATCCTGCGCCCGCCGACCCTCCATCCTACGCCCGCCGACCCTCCATCCTGCGCCCGCCGACCCTCCATCCTGCGCCCACCGACCCTCCATCCTGCGCCTGCCGACCCTCCATCCTACTCCCGCCGACCCTCCATCCTACTCCCGCCGACCCTCCATCCTACACCCGCCGACCCTCCATCCTACACCCGCCGACCCTCCATCCTACACCCGCCGACTCTCCATCCAAGACCCACCGACCCTCCATCCAAGACCCACCGACCCTCCATCCTACACCCACCAACCCTCCATCCTACACCGCCAACCTACCATCATACACCCATCGACCCTCCATCCAAGACCCACCAACCCTCCATCCTAGACCCACCAGCCCTCCATCCTACACTCAACTTTCCATCCTACACCCGCCGACCCTCCATCCTACACCCGCCGACTCTCCATCCTACACCCCCCGACCCTCAATCCAAGACCCACCGACCCTCCATCCTACTCCCACCAACCCTCCATCCTAGACCCACCAACCCTCCATCCTACTCCCACCAACCCTCCATCCTAGACCCACCAACCCTCCATCCTAGACCCACCAGCCCTCCATCCTACTCCCACCAACCCTCCATCCTACACCCACCGACCCTCCATTCTACACCCACCGACTCTCCATCCTACACCCACGGACCCTCCATCCAAGACCCAACGACCCTCCATCCTACTCCCACCAACCCTCCATCCTGTGCCCGTCGACCCTCCATCCTGCGCCCGCCGACCCTCCATCCTACACCCGCCGACCCTCCATCCTACACCCGCCGACCCTCCATCCTGCGCCCGCCGACCCTCCATCCTGCGCCCGCCGACCCTCCATCCTCCACCCGCCGACCCTCCATCCTACACCCGCCGACCCTCCATCCTACACCCGCCGACTCTCCATCCTACACCCCCCGACCCTCCATCCAAGACCCACCGACCCTCCATCCTACACCCACCAACCCTCCATCCTACACCGCCAACCTTCCATCATACACCCATCAACCCTCCATCCAAGACCCACCAACCCTCCATCCTAGACCCACCAGCCCTCCATCCTACACTCAACTCTCCATCCTACACCCGCCGACCCTCCATCCTACACCCGCCGACTCTCCATCCTACACCCCCCGACCCTCCATCCAAGACCCACCGACCCTCCATCCTACTCCCACCAACCCTCCATCCTAGACCCACCAACCCTCCCTCCTAGACCCACCAACCCTCCATCCTAGACCCACCAACCCTCCATCCTACACCCACCAACTCTCCATCCTACTCCCACCAACCCTCCATCCTAGACCCACCAACCCTCCCTCCTAGACCCACCAACCCTCCATCCTAGACCCACCAGCCCTCCATCCTACTCCCACCAACCCTCCATCCTACACCCACCGACCCTCCATTCTACACCCACCGACTCTCCATCCTACACCCACGGACCCTCCATCCAAGACCCACCGACCCTCCATCCTACACCCACCAACCCTCCATCCTGTGCCCGTCGACCCTCCATCCTGCGCCCGCCGACCCTCCATCCTACACCCGCCGACCCTCCATCCTACACCCGCCGACCCTCCATCCTGCGCCCGCCGACCCTCCATCCTGCGCCCGCCGACCCTCCATCCTCCACCCGCCGACCCTCCATCCTACACCCGCCGACCCTCCATCCTACACCCGCCGACTCTCCATCCTACACCCCCCGACCCTCCATCCAAGACCCACCGACCCTCCATCCTACACCCACCAACCCTCCATCCTACACCGCCAACCTTCCATCATACACCCATCAACCCTCCATCCAAGACCCACCAACCCTCCATCCTAGACCCACCAGCCCTCCATCCTACACTCAACTCTCCATCCTACACCCGCCGACCCTCCATCCTACACCCGCCGACTCTCCATCCTACACCCCCCGACCCTCCATCCAAGACCCACCGACCCTCCATCCTACTCCCACCAACCCTCCATCCTAGACCCACCAACCCTCCCTCCTAGACCCACCAACCCTCCATCCTAGACCCACCAACCCTCCATCCTACACCCACCAACTCTCCATCCTACTCCCACCAACCCTCCATCCTAGACCCACCAACCCTCCCTCCTAGACCCACCAACCCTCCATCCTAGACCCACCAGCCCTCCATCCTACTCCCACCAACCCTCCATTCTACACCCACCGACCCTCCATCCTACACCCACCGACTCTCCATCCTACACCCACGGACCCTCCATCCAAGACCCACCAACCCTCCATCCTACACCGCCAACCCTCCATCCTACACCCGCCGACCCTCCATCCAAAAGCCGCCGACCCTCCATCCTACACCCGCCAACCCTCCATCCTACACCCGCCAACCCTCCATCCTAGACCCGCCAAACCTCCATCCTAGACCCGCTAACCCTCCATCCAAGACCCGCCAACCCTCCATCCAAGACCCGCCAACCCTCCATCCTCGACCCACCAACCCTCCATCCTAGACCCACCAACCCTCCATCCTACACCCACCAACCCTCCATCCTACTCCCACCAACCCTCCATCCTAGACCCACCAACCCTCCATCCTAGACCCACCAGCCCTCCATCCTACACTCAACTCTCCATTCTACTCCCACCAACCCTCCATCCTACACCCACCGACCCTCCATCCAAGACCCACCGACCCTCCATCCCACACCCACCAACCCTCCATCCTACAACGCCAACCTTCCATCATACACCCATCGACCCTCCATCCAAGACCCACCGACCCTCCTTCCTACACCCACCAACCCTCCATCCTAGACCCGCCAACCCTCCATCCAAGACCCGCCAACCCTCCATCCTACACCCACCAACCCTCCATCCTAGACCCGCCAACCCTCCATCCAAGACCCGCCAACCCTCCATCCTAGACCCACCGACCCTCCTTCCTACACCCACCGACCCTCCATCCTAGACCCGCCAACCCTCCATCCAAGACCCGCCAACCCTCCATCCTACACCCACCAACCCTCCATCCTACACCCACCAACCCTCCATCCTTCTCCCACCAACCCTCCATCCTACTCCCACCAACCCTCCATCCTAGACCCACCAACCCTCCATCCTACTCCCACCAACCCTCCATCTTAGACCCACCGACCCTCCATCCTAGACCCACCGACCCTCCATCCTACACCCACCGACCCTCCATCCCACACCCACCGACCCTCCATCCTACTCCCACCGACCCTCCATCCTACACCCACCGACCCTCCATCCTACACCCACCGACCCTCCATCCTACACCCACCGACCCTCCATCCTACACCTACCGACCCTCCATCCTACACCCACCGACCCTCCATCCTACACCCGCAGACCCTCCATCCTACACCTACCGACCCTCCATCCTACACCTACCGACCCTCCATCCTACACCTACCGACCCTCCATCCTACACCTGCCGACCCTCCATCCTACACCTGCCGACCCTCCATCCTACACCTGCAGACCCTCCATCCTACACCTGCAGACCCTCCATCCTACACCTGCAGACCCTCCATCCTACACCTGCAGACCCTCCATCCTGCGCCCGCCGACCCTCCATCCTGCGCCCCCCGACCCTCCATCCTGCGCCCCCCGACCCTCCATCCTGCGCCCCCCGACCCTCCATCCTGCGCCCCCCGACCCTCCATCCTCCACCCGCCGACCCTCCATCCTCCACCCGCCGACCCTCCATCCTACACCCGCCGACTCTCCATCCTACACCCGCCGACCCTCCATCCTACACCCACCGACCCTCCATCCTGCGCCCGCCGACCCTCCATTCTGCGCCCGCCGACCCTCCATCCTCCACCCACCGACCCTCCATCCTACACCCACCAACCCTCCATCCTACACCGCCAACCTTCCATCATACACCCATCGACCCTCCATCCAAGACCCACCAACCCTCCATCCTAGACCCACCAGCCCTCCATCCTACACTCAACTCTCCATCCTACACCCGCCGACCCTCCATCCTACACCTGCCGACTCTCCATCCTACACCCCCCGACCCTCCATCCAAGACCCACCGACCCTCCATCCTACTCCCACCAACCCTCCATCCTAGACCCACCAACCCTCCCTCCTACTCCCACCAACCCTCCATCCTAGACCCACCAACCCTCCATCCTAGACCCACCAGCCCTCCATCCTACTCCCACCAACCCTCCATCCTACACCCACCGACCCTCCATCCTACACCCACCGACTCTCCATCCTACACCCACGGACCCTCCATCTAAGACCCACTGACACTCAATCCTACACCCACCAACCCTCCATCCTACACCCACCAACCCTCCATCCTACACCGCCAACCCTCCATCCTACACCCGCCGACCCTCCATCCAAAAGCCACCGACCCTTCATCCTACACCCGCCAACCCTCCATCCTACACCCGCCAACCCTCCATCCTACACCCGCCAACCCTCCATCCTAGACCCGCTAACCCTCCATCCAAGACCCGCCAACCCTCCATCCAAGACCCGCCAACCCTCCATCCTAGACCCTCCAACCCTCCATCCTAGACCCACCAACCCTCCATCCTACACCCACCAACCCTCCATCCTACTCCCACCAACCCTCCATCCTAGACCCACCAACCCTCCATTCTAGACCCACCAGCCCTCCATCCTACACTCAACTCTCCATTCTACTCCCACCAACCCTCCATCCTACACCCACCGACCCTCCATCCAAGACCCACCGACCCTCCATCCCACACCCACCAACCCTCCATCCTACAACGCCAACCTTCCATCATACACCCATCGACCCTCCATCCAAGACCCACCGACCCTCCTTCCTACACCCACCAACCCTCCATCCTAGACCCGCCAACCCTCCATCCTACACCCACCGACCCTCCATCCCACACCCACCGACCCTCCATCCTACTCCCACCGACCCTCCATCCTACACCCACCGACCCTCCATCCTACACCCACCGACCCTCCATCCTACACCCACCGACCCTCCATCCTACACCTACCGACCCTCCATCCTACACCCACCGACCCTCCATCCTACACCCGCAGACCCTCCATCCTACACCTACCGACCCTCCATCCTACACCTACCGACCCTCCATCCTAAACCTGCCGACCCTCCATCCTACACCTGCAGACCCTCCATCCTACACCTGCAGACCCTCCATCCTACACCTGCAGACCCTCCATCCTACACCTGCAGACCCTCCATCCTACACCTGCAGACCCTCCATCCTACACCTGCAGACCCTCCATCCTGCGCCCGCCGACCCTCCATCCTGCGCCCCCCGACCCTCCATCCTGCGCCCCCCGACCCTCCATCCTGCGCCCCCCGACTCTCCATCCTACTCCCACCGACCCTCCATCCTACGCCCGCCGACCCTCCTTCCTACGCCCAATGACCCTCCATCCTACGCCCACTACCCCTCCATCCTACGCCCACCGACCCTCCATCCTACGCCCACCGACCCTCCATCCTACACCCACCGACCCTCCATCCTACACCCACTACCCCACCATCCTGCGCCCACCGACCCTCCATCCTACGTCCACCGACCCTCCATCCTACGCCCACCAACCCTCCATCCTAAGCCCACCGACCCTTCATCCTACGCCCACCGACCCTCCATCCTACACCCACTACCCCACCATCCTGCGCCCGCCGACCCTCCATCCTGCGCCTGCCGACCCTCCATCCTGCGCCCGCCGACCCTTCATCCTGCGCCCGCCGACCCTCCATCCTGCGCCCGCCGACCCTCCATCCTGCGCCCGCCGACCCTCCATCCTCCGCCCGCCGACCCTCCATCCTCCTCCCGCCGACCCTCCATCCTACACCCGCCGACTCTCCATCCTACACCCGCCGACCCTCCATCCTACACCCACCGACCCTCCATCCTGCGCCCGCCAACCCTCCATTCTGCGCCCGCCGACCCTCCATCCTCCGCCCACCGACCCTCCATCCTACACCCACCAACCCTCCATCCTACACCGCCAACCTTCCATCATACACCCATCGACCCTCCATCCAAGACCCACCAACCCTCCATCCTAGACCAACCAGCCCTCCATCCTACACTCAACTCTCCATCCTACACCCGCCGACCCTCCATCCTACACCTGCCGACTCTCCATCCTACACCCCCCGACCCTCCATCCAAGACCCACCGACCCTCCATCCTACTCCCACCAACCCTCCATCCTAGACCCACCAACCCTCCCTCCTACTCCCACCAACCCTCCATCCTAGACCCACCAACCCTCCATCCTAGACCCACCAGCCCTCCATCCTACTCCCACCAACCCTCCATCCTACACCCACCGACCCTCCATCCTACACCCACCGACTCTCCATCCTACACCCACGGACCCTCCATCCAAGACCCACTGACCCTCCATCCTACACCCACCAACCCTCCATCCTACACCCACCAACCCTCCATCCTACACCCACCAACCCTCCATCCTACACCGCCAACCCTCCATCCTACACCCGCCGACCCTCCATCCAAAAGCCACCGACCCTTCATCCTACACCCGCCAACTCTCCATCCTACACCCGCCGACCCTCCATCCTACACCCACCGACCCTCCATCCTGCGCCCGCCAACCCTCCATTCTGCGCCCGCCGACCCTCCATCCTCCGCCCACCGACCCTCCATCCTACACCCACCAACCCTCCATCCTACACCGCCAACCTTCCATCATACACCCATCGACCCTCCATCCAAGACCCACCAACCCTCCATCCTAGACCAACCAGCCCTCCATCCTACACTCAACTCTCCATCCTACACCCGCCGACCCTCCATCCTACACCTGCCGACTCTCCATCCTACACCCCCCGACCCTCCATCCAAGACCCACCGACCCTCCATCCTACTCCCACCAACCCTCCATCCTAGACCCACCAACCCTCCCTCCTACTCCCACCAACCCTCCATCCTAGACCCACCAACCCTCCATCCTAGACCCACCAGCCCTCCATCCTACTCCCACCAACCCTCCATCCTACACCCACCGACCCTCCATCCTACACCCACCGACTCTCCATCCTACACCCACGGACCCTCCATCCAAGACCCACTGACCCTCCATCCTACACCCACCAACCCTCCATCCTACACCCACCAACCCTCCATCCTACACCCACCAACCCTCCATCCTACACCGCCAACCCTCCATCCTACACCCGCCGACCCTCCATCCAAAAGCCACCGACCCTTCATCCTACACCCGCCAACCCTCCATCCTACACCCGCCAACCCTCCATCCTAGACCCGCCAACCCTCCATCCTAGACCCGCTAACCCTCCATCCAAGACCCGCCAACCCTCCATCCAAGACCCGCCAACCCTCCATCCTAGACCCACCAACCCTCCATCCTAGACCCACCAACCCTCCATCCTACACCCACCAACCCTCCATCCTACTCCCACCAACCCTCCATCCTAGACCCACCAACCCTCCATCCTAGACCCACCAGCCCTCCATCCTACACTCAACTCTCCATTCTACTCCCATCAACCCTCCATCCTACACCCACCGACCCTCCATCCAAGACCCACCGACCCTCCATCCCACACCCACCAACCCTCCATCCTACAACGCCAACCTTCCATCATACACCCATCGACCCTCCATCCAAGACCCACCGACCCTCCTTCCTACACCCACCAACCCTCCATCCTAGACCCGCCAACCCTCCATCCAAGACCCGCCAACCCTCCATCCTACACCCACCAACCCTCCATCCTAGAACCACCAACCCTCCATCCTACACCCACCAACCCTCCATCCTAGACCCGCCAACCCTCCATCCAAGACCCGCCAACCCTCCATCCTAGACCCACCGACCCTCCTTCCTACACCCACCGACCCTCCATCCTAGACCCGCCAACCCTCCATCCACGACCCGCCAACCCTCCATCCTACACCCACCAACCCTCCATCCTACTCCCACCAACCCTCCATCCTACTCCCACCAACCCTCCATCCTAAACCCACCAACCCTTCATCCTACTCCCACCAACCCTCCATCCTAGACCCACCAACCCTCCATCCTAGACCCACCAGCCCTCCATCCTTCACCCACCAACTCTCCATCCTACTCCCACCGACCCTCCATCCTAGACCCGCCAACCCTCCATCCAAGACCCGCCAACCCTCCATCCTAGACCCACCGACCCTCCTTCCTACACCCACCGACCCTCCATCCAAGACCCGCCAACCCTCCATCCTACACCCATTAACCCTCCATCCTAGACCCGCCAACCCTCTTTCCTACACCCACCAACCCTCTATTCTACGACTACCTACCCTCTTTCCTACACCCACCAACCCTCTATCCTACACCCACCAACCCTCTATCCTACAGGACCAGGGATGTAGATCTGCCTATACGTTACATTGTATAACATTACATGTGTATGTGCTGTAGTTACATTGTATAACAGTATAATAGTTAATAGTTTGTATAATAGTTAAACAATATACAGCAGATGTGTCCATGTTAAATAATTCATTGACCTGTCACCTGAATAGCAGAGAACCTGACTGATCATAGTCCTCATGGGGACATTGTATAGGGGATAATGGCTTCATCTGGAGTCAGCCCATAAAGTGTGTGATCTATAAATGATGCAGATATATCATTAGATAGTACTGCCTCCCTGTCTCTCCTGTAAATGATGTAGGTACAGATAGTACTGCCTTCCTATTTATCTCTGTAAATGATGTAGGTTAAGATAGTACAGCCTCCCTGCCTCTCCCTGTAAAAGATGTAGGTACAGATAGTACTGCCTTCCTGTCTCTCCTGTAAATGATGTAGGTACAGTTAGTACTGCCTCCCTGTCTCTCCCTGTAAATGATGCAGGTACAGATAGTACTTCCTCCCTGTCTCTTCCTACAAAAGATGTAGATACAGATAGTACTGACTCCCTGTCTCACCTTTTATATGATGTAGGTACAGATAGTACTGCCTCCCTGTAAATGATGTAGGTGCAGATAGTACTGCCTCCCTGTAAATGATGTAGGTGCAGATAGTACTGCCTCCCTGTCTCTCCCTGTAAATTATGTAGGTACAGATAGTACTGCCTCCCTGTCTCTCCCTGTAAATGATGTAGGTACAGATAGTACTGCCTCCCTGTCTCTCTCTCCCTGTAAATTATGTAGGTGCAGATAGTACTGCCTCCCTGTCTCTCCTGTAAATGATGTAGGTGCAGATAGTACTGCCTCCCTGTCTCTCCTGTAAATGATGTAGGTGTAGATAGTACTGCTCCCTGTCTCTCCTGTAAATGATTTAGGTGCAGATACTACTGCCTCCCTGTCTCTCCCTGTAAATTATGTAGGTGCAGATAGTACTGCCTTCCTGTTTCTCCCTGTAAATGATGTAGGTACAGATAGGACTGCCTCCCTGTCTCTCTCTCTCCCTGTAAATGATGTAGGTGCAGATAGTACTGCTTTTTTGTCTCTCCTGTAAATTATGTAGGTGCAGATAGTACTGCCTCCCTGTCTCTCCTGTAAATGATGTAGGTGCAGATAGTACTGCCTCCCTGTCTCTCCTGTAAATGATGTAGGTGCAGATAGTATTGCTCCCTGTCTCTCCTGTAAATGATGTAGGTACAGAGAGTACTGCCTCCCTGTCTCTCCCTGTAAATGATGTAGGTGCAGATACTACTGCCTCCCTGTCTCTCCCTGTAAATTATGTAGGTGCAGATAGTACTGCCTCCCTGTCTCTCCCTGTAAATCATGTAGGTACAGATAGGACTGCCTCCCTGTCTCTCTCTCCCTGTAAATGATATAGGTGCAGATAGTGCTGCCTTCTTGTCTCTCCTGTAAATGATGTAGGTGCAGATAGTACTGCCTCCCTGTCTCTCCTGTAAATGATGTAGGTGCAGATAGTACTGCCTCCTTGTCTCTCCTGTAACTTATGTAGGTACATATAGTACTGCCTCCCTGTCTCTCCTGTAAATTATGTAGGTACAGATAGTACTGCCTCCCTGTCTCTCCTGTAAATGATGTAGGTACAGATAGTACTGCCTTCTTGTCTTTTAGGACAATTTAAGAAAATTCATTAGGTGCACAGATATAAGGGGCACCATAATATATGAAACATCTCCCCCGATGGGCCCTGGTCTAGATAATGACTATAAATGTATATAGGAATAATAACAAGAAATCTACAGGGGAAAACATAGAACCTATATGATAGAGGTCATGGGCTGAGAAGTCTGATAACTATCTGTACTCAGAGAGTTATCACTGTTATCTCTGTGGTGTTACATAGGACTGCAGGTCACATCTAAACATTATCTGTACTCAGAGAGTTATCACTGTTATCTGTGGTGTTACATAGGACTGCAGGTCACATTTATACATTATCTGTACTCAGAGAGTTATCACTGTTATCTGTGGTGTTACATAGGACTGCAGGTCACATCTATACATTATCTGTACTCAGAGAGTTATCACTGTGTTATCTGTGGTGTTACATAGGACTGCAGGTCACATCTATACATTAACTGTACTCAGAGAGTTATCACTGTTATCTGTGGTGTTACATAGGACTGCAGGTCACATCTATACATTATCTGTACTCAGAGAGTTATCACTGTGTTATCTGTGGTGTTACATAGGACTGCAGGTCACATCTATACATTAACTGTACTCAGAGAGTTATCACTGTTATCTGTGGTGTTACATAGGACTGCAGGTCACATCTATACATTATCTGTACTCAGAGAGTTATCACTGTTATCTGTGGTGTTACATAGGACTTCAGGTCACATCTATACATTATCTGTACTCAGAGAGTTATCACTGTGTTATCTGTGGTGTTACATAGGACTGCAGGTCACATATATACATTATCTGTACTCAGAGAGTTATCACTGTTATCTGTGGTGTTACATAGGACTGCAGGTCACATCTATACATTATCTGTACTCAGAGAGTTATCACTGTTATCTGTGGTGTTACATAGGACTGCAGGTCACATCTACTACATTATCTGTACTCAGAGAGTTATCACTGTTATCTGTGGTGTTACATAGGACTGCAGGTCACATCTATACATTATCTGTACTCAGAGAGTTATCACTGTGTTATCTGTGGTGTTACATAGGACTGCAGGTCACATCTACTACATTATCTGTACTCAGAGAGTTATCACTGTTATCTGTGGTGTTACATAGGACTGCAGGTCTCATCTATACATTATCTGTACTCAGAGAGTTATCACTGTGTTATCTGTGGTGTTACATGGGACTGCAGGTCACATCTATACATTATCTGTACTCAGAGAGTTATCACTGTGTTATTTGTGGTGTTACATAGGACTGCAGGTCACATCTACTACATTATATGTACTCAGAGAGTTATCACTGTTATCTGTGGTGTTACATAGGACTGCAGGTCACATCTATACATTATCTGTACTCAGAGAGTTATCACTGTGTTATCTGTGGTGTTACATAGGACTGCAGGTCACATCTATACATTAACTGTACTCAGAGAGTTATCACTGTTATCTGTGGTGTTACATAGGACTGCAGGTCACATCTATACATTATCTGTACTCAGAGAGTTATCACTGTTTTCTGTGGTGTTACATAGGACTTCAGGTCACATCTATACATTATCTGTACTCAGAGAGTTATCACTGTGTTATCTGTGGTGTTACATAGGACTGCAGGTCACATCTATACATTATCTGTACTCAGAGAGTTATCACTGTGTTATCTGTGGTGTTACATAGGACTGCAGGTCACATCTACTATATTATCTGTACTCAGAGAGTTATCACTGTTATCTGTGGTGTTACATAGGACTGCAGGTCACATCTATACATTATCTGTACTCAGAGAGATATCACTGTTATCTGTGGTGTTACATAGGACTGCAGGTCACATCTATACATTATCTGTACTCAGAGAGTTATCACTGTTATCTGTGGTGTTACATAGGACTGCAGGTCACATCTATACATTATCTGTACTCAGAGAGATATCACTGTTATCTGTGGTGTTACATAGGACTGCAGGTCACATCTATACATTATCTGTACTCAGAGAGTTATCACTGTGTTATCTGTGGTGTTACATAGGACTGCAGGTCACATCTATACATTATCTGTACTCAGAGAGATATCACTGTTATCTGTGGTGTTACATAGGACTGCAGGTCACATCTATACATTATCTGTACTCAGAGAGTTATCACTGTGTTATCTGTGGTGTTACATAGGACTGCAGGTCACATCTATACATTATCTGTACTCAGAGTTATCACTGTGTTATCTGTGGTGTTACATAGGACTGCAGGTCACATCTATACATTATCTGTACTCAGAGAGTTATCACTGTTATCTGTGGTGTTACATAGGACTGCAGGTCACATCTATACATTATCTGTACTCAGAGAGTTATCACTGTTATCTGTGGTGTTACATAGGACTGCAGGTCACATCTATACATTATCTGTACTCAGAGAGTTATCACTGTGTTATCTGTGGTGTTACATAGGACTGCAGGTCACATCTATACATTATCTGTACTCAGAGAGTTATCACTGTGTTATCTGTGGTGTTACATAGGACTGCAGGTCACATCTATACATTATCTGTACTCAGAGAGTTATCACTGTTATCTGTGGTGTTACATAGGACTGCAGGTCACATCTATACATTATCTGTACTCAGAGAGTTATCACTGTGTCATCTGTGGTGTTACATAGGACTGCAGGTCACATCTATACATTATCTGTACTCAGAGAGTTATCACTGTGTTATCTGTAGTGTTACATAGGACTGCAGGTCACATCTATACATTATCTGTACTCAGAGAGTTATCACTGTTATCTGTGGTGTTACATAGGACTGCAGGTCACATCTATACATTATCTGTACTCAGAGAGCTATCACTGTGTTATCTGTGGTGTTACATAGGACTGCAGGTCACATCTATACATTATCTGTACTCAGAGAGTTATCACTGTTATCTGTGGTGTTACATAGGACTGCAGGTCCCATCTACATTATCTGTACTCAGAGAGTTATCACTGTGTTATCTGTGGTGTTACATAGGACTGCAGGTCACATCTATACATTATCTGTACTCAGAGAGTTATCACTGTTATCTGTGGTGTTACATAGGACTGCAGGTCCCATCTACATTATCAGTATGGAGTTTGTGTAACTTTTTTCCTTCCTCTCCACAATACAGGTAAGCGCACATTACGGGGACACAAATGGCGGCGACGCAGATGACTTTGTGTGGTTGTTCTTGCATTTTCGGATGACACCTCATTAATAGGACGCCGGTATTGCTGCGCGCTGCGGAATGGGAGCCATATGCACCAGCGAAGACTAATTAGATATGTAAAACAATCGCAATCCTATGGGGAGCCGGCGCGCGGCGCAGTACGTAGAGCCTCCCCTGCAGCGGTGAGCGCAGCACCTGCAGACAGAAGATAATGAAGTTTTTCCAGTATTAATAATTAATTATTGTTAATTAATACTGCGCCATGGCCGCTGTTCCCTTCATATTTGGAAAATTTTCTTATTATGATCAATGCGGCAGCGCGGCGGAGACGCGGCTCCTGACAGTTAATTAAAGGGAAGAATTCGCCAAACTTTATAGATGGCGGTGATTTTCCCAGACGAGGTCGCAGGAGGCTCTTTTACTGAGCGGAGGATCATGGGGGCGCGTCAAGGAGAGCGTGCTGTAATGCCGTCGTTCGCCACCGGTCGCTGATTAATGATCTGGAGACTGAACGTAACGCCATTCTCCTCCTGTTTAATTGTTGGGTCAGGTGTCCGAGGAAGACGATGAATGTCCGGCACCATTCCGACCCCCCCGGGGACGCCAGTAACCTACATAAAATTTTAAAGGGCCCCTGTGCTGAAAAAGAGATACAGTGTGTCATGTGAACTGTATGATTTGCAAAGGTCTTCGCCGTTCACTGACAGCAAGCAGAGATCTTCAATTCTATCTAATCTTAGCATCTGAGACTCCAGGCTGATACATAGTAACAGACAGGACAGGGGACAGGGTTGTGCTGCACTAAATGATACATTGTAACAAACCTCTTGGTTTACATAGGAATGTGCCCAGTCACTTACAGCAAGCAGAGATCTTCAGTTCTATTTAAGCATCAGGCTGATACATAGTAACAGACAGCACAGGAGAGAGTTGCGCTGCACCGAATGATACACTGTAACAAGCCCTAAGCTACGTGAGTAGGATCAGGTCAGGATTGCGTTTCAGCCTTACAGCAAGCAGTGATCTTGAAAAAGGACAAGAATTAATATATAAACCCTTGTGATGCTCGGACTGATAAAAACCTTTTTTAAATGCCTTTAGGATGGTGTTTTCAAACCGGGATGCCTCCAACTGTTGCAAAACTACAACTCCCAGCATGCCCAGACAGCCAACGGCTGTCTGGGCATTCTGGGAGTTGTAGTTTTGCAACAGCTGGAGAGCCTCAGGTTGGGAAACACTGATCTATACCTGCCAGAAGATTTCTTAATACAATTGTATCCTCTGTGATGTAAAGAGTCTGGACACAATGTATCAGATCTCCCAGCATTCCCCCTGACAAAACTGCTGCAAAACTACAAGGTTGCAGAACTTTTACCCCAAGGCTGTCCGGGCATGCTGGGAGTTGTAGTTCTGTAACAGCTGGAGAACGACAACTGAAAAAAAAAACACTGATCTACTCCTGCAGAAACATTTGAGAATGAGTTGATACAATTGTATCCTCTGTTATGTTAGGACCAGTGTGCAACAATGTATCAATGTATCACTCCCAGCATGTCCTGACAGCACAGTTGCTGGGAGTTGTAGTTTTACAACATCTGGAGGCACCCTGGTTGAGGAACATTGATCTACTCCTGCAGGAGCATTTGATACAATTGTATCCCCTGGAAAACACTTTATTTTTATTTTTTTATTTTTTTATCAACTGGTGCCAGAAAGTTAAATGATTTGTAAATTACTTCTATTAAAAAAAAAAAAAAAATCTTAATCCTTCCACTACTTATCAGTTGTTGTATGCTCCAAATGAAGTTCTTTTCTTTTTTAATTTCTTTTCAGTCTGACCACAGGGCTCTCTGCTGACACCTCTGTCCATGTCAGGAACTGTCCAGAGCAGGATAAGTTTGCTATGGGGATTTTCTCCTACTCTGGACAGTTCCTAAAATGGACAGAGGTGTCAGCAGAGAGCACTGTGGTCAGACAAAAAGGAAATTCAAGAAGAAAAAAAACTTCCTTTGGAGCATAAAACGACTGATAAGTACTGGAAGGATTAGAAGTAATTTAAAAAAAGAGTACCCCTTTAACAGTCTGGACTCCAGTGTGAGACAATGTATCCTCCATTCTCCTAGTATGTCCTGACAAAACTGCTGCAAAACTACAATGTTGCAGAACAGAGAGTATTTATCCATTGATGGGGGATTGTTACTTTTCAGGACAATGAGGGAGATTTATCAAAACTTGCTGAGTTGCCCATAGCAACCAATCAGATCGCTGCTTTCATTTTGCAGAGGCCTTTTCTCCCCCAATGTTCCTAATTTAGGATACATCTAATTTATAAACTTTTATGGCTTTTGGGGAAGTGCAATAGCAATGAACAATCTGTGTCCCCAGTGATCAGCTGTGATCTGTAGGGAAATCTGGTAGTAAGAGTTCAGATTCCCTGCAGCGCCACCACAGGGGAGACTAAGCATTACACCGTGTCCATTCACATCAGAGGGTTGTGCGTAAGAAGGGGCTGGTCCTCCAGAGTGAAGACGCTCTTTGTATTGGCTCCTGTCTGATGATCCTGAGGTCCCTCTAACAGTAAATAGGTTTGTCCCAAGAGCTGACACTTCTGTAAGGGGGAATATTATCTATGGGGGGGAATATTATCTATGGGGGGGGGGGGTTCATAACATTCCTGGGACCTGGCTCTGTTGGTTCACCGTTCCCATATATATATATATATATATATATATATATATATATATATATATATACATATATACACACATATACACTGCCGCTTTGATTTATTGGCGGAGCCTTTGTAGGTCTCATTCCCTTTGTAGTCCGCGGGGGTCCATGTTTTAAGTCTCAGAACAAGCGCAGATTCAGGGACTTTATTCTGGGATAAAAAGACGTCTGTGAGGATGAAGAACAGCGAGATTAACGCAACTCAGAGCCGTCCTGTATCCCCTCATGTAGTGTCCTGTATCCCCTCATGTAGTGTCCTGTGTATCCCCTCATGTAGTGTCCTGTATCCCCTCATGTAGTGTCCTGTGTATCCCCTCATGTAGTGTCCCGTGTATCCCCTCATGTAGTGTCCTGTATCCCCTCATGTAGTGTCCTGTATCCCCTCATGTAGTGTCCCGTATCCCCTCATGTAGTGTCCCGTGTATCCCCTCATGTAGTGTCCTGTATCCCCTCATGTAGTGTCCCGTGTATCCCCTCATGTAGTGTCCTGTATCCCCTCATGTAGTGTCCTGTGTATCCCCCTCATGTAGTGTCCTGTATCCCCTCATGTAGTGTCCTGTATCCCCTCATGTAGTGTCCTGTGTATCCCCTCATGTAGTGTCCTGTGTATCCCCTCATGTAGTGTCCTGTATCCCCTCATGTAGTGTCCTGTATCCCCTCATGTAGTGTCCTGTACCCCCTCATGTAGTGTCCTGTATCCCCTCATGTAGTGTCCTGTATCCCCTCATGTAGTGTCCTGTATCCCCCTCATGTAGTGTCCTGTATCCCCTCATGTAGCGTCCTGTGTATCCCCTCATGTAGTGTTCTGTGTATCCCCTCATGTAGTGTCCCGTGTATCCCCTCATGTAGTGTCCAGTGTATCCCCTCATGTAGATTCCCGTGTATCCCCTCATGTAGTGTCCCGTGTATCCCCTCATGTAGTGTCCTGTATCCCCTCATGTAGTGTCCCGTGTATCCCCTCATGTAGTGTCCCGTGTATCCCCTCATGTAGTGTCCTGTATCCCCTCATGTAGTGTCCTGTGTATCCCCCTCATGTAGTGTCCTGTGTATCCCCCTCATGTAGTGTCCCGTCTATCCCCTCATGTAGTGTCCTGTATCCCCTCATGTAGTGTCCCGTGTATCCCCTCATGTAGTGTCCTGTATCCCCTCATGTAGTGTCCTGTGTATCCCCTCATGTAGTGTCCTGTATCCCCCTCATGTAGTGTCCCATGTATCCCCTCATGTAGTGTCCTGTATCCCCTCATGTAGTGTCCTGTGTATCCCCTCATGTAGTGTCCTGTGTATCCCCCTCATGTAGTGTCCCGTGTATCCCCTCATGTAGTGTCCCGTGTATCCCCTCATGTAGTGTCCTGTGTATCCCCCTCATGTAGTGTCCCGTGTATCCCATCATGTAGTGTCCCGTGTATCCCCTCATGTAGTGTCCTGTGTATCCCCATCATGTAGTGTCCCGTGTATCCCATCATGTAGTGTCCCGTGTATCCCCCTCATGTAGTGTCCTGTATCCCCTCATGTAGTGTCCCGTGTATCCCATCATGTAGTGTCCCGTGTATCCCCCTCATGTAGTGTCCTGTATCCCCTCATGTAGTGTCCTGTATCCCCTCATGTAGTGTCCTGTGTATCCCCTCATGTAGTGTCCTGTATCCCCTCATGTAGTGTCCTGTATCCCCTCATGTAGTGTCCTGTATCCCCTCATGTAGTGTCCTGTATCCCCTCATGTAGTGTCCTGTATCCTCTCATGTAGTGTCCTGTATCCCCTCATGTAGTGTCCTGTATCCTCTCATGTAGTGTCCTGTATCCCCTCATGTAGTGTCCTGTATCCCCTCATGTAGTGTCCTGTATCCCCTCATGTAGTGTCCTGTGTATCCCCCTCATGTAGTGTCCTGTATCCTCTCATGTAGTGTCCTGTGTATCCCCCTCATGTAGTGTCCTGTATCCCCTCATGTAGTGTCCTGTATCCCCTCATGTAGTGTCCCGTGTATCCTCTCATGTAGTGTCCTGTGTATCCCCTCATGTAGTGTCCTGTATCCCCTCATGTAGTGTCCTGTGTATCCCCTCATGTAGTGTCCTGTATCCCCTCATGTAGTGTCCTGTATCCCCTCATGTAGTGTCCTGTGTATCCCCTCATGTAGTGTCCCGTGTATCCCCCTCATGTAGTGTCCTGTATCCCCTCATGTAGTGTCCCGTGTATCCCCTCATGTAGTGTCCTGTATCCCCTCATGTAGTGTCCCGTGTATCCCCCTCATGTAGTGTCCCGTGTATCCCCCTCATGTAGTGTCCTGTGTATCCCCTCATGTAGTGTCCTGTATCCCCTCATGTAGTGTCCTGTATCCCCTCATGTAGTTTCCAGTGTATCCCCCTCATGTAGTGTCCTGTGTATCCCCCTCATGTAGCGTCCCGTGTATCCCCTCATGTAGTGTCCTGTATCCCCTCATGTAGTGTCCTGTATCACCTCATGTAGTGTCCCGTGTATCAGTGGCGTTGCTAGAGTTGGTGTCACCCGGTGCGGTAGAAAATGGTGTCACCCCCATACCTCCCCCCTCCCCCCAGTAAGTTTTTAGCCTGTTGTGACAGACACCACTGTTGTAGCGCATTGTGAGAAATTCCAGTATAATAATCAGATATACCAGTTGCCACAGAATGGGAAAGTGTTAAAGAAGTTTTCACCATTGAAATATACAGCTCCCAGAATTACTTAAAGGGGTACTCCACTGGAAAACATTTACTTCTATATCAACTGGTGCCAGAAAGTTAAACAGATTTTTAAATTACTTCTATTTAAAATCTTAATACTTACAGTACTTATAAGCTGGTGTATGCTCCACAGGAAGTTGTGTAGTTCTTTCCAGCCTGACCACAGTGCTATTTGCTAACACCTCTGTCCATGTCAGGAACTGTCCATGTCGAACTGTCCAGAGGTGTCAGCACAGAGCACTGTGGTCAGACAGAAAAGAAATTAAAAAAGAAAATAACTTCCTGTGAATCGCTTATACAGCAGCTAATAAGTACTGGAAGGATTAAGATTTTTAAATAGAAGTAATTTACAAATCTGTTTAACTTTGTAGCACCAGCTGATTAAAAAAAATGTTTTCCAGTAGAGTACCCCTTTGAGCAGTGGTGAGGTTATGCTGGGAGTTGTAGTTTCACTGACCTAACTGTAGAACTGACAAGTGACTACAGCTCTGATAGGACATAGAGAGGAGAATGTACAATGATATCAGTGACTACAGGTGACGTCTTCTCTATAGTGAGGAGAATACACAATGATATCAGTGATTACAGGTGACGTCTTCTCTATAGTGAGGAGAATACACAATGATATCAGTGATTACAGGTGACGTCTTCTCTATAGTCTTTCCTTATCTAATTCAGAGGGTACATACCGCCAGGACTTGTTCCAGCTAAAACTTCTCTCTGCAGAATGTGACGCCCAGACGTCTCCTCACTATGTCAGCGGATTCTCATCCTCTATATGAAAACAATTATTATTATAAACCTGACAGACACTGTATCCTCTAAATATAATACTACTATACACTACACTCTTTGATTATAAACCTTCCATACACTATACCCACTGAATATAATAATACCACACACTGTACATTCTGAATATAATACCAACACATACTGTACCCTCTGAATATAAATCTGCCACATACTGTACCTACTGAATATAATACTACCACATACTGTACCCTCTGAATATAATACTACCACAAACTGCGCCATCTGAATATAATACTACCACAAACTGCGCCCTCTGAATATAAATCTGCCACATACTGTACCCTCTGAATATAAATCCGCCACATACTGTACCCTCTGAATATAAATCCGCCACATACTGTACCCTCTGAATATAAATCCGCCACATACTGTACCCCTGAATATAATACCGCCACATACTGTACCCTCTGAATATAAATCTGCCACATACTGTACCCTCTGAATATAAATCTGCCACATACTGTACCCTCTGAATATAAATCTGCCACATACTGTACCCTCTGAATATAAATCTGCCATATACTGTACCCTCTGAATATAAATCTGCCACATACTGTACCCTCTGAATATAAATCTGCCACATACTGTACCCCTGAATATAAATCTGCCACATACTGTACCCCTGAATATAAATCTGCCACATACTGTACCCCTGAATATAAATCTGCCACATACTGTACCCCTGAATATAATACCGCCACATACTGTACCCTCTGAATATAATACTTAGAGATGAGCGAACTTACAGTAAATTCAACTCATCACAAACTTCTCTGCTCAGCAGTTGATGACTTTTCCTGCATAAATTAGTTCAGCTTTCAGGTGCTCCCGTGGGCTGGAAAAGGTGGATACATTCCTAGAAGACTCTTTCCTAGGAATGTATCCACCTTTTTCAGCCCACCGGAGCACCTGAAAGCTAAACTAATTTACGCAGGAAAAGTCATCAACTGCCAAGCCGAGAAGTTTGTGACGAATCGAATTTACTGTAAGTTCACTCATCTCTAATAATACTACCACAAACTGCGCCCTCTAAATATAATATTACCACAAACTGCGCCCTCTGAATATAACACTACCACAAACTGCGCCCTCTGAATATAATACTACCACAAACTGCGCCCTCTGAATATAATACTACCACAAACTGTGCCCTCTGAATATAATACTACCACAAACTGCGCCCTCTGAATATAACGTTGCCATACAGTGCACCCTCTGAATATAATACCACAACCGCAGTAACACCCCTCAACATCCGTTAGCTGATGCTATTACCACGGGAGGGGGGTATTGGTGGTGTTGCTAATGGATGATGGGGGTGCTACTACTGGGTGGGGTGTTGCTGGAGGATGATGAGGGTGCTACTGGCCATCCCCCCTGGCAGTATCACCCCCATCATCCATCCGCAGGATCATCCTCCTGGAAGGAGCACCTCCATCATCCACCATTAGGATCTGCTGATGGAGGTGCTGCTGGGGGGGGGGGGGGGGTGTTGCTGGTGGATGATGAGGGTGCTACTGCCAGGGGGGGAGCATTAGGTAGGCAGCAGTGCCCCCACATTAGGTCGGTCGCAGTTTCCCCACATTAGGCAGCATAGATTCCCCACATTTGGTACCAGTTCCCCCACATTAGGTATGTACCAGTTATCCCACATTAGGTAGCAATTTCCCCACATTAGGTAGCACAGATTCCCCACATTAGGTAGCAATTTCACCACATTAGGTAGCATAGACTCCCCACATAAGGTAGCATAGACTCCCCACATAAGGTAGCATAGACTCCCCACATAAGGTAGCACAGATTCCCCATATTAGGTAGCACAGACTAGCCAAAAATAGGTAGCATAGACTCCGCACATCTGGTAGTAGTTTCCCCACATTAGGCCGCAGGTTCCCTTGCAGGTTCCCCACAATGGGTCAAAGTCTCCCCACAATAGATCGCTGGTTATACACCCCCCCCCCCCCCCCCACACACACACACACACACACACACACACACACAAAAAAACACATACAACACAGAGACAAACACAAACACACACACACACACACACAGTCAGAGAGACAGACACACACACACACACACACAGAGTCACATATACACACAGTCACACACACAGTCTCACACACACACACAAGCAGACAGAGAGACAGACATACACACTCACCCATCCAGCGCAGCACTCCTTCTCACCGGGCGCCGTACGAGTGACGTAACTCACGTCCTCCCGCGCGGCCATGCGGTGTGACGTCAAGCCGGCGCAGACGTGGGAGCGGAGGACGGGCACAGTGCTGGTGAAGGTGTGGGGGGGGGGTGTGATGACGGACGGGCGCACAGTGCAGGTGAAAGAGGGGGGGGGGGGTGATGACGGACGGGCGCACCGCACAGACAGCGCAGGGGGGGGGGGGTGGGGCTTGCTGACGGATGGGAGGCCGGTCGGGCACAGATGGTGTGTCTGTGTAGCTGGGGAGGGGGGGTGCTGCGGAGCGTCTTGGTGTCACCCCATTAGGTTGGTGTCACCCGGTGCGGGCCGCACCCCCCGCACCCGGGTCGCAACGCCACTGCCGTGTATCCCCCTCATGTAGATTCCTGTGTATCCCCTCATGTAGTGTCCCGTGTATCCCCTCATGTAGATTCCTGTGTATCCCCTCATGTAGTGTCCTGTATCCCCTCATGTAGTGTCCTGTATCCCCCTCATGTAGTGTCCCGTGTATCCCCTCATGTAGTGTCCCGTGTATCCCCTCATGTAGTGTCCTGTGTATCCCCTCATGTAGATTCCTGTGTATCCCCTCATGTAGTGTCCTGTATCCCCCTCATGTAGTGTCCCGTGTATCCCCTCATGTAGTGTCCCGTGTATCCCCTCATGTAGTGTCCTGTATCCCCTCATGTAGTGTCCCGTGTATCCCCTCATGTAGTGTCCTGTATCCCCTCATGTAGTGTCCCGTGTATCCCCTCATGTAGCGTCCCGTGTATCCCCTCATGTAGTTTCCAGTGTATCCCCTCATGTAGTGTCCTGTATCCCCTCATGTAGTGTCCTGTATCCCCTCATGTAGTGTCCCGTGTATCCCCTCATGTAGTGTCCCGTGTATCCCCTCATGTAGTGTCCCGTGTATCCCCTCATGTAGTGTCCCGTGTATCCCCTCATGTAGTGTCCCGTGTATCCCCTCATGTAGATTCCTGTGTATCCCCTCATGTAGCGTCCTGTGTATCCCCTCATGTAGTGTCCTGTATCCCCTCATGTAGTGTCCCGTGTATCCCCTCATGTAGCGTCCCGTGTATCCCCTCATGTAGTTTCCAGTGTATCCCCTCATGTAGTGTCCTGTATCCCCTCATGTAGTGTCCTGTATCCCCTCATGTAGTGTCCCGTGTATCCCCTCATGTAGTGTCCCGTGTATCCCCTCATGTAGTGTCCCGTGTATCCCCTCATGTAGTGTCCCGTGTATCCCCTCATGTAGTGTCCCGTGTATCCCCTCATGTAGATTCCTGTGTATCCCCTCATGTAGCGTCCTGTGTATCCCCTCATGTAGTGTCCCGTGTATCCCCCTCATGTTGTGTGCAGTATATGTAGGTTGTATTTATGAGGGACATTTTGGTAAAGTTTTTGCAGTGTATGCAGGATAGGGGGCACCACACTGAATCTTTGCCGCCGGAGATACCCCCTTCCCGCCCTGGTTTTGATATCCCTGATGGGACTGACATGGACGCCCTGGACCATGGGAGGTGAATATCAGGTTCCTCTCCCTGATGGTGAGGCGTCTTATCTGTCACATTCATTGTGAGGCTCCTGAAGACAGCCAGCGGGTCTCCTCCATCCTGTCACCCACCACAGTGCCAGGATCAGCCGGGTCCCCTGATCTCTTGTAAGAGAATCATTTAAGGATCATTACAGCGGCGGCAGGAGGATTTATGGTGGCGGGATTCTCCATTATGGGCTCCATAAATTATGGCTCCTAAGTGATTATGGGCAGTGCTTCTAATCGCAGGCAGGAATCCAGGGAGCCCAGGACATTGGGGCGGCAGCCAACAGAGAGCATCAGCAGAGCTACAGAATAAGGCGCCACCAAGTGCACGACCAAGATGTCAGCCGAGACCCCAGAAGGCCTGGAGGTCAGCCGAGACCCCAGAAGGCCTGGAGGTCAGCCGAGACCCCAGAAGGCTTGGAGGTCAGCCGAGACCCCAGAAGGCCTGGAGGTCAGCGAGACCCCAGAAGGCCTGGAGGTCAGCCGAGACCCCAGAAGACAAAGATGTCAGGAAACACCCCAGAAGACCTTGATGTCAGCCAAGACCCCAGAAGACCAAGATGTCAGCCAAGACCCCAGAAGACAAAGATGTCAGGAAAGACCCCAGAAGACCTGGATGTCAGCCAAGACCCCAGAAGATCAAGATGTCAGCTGAGACCCCAGAAGACCTGCATGTCAGTTGAGACTCCAGAAGACCTGCATGTCAGTCGAGACCCCAGATGACCAAAATGTCAGCTAAGACCCCAGAAGGACTTCATGTCAGTCGACACCCCAAAAGACCTGCATGTAAGCTGAGACCCCAGAAGACCTGCATATCAGTGGAGACCCTAGAAAACCAAGATGTCAGCTGAGACCCCAAAAAACCTGGATGTCAGCCGAGACCCCTGAAGACCAAGATGTCGGACGAGACCCCAGAAGAGCAAGATGTCAGCTGAGACCCCAGAAGACCTGGATTTCAGCCGAGACCCCAGAAGACCAATATGTCAGCCGAGACCCCAGAAAATCTGGATGTCACCCGAGACCCTAGAAGGTCAAGATGTCAGCCGAGACCCCAGAAGACCTGGATGTCAACCGAGACCCCAGAAGGCCTGGATGTCAGGTGAGACCCCAGAAGACCTGGATGTCAGCCAAGATCCCAGAAGGCCTGGATGTCAGCCGAGAACCCAGAAGACCAATATGTCTGCCGAGATCCCAGAAGACCAATATATCAGCCGAGACCCCAGAAAATCTGGATGTCAGCCGAGACCCAAGAAGACCAAGATGTCAGCCGAGACCCCAGAAGACCAAGATGTCAGCCGAGACCCCAGAAGACCAAGATGTCAGCCGAGACCCCAGAAGACCAAGATGTCAGCCGAGACCCCAGAAGACCAAGATGTCAGCCAAGACCCGAGAAGACCAAGATGTAAGCCGAGACCCCAGAAGACCAAGATGTCAGCCGAGACCCCAGAAGATCAAGATGTCAGCCGAAACCCCAGAAGACCTAGATGTCAGGTGAGACCCCAGAAGGCCTGGATTTCAGCCAAGACCCCAGAAGACCAATATGTCAGCAGAGACCCCAGAAAATCTGGATGTCAGCTGATACCCTAGAAGGTCAAGATGTCAGGTGAGAGACCCCAGAAGACCTGGATGTCAGCCGAGACCTCAGAAGATCTGGATGTCAGCCGAGACCCCGGTAGACCAGGATGTCAGCCGAGACCCCAAAAGACCAATATGTCAGCTGACACCCCAGAAGACCTGGATGTCAGCCGAGACCCCTGAAGACCACTATGTCAGCCGAGACCCCAGAAAATCTGGATGTCAGCCGAGACCCCAGAAGACCAAGATGTCAGCCGAGACCGCAGAAGACCTGGTTTTCAGCCGAGACCCAGAAGACCAAAATGTCAGCTGAGATCCCAGAAAATCTGGATGTCAGCCGAGACCCTAGAAGGTCAAGATGTCAGCCTAGACCCTAGAAGGTCAAGATGTCAGCCGAGACCCCAGAAGACCTGGATGTCAGCCGAGGCCCGAGAAGACCTGGATATCAATCGAGACCCCAGAAGACCAATATGTCAGCCGAGACCCCAGAAAATCTGGATGTAAGCCGATACCCCAGAAGGCCTGGATGTCAGCCGAGACCCCAGAAGTCCTGGAGGTCAGCCGAGACCCCAGAAGTCCTGGAAGTCAGCCGAGACCCCAGAAGGCCTGGAGGTCAGCCGAGGCCCCAGAAGGCCTGGAGGTCAGCCGAGGCCCCAGAAGACCTGGATGTCAGCCGAGACCCCAGAAGACCAATATGTCAGCCGAGACCCAAGAAAATCAGGATGTCAGCTGCGACCCCAGAAGGCCTGGAGGTCAGCCGAGACCCCAGAAGGCCTGGAGGTCAGCCGAGACCCCAGAAGGCCTGGAGGTCAGCCGAGACCCCAGAAGGCCTGGAGGTCAGCCGAGACCCCAGAAGGCCTGGAGGTCAGCCGAGACCCCAGAAGGCCTGGAGGTCAGCCGAGACCCCAGAAGGCCTGGAGGTCAGCCGAGACCCCAGAAGGCCTGGAGGTCAGCCGAGACCCCAGAAGGCCTGGAGGTCAGCGGAGACCGGTATTTTGGTTATAATTAAATTAAACTATTATCCTTAAACATATCACTTTCAAACATAGTGTTTTCACATATTGTACTGGCTTTTGCATTCTCTTAAGGGGAAGTTGTGTAGTCCTCTCTTTGTCAGTGTGGTGTTGTCTCATAAGTTCCCTGGCTCTTTTATTTCTCCTAACATGAAGTTATGTAGTCTTTTCATTGTCATTGTGGTGTTGTCTCAGCAGCTCCTAAGCTCCTCCTTCTCTACTGACAGGAAGTTGTGTATTCCTCTCATTATCAGTATGGTTTTGTCTCAGCAGCTCCCTTGCAACTCCCTCTCTCCTGACAGACAGAAAGTCGTGTAGTCCTCTCATTGACGGTGTGGTGATGTCTTAGCTGCTCTCCAACTCCTTCTCTCTTGACAGGAGGTTGTGTAGTCCTCTTATTGTCAGTGTGGTAATGTCTCAGTCTCTTCTTGTCTGCTCCCTTGCTCCTGACAGGAAGTTGTGTAGTCCTCTCATTATCAGTATGATTTTGTCTCAGCAGCTCTCCGGCTCCTCCTTCTCTCCTGACAGGAAGTTGTGTAGTCTTCTCATTGTCAGTGTGATGATGTGTCAGCAGCTCCCTGACTCATAAACCCCTGACTAGGGGAGACCTCCCACAAAACCTGTCAAGCACTCGTTCTTTTGTGGTGTTTTATTTGTCTGTACTTTTTAAAAAAGTAGTCAAAAATAAAAAGCTATTTTTATACTCCTGTATGTCCATCCCTGATACAATAGGGTGCATAGGAGCCCAGGGACCCCGTATCTGATACAATAGAGCACAGAGGAGCCCAGGGATCCTGTATCTGATACAATAGGGAGCATAGGAGGCCATAGCTGATAAAGTAGGGCACATCGGGGCCCAGGAAGCCAATACCTGATACAATAGGGCACATAGGAGCCCAGGGAGCCCATACCCAATACAATAGGGCACATAGGAGCCCAGGGACCCCGTATCTGATACAATAGGGTGCATAGGAGCCCAGGGATCTCATTTCTGATACAATAGGGCGCATAGGAGGCCATAGCTGATACAGTAGGGCACATTAGGACTCAGGAAGTCAATACCAGATACAATAGGGTGCATAGGAGCCCAGGGAGCCCGTACCGGATAGAATAGGGCACATAGGAGCACAGGAATCCAATACCTGATATACCTGGAATAGATTGGACCATAATTTCCTAATCAGTAACTCAAAACAACCATAAGCCCCTGACTAAGGGGTAAGCCTCCCACAAAACCTGCCAAGCACTTGACAATTTCTCGGTACTATTTTAAAATGGAATAAAAAATTAAAAGACAATTTTATACTCCTGTCTAAACATCAGATTTTTTTTTCAGTTTTTCTTGCAAAACTGGCAAACGATAACAATATTTGTACAAGCGACACTAGGGAAAATATGAGATTTTTCTAGAGAAAAATTAAAGATAAATACAATGTAACAAACTATCGAGACAGGAGAGAGGACCGCATTGCCACTGTATATAGCTCAGTTGTTTATGCCTATATATTGTAACAAACCTTCATCAGTAAGAAGTTATATGTCAATAAAATGTTCTTATTCACCTACAGCGAACAGAGATTATGAAAGCCATAAAAAAATAAAAATAAATAAATAACATAATTGTATTTTTTTTTTTTTTAAAGAGTTTTATTAATGTCCGGACCTGGACTGGCCCTTTAAATGTGACTAATCTGTAGTCCAGGCGGAGGTCTCCTCATTTTCCACGGCGCGGTGTTTTTGTGCCGATCCCGTCTCTTTAAGACTCATAAACAGCTCAGCAACAATCTGTGGATCCCGACTGTGACATGAAATATTACAATCGCTGCTTTTTATTAAATTTTACCACAAAAATATCTTCTCATCTTCAGCTCTATAGGTCGGATCTATTCCCCAAACGACTGAATCTCATTGAATTTTTTTCCTTCTGTTTTATTGTCCGGACTAAATTTAATATTTTCAACTAATTAAAAGAAATCAATGAAGAAAAGGTCACCGGAGGTCACAGCCCTAAAATATTATCACTGACAATGTGCAATACCCTGGATAATATGTATAATGCGATAATAACTAGGAAAGTACACCGCCATGTGTAGAACAGACTCAGCCCAGAGTCATAGGGTAAAGAGAATATATAACATGGCGTCTACTGAAGGTCGCTAAATATACCGCATGTATACATGATTTTACAACAACAACAATAATAATATAACTACTGTAATACTGCTCCTATATACAAGAATATAACTATTATAATACTGCCTCATATATACAAGAATATAACTACTATAATACTGCCTCATATATACAAGAATATAACTACTATAATACTGCTCCTATATACAAGAATATAACTACTATAATACTGCTCCTATATACAAGAATATAACTACTATAATACTGCTTCATATATACAAGAATATAACTACTATAATACTGCCTCATATATACAAGAATATAACTACTATAATACTGCTCCTATCTACAAGAATATAACTACTATAATTCTGCTCCTATATACAAGAATATGACTACTATAATACTGTTTCTATAGACAAGAATATAACTACTATAATACTGTTTCTATATACAAGAATATAACTACTATAATACTGCTCCTATATACAAGAATATAACTACTATAATACTTCTCCTATATACAAGAATATAACTACTATAATACTTCCTCATATATACAAGAATATATCTACTATAATACTGCTCCTATATACAAGAATATAACTACTATAATACTGCCCCTATATACAAGAATATAACTACTATAATACTGCCTCATATATACAAGAATATAACTACTATAATACTGCTCCTATATACAAGAATATAACTACTATAATACTGCTCCTATATACAAGAATATATCTACTATAATACTGCTCCTATATACAAGAATATAACTACTATAATACTGCTCCTATCTACAAGAATATATCTACTATAATACTGCCTCATATATACAAGAATATAACTACTATAATACTCCTCCTATATACAAGAAAATAACTACTATAATACTGCTCCTATATACAAGAATATAACTACTATAATACTGCCTCCTATATACAAGAATATAACTACTATAATACTGCTCCTATATACAAGAATATAACTACTATAATACTGCTCCTATATACAAGAATATAACTACTATAATACTGCTCCTATATACAAGAATATAACCACTTTAATACTGCTCCTATATACAAGAATATAACTACTATAATACTGCTCCTATATACAAGAATATATCTACTATAATTCTGCTCCTATATACAAGAATATAACTACTATAATACTGCTCCTATATACAAGAATATAACTACTATAATACTGCTCCTATATACAAGAATATATCTACTATAGTACTGCTCCTATATACAAGAATATAACTACTATAATACTGCTCCTATATACAAGAATATAACTACTATAATACTGCTCCTATATACAAGAATATAACTACTATAATACTGCTCCTATATACAAGAATATAACTACTATAATACTGCTCCTATATACAAGAATATAACCACTTTAATACTGCTCCTATATACAAGAATATAACCACTTTAATACTGTTCCTATATACAAGAATATAACTACTATAATACTGCTCCTATATACAAGAATATATCTACTATAATACTGCTCCTATATACAAGAATATAACTACTATAATACTGCTCCTATATACAAGAATATAACTACTATAATACTGCTCCTATATACAAGAATATATCTACTATAATACTACCTCCTATATACAAGAATATAACTAATATAATACTGCTCCTATATACAAGAATATAACTACTATAATACTGCCTCTATATACAAGAATATTACTACTATAACAGTGCCTCTATATACAAGAATATAACTACTATAATACTGCTCCTATATACAAGAATATAACTACTATAATACTGCTCCTATATACAAGAATATAACTACTATAATACTGCCTCTATAAACAAGAATATTACTACTATAATACTGCCCCTATATACAAGAATATAACTACTATAATACTTCTCCTATATACAAGAATATTACTACTATATACTGCCTCTATATACAAGAATATTACTACTATAATAGTGCCTGATCCATTACACATTACATATCTGGAGATCTACTTATACTCGGACGGTGCGTTGCGTTCATTTTCTTCTTTTCTGTCGTTCTCTGCAGTTTTGGGTTGCTGCGCTCTCAGCTCTGCTATAAATAGGATCGGTGATGGTGGAAATTGTAATGTTATTGGGTCATCTGACAGTTTTGGATTTCACATGAACGTTGTCTATCTGCCGCACAAGTCTGGATCAGGTGGAGATTGTCCTCTGACCGGTCATTATGTATTGTCTCCTATGAGAAGTGATGAAGGTTACATTCCATTCACTAGAGATCAGCGATGACATCACTGAGAATATAGTCTATCCATTCACTAGAGATCAGCGGTGACATCACTGAGAATACAGCCTATCCATCACTAGAGATCAGCGGTGAAATCACTGAGAATACAGCCTATCCATCACTAGAGGTCAGTGGTGACATCACTGAGATTACAGCCTATCCATCACTAGAGGTCAGTGGTGACATCACTGAGAATACAGCCTATCCATCACTAGAGATCAGCGGTGACATCACTGAGAATACAGCCTATCCATCACTAGAGGTCAGTGGTGACATCACTGAGAATACAGCCTATCCATCACTAGAGATCAGCGGTGACATCACTGAGAATACAGCCTATCCATCACTAGAGATCAGCGGTGACATCACTGAGAATACAGCCTATCCATCACTAGAGATCAGTAGTGACATCACTGAGATTACAGCCTATCCATCACTAGAGATCAGCGGTGACCTCACTGAGAATACAGCCTATCCATCACTAGAGATCAGCGGTGACATCACTGAGAATACAGCCTATCCATCACTAGAGATCAGCGGTGACATCACTGAGAATACAGCCTATCCATTCACTAGAGATCAGCAGTGACATCACTGAGAATACATCCTATCCATTCACTAGAGATCAGCGGTGAGAAAATAGACTTCCAGATGAAGGAGAAGACACATCCTCATAGGATGGCTTCCCCAGATGAAGGAGAAGATACATCCCCACAGGGAGGCCATTCCAGATGAAGGAGAAGACAAATCCCCTAAGGATGGCTCTCCCAGATGAAGGTGAAGACACATCCCCACAGGATGGCTCCCCCAGATGAAGGAGAAGACACATCCCCACAGGATGGCTCCCCCAGATGAAGGAGAAGACACATCCCCACAGGGAGGCCGTTCCAGATGAAGGAGAAGACACATCCCCTAAGGATGGCTCCTCCAGATGAAGGAGAAGACACATCCCCACAGGATGGCTCCCCCCAGATGAAGGTGAAGACACATCCCCACAGGAAGGCCTCTCCAGATGAAGAAGAACACACAACCCCCCAGGATGGCTCCCCCAGATGAAGGAGAAGACACATCCCCACAGGGAGGCCCCTGCAGATGAAGGAGAAGACACATCTCCACAGGGAGGCCCCTCCAGATGAAGGAGAAGACACATCCCCACAGGGAGGCCCCTCCAGATGAAGGAGAAGACACATCCCGACAGGGAGGCCCCTCCAGATGAAGGAGAAGACACATCCCCACAGGGGGGCCCCTCCAGGTGAAGGGACATAAAAAAATCCAGCAATGGATCCCAGACCTTCATCATGGGGGAAGGGGTGCTATTCTTTGAGGTAGGATTGTCCATCTTCGTTCATGCTCCCATCTGGTTTTCACCCCAGGATCACATGTCTGATGCTGTGAGGTCCAATTGCTAGGGGGAGGACCAGGCGCCTGTGGATATAAATTGGGGAACGGTTTCCTCACTGAGCGAAAATTCCCTTTGATTCATCCGCGTTCTGGAACATTTGTCGAGGCCGATATTAGTTTCACAGAAAAGGTTACAGTGCGGTTCACTTTAGGAAGATCAATACCGGAATAGTAAGGAGAAAATAGTTACAACAAGTCAAATTATGTGTTAATCAAACAGCGGGAAATCTACAGAGGAGGAGAGAACAGGACATCGGCATAATAAACACGGATCTGGTAAAATTAGACACCGAGCCGGAAAAAATAAAATAAAGAATTTTAGAAAAGGAGAATTTTTCTCGTTATTTGGAAGAAAAGGACAGAAGACGCTTAATCCTGAGAGGAGGACGGATCTACAAAGTCTGGAAGATCTCATTTATAAAAACAACATGGAGGAGACCCCATCCCCCACCACCCAACATCCTCTGGGGATTCTAAAGACTGGTCCTGGTTCTGACCCAATGGTTGTCGGCTTATAAGGGGAAATCAGGATGGAGCTGAGACCGCGACATAGAAGATGTCCTATAAAGTTATGACAAATAGTGCCTTAAAAAACAAAAGTATTAGTGCGTGTACAAGGTCAACCACCACCATAACCACCATGGATCAATATGGGTCTATTGCTTCTCATATAACCTGGCTTCTAGCAGATGCCTCCTTTATTATCTTTAGCTGCTGCTCTGCTCAATCGGATCTTGGCCGGGGTGTAGATGGTGTGTGTGAGGGAAGGGGGCATCTCAGAACCTGCAGGCTTGACACCCACTCAGACAGGGGACCTCTACATCCCAGCTGTAAGGATCCGGACTAGTAGCAGGAAACGGTACAGGTGGTGGATCCTCTGTGCCAGAGAGGGAATGGCATGGACTGTATCGGAGGATCAGTTCTAAGTAGTTACTGGTTTTCACCAGAGCCCGCCGCAAAGCGGGATGGACTTGCTGCGGCGGTAACTACCAGGTCGTATCCTCCGGTAGCGGCTCAACCTCACTGGCAGCTGAGACAGGCGAAGTACAGAAGGGACAGGCAGAGGTGTAGTCAGACGTAGCAATAGGTCAGGACAGGCAGCACGGGTTCTCAGGTGGTAGTCATTAGCAACGGTTTCGGCAACAGGCGAGGTATACACAAATAACGCTTTCTCTAGGGCACTGAGGCAACAAAGATCCGGCAAGGGCAGAAAGGGGCAGAATACATTTATAGGAGTGGCCATAATCAGATTGGACCAGGCACAAATCAATGGTGCACTGGCCCTTTAAATCTTACACTGTCGGCATGCGCGCACCCTATAGTGCAGGGACCTGCGCGCCGGGAGCCACGTGAGTGGAGAGCAGAGGAGAGAGCCGGAGTCGGCACGGGTAAGTGGAGCTGGGATGCGGGATGTGCGCGGGGACATTCCGCAGCGCGGACCGCGTCCCCGACAGGAGCAGAGACGAAGTGTCCCCGGACAGAGAGTCCGACCGGAGCACTCCGCTGGGACAAACGCTATTAGCGCTCCGGTCTAGAAACAGGGACCGGAGCGCTCAGCATTACAGTACCCCCCCCCCCCTTTGGTCTCCCCCTCCTCTTGGTACCCAGAAACCTGAGGAACCCTCCCAGTCAACCAGAAAAAATCTTCTCCCCCTGACCAGCCTAGAGGCCAAAGTCTCCCGAACGGAGAAGACATCCGAGCTACCGAATACAGGTGTGGGAGGAAGACTCTTGGGGGAAAAGCGATTAAAGACAGCAGGCTTGAGGAGGGAGAGATGAAAACAGTTGGGAATTCTAAGGGAGGAAGGGAGATGAAGCTGATAACACATAGGATTGATCCTTTTCTTGACTCTGTAGGGTCCCAAGTAGCGAGGACCAAGCTTGTAACTAGGGACCCTGAATCGGATGTACCATGCGGGATGAGGCCTGTATTAGGGAGAGGCGTGTTTCGCGCCAGATGGAGGAAAAGTCCCGCACCAGGTCGTCCACTGCAGGTACACCTGAGATGGAGGATAAAGGCAGAGGAGGTAGAGGATGACGACCATAAACCACGAAGAAGGGAGACTTGCTGGTGGCGGAAGAGTCCTTGTGGTTATAGGAGAACTCCACCCACGGGAGGAGGTCGACCCAGTCATCTTGGCGGGAGGAGACGAAGTCGCGAAGGTAGTCGCCCAAAATTTGATTTACCCGCTCCTCTTGACCGTTGGTTTGGGAGTGGTAAGATGAAGAGAAGTCCAGCTTGATTTTAAGCTGTCCACAAAGGGCTCTCCAGAATTTGGACACAAATTGGACCCCTCTGTCGGAGACAATATGCGAAGGAAGGCCGTGTAACCGGAAGATGTGTCGCAAGAAATGCATGGCCAACTGTGGCGCAGATGGTAAGGCTGGCAATGGGATTAAGTGCGCCATCTTAGAGAAGCGGTCCACGACTACCCAAATAACTGTTTTCCCGTGAGAGGGTGGTAGATCCGTAACGAAGTCCATAGCGATATGGGACCATGGGGTCTCTGGTACAGGAAGTGGCTGGAGGAAGCCGACGGGTCTCTGGCGAGGGGTCTTGTCTTTAGCGCACACAGAACAGGACTGCACAAACTCAGAGATGTCCTTTTCTAAGGATGGCCACCAATATCTTCTGGAGATAAGTTGTACAGTTTTTCGGACGCCAGGATGCCCTGCGAGTAGGGAAGAATGCCCCCACTTAAGAACTTTCAGGCGAAGACGGGGAGAAACATAGGTCTTCGCTGGAGTGAGATTACGCAAGTCTACATGTGCCACGGTGACTAGACATTTCGGAGGCACAGTGCTGTGGCTTGGCTTCATCTTCTGAGACATCAGAAGAGAGAGAGAGGGCGTCGGCCCTGAAGTTCTTACTCGCTGGACGAAAGTGGATCAGGAAATTAAATCTGGCAAAAAATAGAGACCAGCGAGCTTGGCGGGGGTTTAGCCTCTGAGCAGACTGGAGGTATAATAGATTTTTATGATCCGTGTAGATGTTCACGGGATGTACAGATCCTTCTAGTAAATGCCGCCACTCCTCCAAAGCCAACTTGATGGCGAGTAATTCTCTATCTCCAATGGAATAATTTCTCTCAGCGGGAGAGAAAGTTTTAGAGAGTCTTTTGCATGAGCAGAGCACCAGCACCCATGAAGGAGGCGTCTACCTCCAGGTAGAAAGGCTTTGAGGGGTCCGGCCTGGACAGAACTGGAGCGGAGACAAAGGCAAACTTGAGAGCACAGAAGGCCTCCTCAGCCTGAGGAGACCAGGATCTCGGATTAGCCCCCTTCTTGGTCAAGGCCACAATTGGTGCCACAAGGGTGGAATAATGCGGGATGAACTGTCTATAATAATTAGCGAATCCGAGAAATCGCTGAATGGCCTTAAGGCCAGAAGGGTGAGGCCAGTCCAGGACGGCAGAGAGCTTGACAGGATCCATTTGAAGCCCCTTGGCGGAAATGATGTAGCCCAGAAAGGGAAGACTGGTACGGTCGAACAAGCACTTTTCGAATTTAGCATAGAGATGGTTCTTCCTGAGACGGGAGAGCACTAAGCGGACATGAGCACGGTGTTGATCCAAATTAGAAGAGAAGAAGAGGATGTCATCCAAATAGACTACGACACAGGTATAGAGCAGGTCTCTGAAAATGTCGTTAACGAACTCCTGGAAGACAGCTGGAGCGTTACAGAGTCCAAAGGGCATGACTAAGTACTCAAAATTAGTGTTGAGCGGCATAGGCCATATTCGAATTCGCGAATATTCGCGAATATATGGACGAATATTCGCCATATTCGCGAATATTCGCAATATTCTCGTTTTATTTTCGCACATGCGAATTTTCGCGTGTGCGAAAATTACCATATGCGAAAATTTACATATACAAAATTAACATAAGCGAATATTCGCATATGCGAACATTAACATATGCCAATTTTCGTATATGCGAAAATTCGCACACCGGTCTCATACAGTAGTATTAGAGCCTTCTTTACACCACACACGCTGGAAGCAGAGAGGGATGATCACTGTGATGTGTACTGTGAAAAAAAAAAAAAAAAAAAAAAACAAAAACGAATATTCGTAATTACGAATATATAGCGCTATATTCGCGAATATTCGCGAATTCGCGAATATACGATATTCGCGAATAAAATTCGAATTGCGAATATTCGCGAGCAACACTACTCAAAATGACCATCTCAGGTATTAAAAGCCATCTTGCACTCATCACCCTCTCGGATACGAATGAGATTATAGGCCCCCCTGAGATCCAACTTGGTAAAGTACTTGGCGCCTTGTAAGCGGTCAAAGAGTCCAGCAATCAGAGGAAGAGCGTAACGGTTCTTATTAGTAATGCTGTTGAGTCCTCGATAGTCTATGCAAGGTCTAAGGGTACCGTCCTTTTTAGAAAAAAAGAAGAATCCTGCTCCGGCAGGGGAAGAGGATTTCCTGATAAACCCTCTCTGCAGATTCTCCTGGATATACTCCGACATGGCAAGAGTCTCTGGAGGAGAAAGAGGGTAGATTCTTCCTCTAGGTGGCGAAGTACCAGGTTGCAAGTCAATGAGGCAGTCATATGGCCTATGTGGAGGCAACACCTCCGCTTGTTTCTTGCAAAAAACTTCTGAAAAATCCACATAAGGTTCAGGCAGACCAGGAGGAGGAGGAGGAGCGACAGGTGCAGACTTGACTTGTACCGGCTTGAGGCATCTGCCAAAACAAGCTGAGCCCCAGCTTCGGACCTCTCCGGAGGTCCAATCCTGAATGGAACAATGGCGCTGGAGCCAGGGCAGACCCAAGAGGAGTTCAGTGGTGCAATGGGGTAACACAAAAAACGCCAATCGCTTGGAATGCAGAGCTCCGATGTCCATCTGCAGGGGTTCCATATGGAACTGCACCATGCCGTGGAGTCTCTCTCCGTTGACTGTGGAGATGAAGAAAGACTTTTGCAACCGAACCACAGGGATGTTGAACTTGTTTACCAGGGAGGCGTCGATGAAGTTACCGGCAGAGCCGGAATCCAGAAAAGTTGTGGCAGCAAAGGATGTCTTGGTGGGTACTGAAATCCGCACGGATACAGTAATGCGTGGAGAGGAGGTATTCACACCTAGCAACGCCTCTCCAACGTTGACTAGGAGCGGGCGTTTCCCTGACGCGGTAGACGAAGAGGGTAGTCCTTTAGGAAGTGCTCAGTACTAGCACAGTACAAACACAGGTTCTCGACTCTATGGCGGTTCCTTTCTTGCGTGGTCAGGCGAGACCAATCCACCTGCATGGCTTCCTCAGCGGGAGGCCCAGTAGAGGGTTGCGGTGGATGCTGGAAGATAGGAGCTAGACGAGGAAAACCTCTGGGACCAGCACTTCCCTTTTCCTGTAGCAGTTTCTCTCGTCTCTCAGCAAAACGCAGGTCAATCCTGGTGGCCAAGTGGATGAGGTCACTCAGGTTGGTAGGCACATCTCGTGCGGCCAGGACATCCTTAATGGCTCTGGGCAAGCCTTTCTTAAAAGTAGCACAGAGCGCCTCATTATTCCAGGAGAGTTCTGAAGCAAGGGTACGGAAACAAATAGCATAGTCTCCCACAGAAGAACTCCCCTGGGACAAGTTCAATAACGCAGTCTCTGCTGAGGAAGCCCGAGCTGGCTCCTCAAAGACACTCCGGAATTCCTGGAAGAAACTCTGGACACTTGCAGTGGCTGGATCGTTGCGGTCCCAAAGCGGTGTAGCCCAGGCCAGGTCCTTCCCAGAAAGCAAGCTAACAACGAATACCACCTTGGCTCGCTCAGAGGGGAACTGGTCGTCCAACATCTCAAGATGGAGAGAGCATTGAGACAGGAATCCGCGGCATAACTTGGGATCACTGTCGTCCTTGGCCGGCATGGACTAATGGACTCTAGAAGAGGAGGCGGCCACAGGCTACGGTGGTGAAGCTGGTGCAGGCGGAGGTAGCAGCTGCTGCGCTGGTAGAAGTTGCTGCAACATGGCGGACAACTGTGCCAGCTGTTGACCTTGCTGGGCGATCTGCTGCGACTGCTGGGCCACAAGCATAGTAAGGTCTGCGAGACTAGGCAGAGGCACCTCAGCGGGATCCATGGGCGGATCTCACAGTAAGGATCCGGACTAGTAGCAGGAAACGGTACAGTTGGTGGATCCTCTGTGCCAGAGAGGGAATGGCGTGGACCATACCGGAGGATCGGTTCTAAGTAGTTACTGGTTTTCACCAGAGCCCGCTGCAAAGTGGGATGGACTTGCTGCGGCGGTAACTACCAGGTCGGCGGCTCAACCTCACTGGCAGCTGAAACAGGCGAAGTACAGAAGGGACAGGCAGAGGTGTAGTCAGACATAGCAATAGGTCAGGGCAGGCAGCACGGGTTCTCAGGCGGTAATCGTTAGCAACGGGTTAGGCAACAGGTATACACAAATAACGCTTTTTCTAGGGCACTGAGGCAACAAAGATCCGGCAAGGGCAGGAAGGGGCAGAATACATTTATAGGAGTGGCCATAATCAGATTGGACCAGGCACAAATCAATGGTGCACTGGCCCTTTAAATCCTATAGTGCAGGGACGCGAGCGCCAGGAGCCACGTGAGCGGGCCCGGGTAAGTGGAGCTGGGACGTGGGACGCGCGCGGGGACATCCGACCGCGTCCCCGACAGGAGCAGAGACGAAGTGTCCCCGGACAGAGAGTCTGACCGGAGCACTCCGCTGGGACAAACGCTGCGAGCGCTCTGGTCCAGGAGCAGGGAGCGGAGCACTCAGCGTTACACCAGCGACCCATTTTCCCCATAGGCTCCATCTCTAACTTCCAATTTTATATCTATGGAACAATCTTAGCAGCAGCAGCAGCATGGATGGCATTATAGAGCAGCACTGATGTGAATCCACATCAGTGGAGCTTTAAGCAGCTTCTCTGTGTCTCTTTTCTGCTGCATCCTCCTGCCGCTTCCCTCTCCACAGACTTCTATGAGCAGCTGTAGCTGATCTCTCAATGAACTGAAAGATCTCTGGACAGATTTTAGCAGTTTTTCTAAATGAATGATGAGTTAAGGAGGAGCAGTGGCGTACCTACCATGTGGCGAACCCAGCCCCCTCAAATCAGTATCAACAAATAGTCAAGAAAGTGGAAATAAATCACTGAGGTCTCCCTCTGTATACAAAGGACCAAAACCTCAGCTTTATCTGGTGATTGAGTCATATGTTACTGCCCCCCCCCCCTTTTTATTGCCAGATGACTCCTCCCACCCATCACAGATCAATTGTTTCTGATGTCTTTTCTAATCAAAGTCACAGAACTGGATGCGAGAAACCCAGAGAACCATCTTCTGCGCCGTCATCACCATATGGCTCACCGCCGGCAACAAGCACCAAAAAAACGGAAATTATTCCATAAATTGATTTTCCCCTCCCCCGAGGGCCCAGTAAACTTATCTCAGAATAGTGAAACGTCTCCACCTATCTCAGTGATGACACAACTTAATGGAGTGGCGGATCAGTCTGTGTCCAGGGAAGGCGGCGCCGGTCATCATCCGATCGCGTGGTGGACGTCTGGTTGGATCTCACACTCCTGGAGGGATGGAATCCTCTCCCCGTACAGTCAGACCTGCCCCATAAAATACGGAGGTGACATCAGGGGAACGGAGCACTTTATGGCGGCATTATTTTTGTGCTGTGATTTTATGCAGCATTTTAGCTTATTGGTCCTTACGGGAATCTGCTGGGGAAATTATGGGAGACGATTGCCCTCCTGCTCCGAACATTGCTCTAGAGCCGCGTTCACATGTCCATAAAACAGATGGAAGTATGTATCCATATTATGTTATGTTATGTGTCCATATTATATTATGTTATGTGTCCATGTTATATTATGTTATGTTATGTGTCCATATTATATTATATTATGTTATGTGTCCATATTATATTATGTGTCCATATTATATTATATTATGTTATGTGTCCATATTATATTATGTGTCCATATTATATTATATTATGTTATGTGTCCATATTATATTATATTATGTTATGTGTCCATATTATATTATGTGTCCATATTATATTATATTATGTTATGTGTCCATATTATATTATGTGTCCATATTATATTATATTATGTTATGTGTCCATATTATATTATATTATGTTATGTGTCCATATTATATTATGTGTCCATATTATATTATGTCATGTGTCCATATTATATTATGTGTCCATATTATATTATATTATGTTATGTGTCCATATTATATTATGTGTCCATATTATATTATATTATGTTATGTGTCCATATTATATTATGTTATGTGTCCATATTATATTATGTTATGTGTCCATATTATATTATGTGTCCATATTATATTATGTCATGTGTCCATATTATATTATGTCCATATTATATTATATTATGTCCATATTATATTATGTGTCCATATTATATTATATTATGTGTCCATATTATATTATGTTATGTGTCCATATTATATTATGTGTCCATATTATATTATGTTATGTGTCCATATTATATTATGTTATGTGTCCATATTATATTATATTATGTTATGTGTCCATATTATATTATGTTATGTTATGTGTCCATATTATATTATATCATGTTATGTGTCCATATTATATTATGTGTCCATATTATATTATATTATGTTATGTGTCCATATTATATTATATTATGTTATGTGTCCATATTATATTATGTTATGTGTCCATATTATATTATGTCATGTGTCCATATTATATTATATTATGTCCATATTATATTATATCCATATTATATTATATTATGTGTCCATATTATATTATGTTATGTGTCCATATTATATTATGTGTCCATATTATATTATGTTATGTGTCCATATTATATTATATTATGTCCATATTGTATTATATTATGTTATGTGTCCATATTATATTATGTTATGTGTCCATATTATATTATATTATGTTATGTGTCCATATTATATTATGTGTCCATATTATGTTATGTGTCCATATTATATTATGTTATGTGTCCATATTATATTATATTATGTTATGTGTCCATATTATATTATGTCATGTGTCCATATTATATTATGTCATGTGTCCATATTATATTATGTCATGTGTCCATATTATATTATGTCATGTGTCCATATTATATTATATTATGTCCATATTATATTATATTATGTCCATATTAATTATGTTATGTGTCCATATTATATTATGTTATGTGTCCATATTATATTATGTTATGTGTCCATATTATGTTATGTTATGTGTCCATATTATGTTATGTTATGTTATGTGTCCATATTATATTATGTTATGTGTGCATATTATATTATGATATGTGTGCATATTATATTATATTATGTCCATATTGTATTATATTATGTTATGTGTCCATATTATATTATGTGTCCATATTATGTTATGTTATGTGTCCATATTATGTTATGTGTCCATATTATATTATATTATATTATGTGTCCATATTATATTATGTGTCCATATTATGTTATGTTATGTGTCCATATTATATTATATCATGTTATGTGTCCATATTATATTATGTGTCCATATTATATTATATTATGTCCATATTATATTATATTATATTATGTTATGTGTCCATATTATATTATGTGTCCATGTTATGTTATGTGTCCATATTATATTATGTTATGTGTCCATATTATATTATGTTATGTGTGCATATTATATTATATTATGTCCATATTGTATTATATTATGTTATGTGTCCATATTATGTTATGTGTCCATATTATGTTATGTTATGTGTCCAGGGAAGGCGGCGCCGGTCATCATCCGATCGTGTGGTGGACGTCTGGTTGGATCTCACACTCCTGGAGGGATGGAATCCTCTCCCCGTACAGTCAGACCTGCCCCATAAAATACGGAGGTGACATCAGGGGAACGGAGCACTTTATGGCGGCATTATTTTTGTGCTGTGATTTTATGCAGAATTTTAGCTTATTGGTCCTTACGGGAATCTGCTGGGGAAATTATGGGAGACGATTCCCCTCCTGCTCCGAACATTGCTCTAGAGCCGCGTTCACATGTCCATAAAACAGATGGAAGTATGTATCCATATTATGTTATGTTATGTGTCCATATTATATTATGTTATGTGTCCATGTTATATTATGTTATGTTATGTGTCCATATTATATTATATTATGTTATGTGTCCATATTATATTATGTGTCCATATTATATTATGTTATGTGTCCATATTATATTATATTATGTTATGTGTCCATATTATATTATGTGTCCATATTATATTATATTATGTTATGTGTCCATATTATATTATGTGTCCATATTATATTATATTATGTCATGTGTCCATATTATATTATATTATGTGTCCATATTATATTATATTATGTTATGTGTCCATATTATATTATGTGTCCATATTATATTATATTATGTTATGTGTCCATATTATATTATGTTATGTGTCCATATTATATTATGTTATGTGTCCATATTATATTATGTGTCCATATTATATTATGTCATGTGTCCATATTATATTATGTCCATATTATATTATATTATGTCCATATTATATTATGTGTCCATATTATATTATATTATGTGTCCATATTATATTATGTTATGTGTCCATATTATATTATGTGTCCATATTATATTATGTTATGTGTCCATATTATATTATGTTATGTGTCCATATTATATTATATTATGTTATGTGTCCATATTATATTATGTTATTGTTACGCCGAGCGCTCCGGGTCCCCGCTCCTCCCCGGAGCGCTCGCTTCACTCCCTCCGCTGCAGCGCTCCGGTCACATCCTCTGACCCGGGGCGCTGCGATCCCGCTGCCAGCCGGGATGCGATTCGCGATGCGGGTAGCGCCCGCTCGCGATGCGCACCCCGGCTCCCCTACCTGACTCGCTCCCCGTCTGTTCTGTCCCGGCGCGCGCGGCCCCGCTCCCTAGGGCGCGCGCGCGCCGGGTCTCTGCGATTTAAAGGGCCACTGCGCCGCTGATTGGCGCAGTGGTTCCAATTAGGGTTATCACCTGTGCACTTCCCTATATTACCTCACTTCCCTTGCACTCCCTTGCCGGATCTTGTTGCCTTAGTGCCAGTGAAAGCGTTCCTTGTGTGTTCCTTGCCTGTGTTTCCAGACCTTCTGCCGTTGCCCCTGACTACGATCCTTGCTGCCTGCCCCGACCTTCTGCTACGTCCGACCTTGCTTCTGCCTACTCCCTTGTACCGCGCCTATCTTCAGCAGCCAGAGAGGTGAGCCGTTGCTAGTGGATACGACCTGGTCACTACCGCCGCAGCAAGACCATCCCGCTTTGCGGCGGGCTCTGGTGAAAACCAGTAGTGGCTTAGAACCGGTCCACTAGCACGGTCCACGCCAATCCCTCTCTGGCACAGAGGATCCACTACCTGCCAGCCGGCATCGTGACAGTAGATCCGGCCATGGATCCCGCTGAAGTTCCTCTGCCAGTTGTCGCTGACCTCACCACGGTGGTCGCCCAGCAGTCACAACAGATAGCGCAACAAGGCCAACAGCTGTCTCAACTGACCGTTATGCTACAACAGTTACTACCACAGCTTCAGCAGTCATCTCCGCCGCCAGCTCCTGCACCTCCTCCGCAGCGAGTGGCCGCTCCTGGGCTACGCCTATCCTTGCCGGATAAATTTGATGGGGACTCTAAGTTTTGCCGTGGCTTTCTTTCCCAGTGTTCCCTGCATCTGGAGATGATGTCGGACCTGTTTCCCACTGAAAGGTCTAAAGTGGCTTTCGTAGTCAGCCTTCTGTCCGGAAAAGCCCTGTCATGGGCCACACCGCTCTGGGACCGCAATGACCCCGTCACTGCCTCTGTACACTCCTTCTTCTCGGAAATCCGAAGTGTCTTTGAGGAACCTGCCCGAGCCTCTTCTGCTGAGACTGCCCTGTTGAACCTGGTCCAGGGTAATTCTTCCGTTGGCGAGTATGCCGTACAATTCCGTACTCTTGCTTCAGAATTGTCCTGGAATAATGAGGCCCTCTGCGCGACCTTCAAAAAAGGCCTATCCAGCAACATTAAAGATGTTCTGGCCGCACGAGAAATTCCTGCTAATCTACATGAACTTATTCACCTAGCCACTCGCATTGACATGCGTTTTTCCGAAAGGCGTCAGGAACTCCGCCAAGATATGGACTCTGTTCGCACGAGGCGTTTCTCCTCCTCGGCTCCTCTCTCCTCTGGTCCCCTGCAATCTGTTCTTGTGCCTTCCGCCGTGGAGGCTATGCAGGTCGACCGGTCTCGCCTGACACCTCAAGAGAGGACACGACGCCGTATGGAGAACCTCTGCCTGTACTGTGCTAGTACCGAACACTTCCTGAGGGATTGTCCTATCCGTCCTCCCCGCCTGGAAAGACGTACGCTGACTCCGCACAAAGGTGAGACAGTCCTTGATGTCTACTCTGCTTCTCCACGTCTTACAGTGCCTGTGCGGATGTCTGCCTCTGCCTTCTCCTTCCCTGCTGTGGCCTTCTTGGACTCTGGATCTGCAGGAAATTTTATTTTGGCCTCTTTCGTCAACAGGTTCAACATCCCGGTGACCAGTCTCGCCAGACCCCTCTACATCAATTGTGTAAATAATGAAAGATTGGACTGTACCATACGTTTCCGCACGGAGCCCCTTCTTATGAGCATCGGATCTCATCATGAGAGGATTGAACTTTTGGTCCTCCCCAATTGCACCTCAGAAATTCTCCTTGGACTTCCCTGGCTTCAACTTCATTCCCCAACCCTGGATTGGTCCACTGGGGAGATCAAGAGTTGGGGGCCCTCTTGTTCCAAGAACTGTCTAAAACCGGTTCCCAGTAACCCTTGCCGTAACTCTGTGGTTCCTCCAGTAACCGGTCTCCCTAAGGCCTATATGGACTTCGCGGATGTTTTCTGCAAAAAACAAGCTGAGACTCTACCTCCTCACAGGCCTTATGATTGCCCTATCGACCTCCTCCCGGGTACTACTCCACCCCGGGGCAGAATTTATCCTCTCTCTGCCCCAGAGACTCTTGCCATGTCCGAATACGTCCAGGAGAATCTAAAAAAGGGCTTTATCCGTAAATCCTCCTCTCCTGCCGGAGCCGGATTTTTCTTTGTGTCCAAAAAAGATGGCTCCCTACGTCCTTGCATTGACTACCGCGGTCTTAATAAAATCACGGTTAAGAACCGCTACCCCTTACCCCTCATCTCTGAACTCTTTGATCGCCTCCAAGGTGCCCACATCTTTACTAAATTGGACTTAAGAGGCGCCTATAACCTCATCCGCATCAGAGAGGGGGACGAGTGGAAAACGGCATTTAACACCAGAGATGGACACTTTGAGTATCTGGTCATGCCCTTTGGACTGTGCAATGCCCCTGCCGTCTTCCAAGACTTTGTCAATGAAATTTTTCGTGATCTGTTATACTCCTGTGTTGTTGTATATCTGGACGATATCCTAATTTTTTCTGCCAATCTAGAAGAACACCGCCAGCATGTCCGTATGGTTCTTCAGAGACTTCGTGACAACCAACTCTATGCCAAAATTGAGAAATGTCTGTTTGAATGCCAATCTCTTCCTTTTCTAGGATATTTGGTCTCTGGCCAGGGACTACAGATGGATCCAGACAAACTCTCTGCCCTCTTAGATTGGCCACGCCCCTCCGGACTCCGTGCTATCCAACGCTTTTTGGGGTTCGCCAATTATTACAGGCAATTTATTCCACATTTTTCTACCATTGTGGCTCCTATCGTGGCTTTAACCAAAAAAAATGCTGATCCCAAGTCCTGGCCTCCTCAAGCAGAAGACTCCTTTAAACGACTCAAGTCTGCCTTTTCTTCGGCTCCCGTGCTCTCCAGACCTGACCCTTCCAAACCCTTCCTATTGGAGGTTGATGCCTCCTCAGTGGGAGCTGGAGCTGTTCTTCTACAAAAAAATTCTTCCGGGCATGCTGTCACTTGTGGTTTTTTCTCTAGGACCTTCTCTCCAGCGGAGAGGAACTACTCCATCGGGGATCGAGAGCTTCTAGCCATTAAATTAGCACTTGAGGAATGGAGGCATCTGCTGGAGGGATCAAGATTTCCTGTTATTATCTACACCGACCACAAGAACCTCTCCTACCTCCAGTCTGCCCAACGGCTGAATCCTCGCCAGGCCCGGTGGTCTCTGTTCTTTGCCCGATTTAATTTTGAGATTCACTTTCGTCCTGCCGATAAGAACATTAGGGCCGATGCTCTCTCTCGTTCCTCGGATGCCTCAGAAGTTGATCTCCCTCCGCAACACATCATTCCACCTGACTGCCTGATCTCCACTTCTCCTGCCTCCATCAGGCAGACTCTTCCAGGAAAGACCTTTGTTTCTCCACGCCAACGCCTCGGAATCCTCAAATGGGGTCACTCCTCCCATCTCGCAGGTCATGTGGGCATCAAGAAATCTGTGCAACTCATCTCCCGCTTCTATTGGTGGCCGACTCTGGAGACGGATGTTGGGGACTTTGTGCGAGCCTGCACTATCTGTGCCCGGGATAAGACTCCTCGCCAGAAGCCCGCTGGTTTTCTTCATCCTCTGCCTGTCCCCGAACAGCCTTGGTCTCTGATTGGTATGGATTTTATTACTGATTTACCCCCTTCCCGTGGCAACACCGTTATTTGGGTGGTCGTTGATCGATTCTCCAAAATGGCACATTTCATCCCTCTTCCTGGTCTTCCTTCTGCGCCTCAGTTGGCTAAACAATTTTTTGTACACATTTTTCGTCTTCACGGGTTGCCTACGCAGATTGTCTCGGATAGAGGGGTCCAATTCGTGTCTAAATTCTGGAGGGCTCTCTGTAAACAACTCAAGATTAAATTAAATTTTTCCTCTGCATATCATCCCCAGTCCAATGGACAAGTAGAAAGAATTAACCAGATCCTGGGTGATTATTTGCGACATTTTGTTTCCTCCCGCCAGGATGACTGGGCAGATCTCCTTCCATGGGCCGAATTCTCGTATAACTTCAGGGTCTCTGAATCTTCCTCCAAATCCCCATTTTTCGTGGTGTACGGCCGTCACCCTCTTCCCCCCCTCCCTACCCCCTTGCCCTCTGGTCTGCCCGCTGTGGATGAAATTTCTCGTGACCTTTCCATTATATGGAGAGAGACCCAAAATTCTCTCTTACAGGCTTCTTCACGCATGAAGAGGTTCGCGGATAAGAAAAGAAGAGCTCCCCCCGTTTTTTCCCCTGGAGACAAGGTATGGCTCTCCGCTAAATATGTCCGCTTCCGTGTCCCTAGCTACAAGTTGGGACCACGCTATCTTGGTCCTTTCAAAATTTTGTGTCAAATTAATCCTGTCTCTTATAAACTTCCTCTTCCTCCTTCTCTTCGTATCCCTAATGCCTTTCACGTCTCTCTTCTCAAACCACTCATCCTCAACCGTTTTTCTCCCAAATCTGTTCCTCCCACTCCTGTTTCCGGCTCCTCGGACGTCTTCTCGGTCAAGGAAATTTTGGCTGCCAAAAAGGTCAGAGGGAAAAATTTTTTTTTAGTAGACTGGGAGGGTTGTGGTCCTGAAGAGAGATCCTGGGAACCTGAGGACAACATCCTTGACAAAAGTCTGCTCCTCAGGTTCTCAGGCTCCAAGAAGAGGGGGAGACCCAAGGGGGGGGGTACTGTTACGCCGAGCGCTCCGGGTCCCCGCTCCTCCCCGGAGCGCTCGCTTCACTCCCTCCGCTGCAGCGCTCCGGTCACGTCCTCTGACCCGGGGCGCTGCGATCCCGCTGCCAGCCGGGATGCGATTCGCGATGCGGGTAGCGCCCGCTCGCGATGCGCACCCCGGCTCCCCTACCTGACTCGCTCCCCGTCTGTTCTGTCCCGGCACGCGCGGCCCCGCTCCCTAGGGCGCGCGCGCGCCGGGTCTCTGCGATTTAAAGGGCCACTGCGCCGCTGATTGGCGCAGTGGTTCCAATTAGGGTTATCACCTGTGCACTTCCCTATATTACCTCACTTCCCTTGCACTCCCTTGCCGGATCTTGTTGCCTTAGTGCCAGTGAAAGCGTTCCTTGTGTGTTCCTTGCCTGTGTTTCCAGACCTTCTGCCGTTGCCCCTGACTACGATCCTTGCTGCCTGCCCCGACCTTCTGCTACGTCCGACCTTGCTTCTGCCTACTCCCTTGTACCGCGCCTATCTTCAGCAGCCAGAGAGGTGAGCCGTTGCTAGTGGATACGACCTGGTCACTACCGCCGCAGCAAGACCATCCCGCTTTGCGGCGGGCTCTGGTGAAAACCAGTAGTGGCTTAGAACCGGTCCACTAGCACGGTCCACGCCAATCCCTCTCTGGCACAGAGGATCCACTACCTGCCAGCCGGCATCGTGACAGTTATGTTATGTGTCCATATTATATTATATCATGTTATGTGTCCATATTATATTATGTGTCCATATTATATTATATTATGTTATGTGTCCATATTATATTATGTTATGTGTCCATATTATATTATGTTATGTGTCCATATTATATTATGTCATGTGTCCATATTATATTATATTATGTCCATATTATATTATATCCATATTATATTATGTTATGTGTCCATATTATATTATGTTATGTGTCCATATTACATTATGTGTCCATATTATATTATGTTATGTGTCCATATTATATTATATTATGTCCATATTGTATTATATTATGTTATGTGTCCATATTATATTATGTTATGTGTCTATATTATATTATGTTATGTGTCCATATTATATTATGTGTCCATATTATGTTATGTGTCCATATTATATTATGTTATGTGTCCATATTATATTATATTATGTTATGTGTCCATATTATATTATGTCATGTGTCCATATTATATTATGTCATGTGTCCATATTATATTATGTCATGTGTCCATATTATATTATGTCATGTGTCCATATTATATTATATTATGTCCATATTATATTATATTATGTCCATATTATGTTATGTGTCCATATTATATTATGTTATGTGTCCATATTATATTATGTTATGTGTCCATATTATATTATGTTATGTGTCCATATTATGTTATGTTATGTGTCCATATTATGTTATGTTATGTGTCCATATTATGTTATGTTATGTGTCCATATTATATTATGTTATGTGTGCATATTATATTATGATATGTGTGCATATTATATTATATTATGTCCATATTGTATTATATTATGTTATGTGTCCATATTATATTATGTGTCCATATTATGTTATGTTATGTGTCCATATTATGTTATGTGTCCATATTATATTATATTATATTATGTTATGTGTCCATATTATATTATGTGTCCATATTATGTTATGTTATGTGTCCATATTATATTATATCATGTTATGTGTCCATATTATATTATGTGTACATATTATATTATATTATGTCCATATTATATTATATTATATTATATTATGTTATGTGTCCATAATATATTATGTGTCCATGTTATGTTATGTGTCCATATTATATTATGTTATGTGTCCATATTATATTATGTTATGTGTGCATATTATATTATATTATGTCCATATTGTATTATATTATGTTATGTGTCCATATTATGTTATGTTATGTGTCCATATTATGTTATGTGTCCATATTATATTATATTATGTCCATATTATATTATATTATGTTATGTGTCCACATTATATTATATCATGTTATGTGTCCATATTATATTATGTGTCCATATTATATTATATCATGTCCATATCATGGAGACCGCTCTCAACCTGACCAACTATGCTGCGTCCTACTAAGCCCCATAACTTTATTAAAGGCAATAAAAATAGTATATAATACATAGAAAATTTTAAGAAAGTCTTCACCCCCGGTCACTATATACAATATATCCACAAAGTCTTCACCCCCCCCCCTTCCCCGGTCACTATATACAATGTATCCAGAAAGTCTTCACCCCCTGGTCACTATATACAATGTATCCGGAAAGTCTTCACCCCCAATCACTATATACAATGTATCCAGAAAGTCTTCACCCCCGGTCACTATATACAATGTATCCAAAAAGTCTTCACCCCTGGTCACTATATACAATGTATCCAGAAAGTCTTCATCCCGGTCACTATATACAATGTATCCAGAAAGTCTTCACCCCCGGTCACTATATACAATGTATCCAGAAAGTCTTCACCCCCGGTCACTATATACTAGGGATGTAAGAAAAAATCGATTCTCGCGATAATCGCGATTTTTTCATTTGCCGATACAGAATCGATTCAAAATATTTTTGAATCGATTCTTTTAGGGATGTGGAATTTTTATCTGCGGACGCCCGGAACAGCATGTCATGTCTTGGGCATCAGGAGATAAAAGTTCCACATTTGTGGAGCCGGGCAGGCCGGATCTGACACGGCTATGGAGCGGGCTCCGACTCGTGCCCACTCCGTACTATGCGACCCCCGGCTGATTTCAGTAGCCGGGGGCCGCCGCTAATAGCCAGCATGCGGCAATCGCCGCGGCTGGCTATTAAAGGAGTATCCGGTGCGCACTTTTCTCATTTTATCCTATCCAGGCTGCTAAATAAAACGCACTTTATCTTACCTGCCAACGAGCCCCCGGAGCTCCGGTACAGGTGTTCGGTCCCCGGGCTGTATTCTTCTTACTTCCTGTTAGTCCGGCACGTCACATGGAGCTTCAGCCTATCACCAGCCGCAGCGATGTCCCGCCTCTGCTGGTGATAGGCTGAAGCTCCATGTGACGTGCCGGACTAACAGGAAGTAAGAAGAATACAGCCCGGGGACCGAACACCTGTACCGGAGCTCCGGGGGCTCGTTGGCAGGTAAGATAAAGTGCATTTTATTTTGCAGCCCGGACGGGATAACATGAGAAAAGTGAGCACCGGAGTACTAGATCGCCGCTGTCAAAGCTGACAGCGGCGTCTATTGGGATCTATGAATGCTCCCAGGTGGGCGATATATCGGGATATATCGCGATGTATCGTCACCTAGACGGTATCGCGATATATCGGGATATATCGAATCGCCACACTGGTATCGCGATTCGAATCGAATCGCCAAATTCTTGGCGATTCACACCCCTACTATATACAATGTATCCAGAAAGTCTTCACCCCTGGTCACTATATACAATGTATCCAGAAAGTCTTCATCCCGGTCACTATATACAATGTATCCAGAAAGTCTTCACCCCCGGTCACTATATACAATGTATCCAGAAAGTCTTCACCCCCGGTCACTATATACAATGTATCCAGAAAGTCTTCACCCCCCCGGTCACTATATACAATGTATCCAGAAAGTCTCTACCCCCCGGTCACTATATACAATGTATCCAGAAAGTCTTCACCCCCGGTCACTATATACAATGTATCCAGAAAGTCTTCACCCCCCGGTCACTATATACAATGTATCCAGAAAGTCTTCATCCCGGTCACTATATACAATGTATCCAGAAAGTCTTCATCCCGGTCACTATATACAATGTATCTAGAAAGTCTTCACTCCCGGTCACTATATACAATGTATCCAGAAAGTCTTCACCCCCGATCACTATATACAATGTATCAAGAAAGTCTTCACCCCCCCAGATACTATATACAATGTATCCAGAAAGTCTTCACCCCGGGTCACTATATACAATATATCCACAAAGTCTTCACCCCCAGTCACTATATACAATGTATCCAGAAAGTCTTCACCCCGGTCACTATATAAAATGTGTACAGAAAGTCTTCACCCCCGGTCACTATATACAATGTATCCAGAAAGTCTTCACCCCGGGTCACTATATACAATGTATCCAGAAAGTCTTCACCCCCCCCCGGTCACTATATACAATGTATCCAGAAAGTCTTCACCCCCGGTCACTATATACAATGTATCCAGAAAGTCTTCACCCCCCCCCCCGGTCACTATATACAATGTATCCAGAAAGTCTTCACCCACCGGTCACTATATACAATGTATCCAGAAAGTCTTCACCCCCCCCGGTCACTATATACAATGTATCCAGAAAGTCTTCACCCCCGGTCACTATATACAATGTATCCAGAAAGTCTTCACCCCCCGGTCACTATATACAATGTATCCAGAAAGTCTTCACCCCCGGTCACTATATACAATGTATCCAGAAAGTCTTCACCCCCGGTCACTATATACAATGTATCCAGAAAGTCTTCACCCTGATCACTATATACAATGTATCCAGAAAGTCTTCACCCCCGGTCACTATATACAATGTATCCAGAAAGTCTTCACCCCCGGTCACTATATACAATGTATCCAGAAAGTCTTCACCCCCGGACACTATATACAATGTATCCAGAAAGTCTTCACCCCCCCACTCACTACATATACAATGTATCCAGAAAGTCTTCACCCCCGGTCACTATATACAATGTATCCAGAAAGTCTTCCCCCCCCCCCCCCCCCGGTCACTATATACAATGCATACAGAAAGTCTTCACCCCCAGTCACTATATACAATGTATCCAGAAAGTCTTCACCCCACTGCCCCCCCACCCCCGCCCCGCCTGTCACTTTTGGAGGTATTTGAAGACGTTTAGACAGAAAAGCTGACATATTGGGGCAAAATTAACAACCTCCCATTTAGAAGGAAAATTAATGGCGCAGTAACGCAGCATAAAAGAACAGATATATTCCATTTGCAGATGTCTTGGCGCCCAAAGGATTCTGCTGCTTTACATTGTTTGCTTTCATATTCTGTCATTTATTTTATCTTGTTATGATCATCTTTGTCTTTTGCAAGTAAAGGTCAAAACCTTCCCTCAATGTAAAGCTGGAGCGTTCACTATACGGGGGGTAAAGACTTTTGCAAACAACATTCTGCAGTTTTATTTGCAAAGAAATTCAGCTGGAATCACAAAGCTGTAAACATTTTTCTCAAGAGACTCGTCTATAATAAAGAGGTTGTTCTAGAAGATGATGTAAAATAGGGAGGATTTAGAGCAGTGTTACCCAGCCAGGGTGCCTCCAGATGTTGCAAATCTACAACTCCCAGCATGCCCTGATACAGCCTGTGGCTTAGCAGCTGCCCCAAACGAAAACTACAACTCCCAGCATGTTGGACTATATAGTAGTATATAGTATAGGTCAGTGTTTTCCAATCAGGGTGCCTCCAGCTGTTGCAAAACTACAACTCCCAGCATGTTGGACTATATAGTAGTATATAGTATAGGTCAGTGTTTTTCAACAAGGGGTGCCTTCAGCTGTTGCAAAACTACAACTCCCAGCATGTTGGACTATATAGTAGTATATAGTATAGGTCAGGGTTTTCCAATCAGGGTGCCTCCAGATGTTGCAAAACTATAACTCCCAGCATGCCCGGACAGCCGTTGGCTGTCCGGGCATGCTGGGAGCTGTAGTATTGCAGCAGCTGGAGGCACCCTGGTTGGGAAATACTGATTTAGAGTGATAACTATTTCAGAGGATGTTCCAGGGATGATTTCTTACGGCTCATTGTACCGTACGGGATAAATGACTCTTTACTCTGATATTACTGTCATCTCACAGATTCCTCCATAGGTCAGAGGTCACATCGCCTTCCTATAACTACGATGAACCCTGAGCGGATTTGTCGCTGCCGCCTCTCACCTTGTTTCTTGTGGTTTGGACTAAATGAATAAACACTTCTAGTCTAAAAAACCTCTGAACAAATGAGACGACCGAGCGTCCTCCTTCTGCGCTCTGTCACCACCGCCATAATACATATTCAAGGGAAAGTCACAAGATTATTGATTCCAGGGACAATAAAGGGAAAGAATTACCAGCCGGACATGTTCAGCCTCAGAGTAATATCGTATATCAGAAAATGGAGTCATATATGAATGCTTAAACCATAAAATAACCACAATAATACTGCCCCTATATACAAGAATATAACTACTATAATACTGATCCTATATACAAGAATATAACTACTATAATACTGCTCCTATATACAAGAATATACCTACTATAATACTGTCACCTATATACAAGAATATAACTACTATAATACTGCTCCTATATACAAGAATATTACTACTATAATACTGTCTCCTATATACAAGAATATAACTACTATAATACTGCCTCTATATACAAGAATATAACTACTATAATACTGCTCCTATATACAAGAATATTACTACTATAATACTGTCTCCTATATACAAGAATATAACTACTATAATACTGCTCCTATATACAAGAATATAACTACTATAATACTGCTCCTATATACAAGAATATAACTACTATAATACTGCTCCTATATACAAGAATATAACTACTATAATGCTGCCTCTATATACAATAATATAACTACTATAATACTGCTCCTATATACAAGAATATAACTACTATAATACTGCTCCTATATACAAGAATATAACTACTATAATACTGCTCCTATATACAAGAATATAGCTACTATAATACTGCTCCTATATACAAGAATATAACTACTATAATACTGCTCCTATATACAAGAATATAACAACTATAATACTGCACCTATATACAAGAATATAATTACTATAATACCGCTCCTATATACAAGAATATAACTACTATAATACCGCTCCTATATACAAGAATATAACTACTATAATACTGCCTCCTATATACAAGAATATAACTACTATAATACTGCCCCTATATACAAGAATATAACTACTATAATACTGCTCCTATATACAAGAATATATCTACTATAATACTGCTCCTATATACAAGAATATAACTACTATAATACTGCCCCTATATACAAGAATATATCTACTATAATACTGCTCCTATATACAAGAACATATCTACTATAATACTGCTCCTATATACAAGAATATATCTACTATAATACTGCTCCTATATACAAGAATATATCTACTATAATACTGCTCCTATATACAAGAATATAACTACTATAATACTGCTCCTATATACAGGAATATAACTACTATAATACTGCTCCTATATACAAGAATATAACTACTATAATGCTGCTCCTATATACAAGAATATAACTACTATAATACTGCTCCTATATACAAGAATATAACTACTATAACACTGCTCCTATATACAAGAATATAACTACTATAACACTGCTCCTATATACAAGAATATAACTACTATAACACTGCTCCTATATACAAGAATATAACTACTATAACACTGCTCCTATATACAAGAATATAACTACTATAATACTGCTCCTATATACAAGAATATAACTACTATAATACTGCCCCTATATACAAGAATATAACTACTATAATACTGCCTCCTATATACAAAAATATAACTACTATAATACTGCCCCTATATACAAGAATATATATACTATAATACTGCTCCTATATACAAGAATATAACTACTATAATACTGCTCCTATATACAAGAATATAACTACTATAATACTGTCCCCTATATACAAGAATATAACTACTATAATACTGCTCCTATATACAAGAATATAACTACTATAATACTGCTCCTATATACAAGAATATAACTACTATAACACTGCTCCTATATACAAGAATATAACTACTATAATACTGCTCCTATATACAAGAATATAACTACTTTCCTCATCGTCCCTCTGGCAGCACAGAAGGGATATTCTTAGTTCGCCATCCCAAATCAGGACCATCCCCTAGAATAAAACTCATTAACATAATTATTGGGCTGGGCCAGAGGCCCTATATAGGTACCCAGGACATACTGCACCTTGTGTTTTTTTTTAGTCCTCCTTCCAGATGTGGATCATCCCTACTTCCAAGAGGATTTCTTAGCCTTGCGGGGTCTCGGCTACTACTATACCAGTGCGGGGTCCCTGGTTATTTTCGGATACCAGTGCGGTATCCTGGTAAAGAGTTAAGGCCGTTGCGGGGTCTCTGGCCTGGTCACCACCAGTGCGGTAGTCCTGGTAAGTGACTTTTTTTAGTAGGGTCATTGCGGGGCTCTTACCTGCTATACAGTACAGTAAGCCTGAGTGGAGTCACTGCGGGGCTGTGGCTTCGGTGTAGCAGTCTGCTACCGCTGGAGTCAATGCGGGGCATCAGACTCACGTTATATCAGCAGATGTGTAATGTAGTTACATTTGGGCCGGTATTATGCGGCCGTCTATGGCTATTCCTGTACTGTGTAGGATTCTAAATATTCAGTGTGTTTCTCACCTGTTAGGCTGCTGTCCGGATACGGCTCGGTCCGCTGTTCTGGCTTATTCAGCTCTTCTGCGAGTGTCCTGCGTGCAGGATGCGCGCGCGCTTCCTGTACAGGGCAGTGGTACGGGGCGCGCGGCTCCAGCTGTTTTCCTTGTTCTGCTGGAAGGCGCGCGCTTGTGACGTCAGCAGGGTGGTCCAGCACTGCGGGGGGCCGGCGCCAAGTCCTTATCAGGCCTGTTCCTGTGCTGCCTCAGTCTCTTTGAGCTGGGCAGCCGGGTTCAGGTTCTGATAAGGTAGGTGAAGGGCTCAGTTGCTCTTTGTTACAGTTGTACACTTGTAATAAAAATACTCAGTTGCGCCTTTATATGCTCTTTTCCCAGATGTCGTCTGAGAGGAGTGCTACATCTGGGAAAAGAATCTCAAAGTCCAAGCATAGGTGCTGCATGGCCTGTGAGCAACCGTTACCCGACGATTGTCCGTATGAGGATTGTGATCGCTGTGCTTCAAAGAAAAAGGCTGCGTCAGTAGTTAAAGTTAAGAAATGTATTAGCTGCCTGCAGAATCTGCAGGATGGATGGCCGTCAAACCTATGTGAGGTGTGTGCGCCCCCAGAGGAATCGCCAACCTTGGCTTCTGAGGCAAAATCTTTTTTCTCTTGGTTCCGTCAAAAATATGCGGACGACAGCGGGGCTGTGCAGCTTGGGTCTAAAAAAGCGAAGCGGCCTAGAAAGGAGTCTTCTTCCTCTGAGTCCTCATCAGTGTCTCTTAGACCGAAACGTGTCGGGCATAAGAGAAAGAGGAGCAAGAGGTACACAAAAAAATTATTGTCATCCTCCTCGGTTGAGTCAGCTTCTTCTGTGGCAGGACCGTCTAATAAAAAGAAAAAGAAGAGTTATAAGAAGAAGTATTCTTCTTCATCTTCATCGGAGTCAGAATCTTCGGAATCCTCCTCAGATACTGAGTTTATTACTGAGGATTTCTTCCTGTTTAAGAAAGAGAATGCGGAAGGTCTAATTAAGAAGGTGAAAGGCTGTGTGGAGTCTGGAAGACATGAGAAGTCCAGCCAGGATAAGGAAGCATTATTTTACTTCCCAAAAAAGAGGGCGGCTGTGCTCCCTGGGCATCAAGTGCTTGATAGCATTATGCAGAGAGAATGGAAGAAGCCGGACAAACGGCTAGACCTCGGGTCAAGATTCAAGGCGATGTACAGACTGGATCCGGCGATCTCAGAAGAATGGGATCAGCCAGCAGCAGTGGATCCGGCCATTGCCAGGGTTTCAAAGGATTCTTTTTTCCCGGCAGAGGAATCCATCCTATTAAAAGACCCGATGGATAGAAAGGCGGACATGTTCCTGAAGAGGTCTCACATTAACCTAGCCTCACTTAGTAAGGCCGCATTATCTTCAGTGCCGGTGTCCAGGGCATTGAGGTTGTGGCTGAGTCAGCTTTCTCAGGATATACAGTCCGGAGTGTCCAGACAGGAGTTGATGCATCAGCTTGCATCGATGAAGTCTGCTGCGGAATATCTTTGCGATTTTTCCTTAGATGCCTTGAAGATCACAGCTAGAAATATGGCTATCGCTAAATCCACTCGCAGAGCAATTTGGTTAAAACCTTGGTCGGGAGATAATTCATCTAAGTCTCATTTTTGTGCCTTACCATTTCAGCCGGGCAAGCTTATCGGGAAACGTCTTGACAAGGTCCTGAAACAGAAGAACAGGGATAAGCAACTTGCTTTACCACAGTCCTTTCGGAAGCCTTTCCGTAAATTTCAGGGCCAACGCTCAAGAACTGGTTTTCGAAAAAAACAGTTCTATAAGGGAAAGAAGTTCCAGCCAAAGTACCAGGACAGGAACAGGAAGAGACAGACAGGAGCCGCTAACGTCAAACCGGAGTTCTGACGCCAGAACCTTGGATCTGGTGGGAGCAAGATTGCTGCAGTTCTCCAGGGAATGGGAGACTGTGACATCAGATCCATGGGTTCTTCGCATTGTTCGTATGGGCTACGCCCTAGAATTATTGCACATGCCAAGAGACAGAGTTCTAATAAACAAGGAACAGGATCAGAGAGTCCTCTCTCTCCTTTCAGAGTTCCAGCAGAAGGGTGCACTGGAGCCTGTTCCCCCCGAAGAAGAATTCCTTGGGGTATACTCCCGCGTATTCCCAGTACCAAAGCCGGGTGGCAGATGGCGTCTAATTATAGATCTTCGATATCTCAACAAGCATCTCCAGAAATCAAAATTCAAAATGGACAATATCAGGTCCCTCTACAGTATTGTCCAGAAGGGGGATGTAATGGTTTGTCTCGACCTGAGGGACGCATATCTCCATGTCCCAATCAAAGTAGAGCACAGGAAATTTCTCAGAGTGGCTGTACAGTCGAAACAACGGATTCTCCATTACCAATTCCGAGCCCTGCCCTTTGGATTAACAGCTGCACCAAGGGTATTCACAAAACTGGTGGTAGTGCTAGTTGCCTTTCTCCGACTGCAAAAGATTCGCATTGTGCCATATCTAGACGATTGGCTGATCATAGCCAGCAGCCCAGAGGTCTTGAAGGAACATCTGCGGATCTGTTTGAAGTTATTACAGGATGTGGGGTTCCTTGTGAACTTTCAAAAGTCCAGACTAATACCTTCGTCTCGCACTCAGTTTTTAGGTCTAATTGTGGACTTAATACAGATGAAAATCTACTTGCCGGGGGAAAAGATTTCCCACATAAGAAATGCTGTTTTGGGATTATATCACAAGCCAAGAGTGTCCGTAAAAAGGGCTATGAGTATTCTAGGGTTGCTGACAGCAACCATCGAGGCAGTGCCTTGGGCAAAGGCGCACTTCAGAGAGTTACAGAGCGAAATTCTCAGTATGTGGAACAAGGATTGGACGTCTCTAGCATCCTGCATTACGGTGTCTGCCAAGGTGCGTCTAAGTCTTCTATGGTGGACGGTCAGAGAAAACCTGTGCCAGGGAAAAAGTTTCATAATCATGCAGCAGATATCGATCACCACAGATGCCTCTGCCATCGGGTGGGGTGCCCATTTAGGGGAGAGGTGGATCCAAGGATTGTGGTCAAGAGAAGTAACGTCAAGATCCTCAAATTTTCGAGAGTTACTGGCCATAGATTTGGCCCTGCGCCACTTCGAGTTTTATGTCAAAGGAAGATCGGTGTTGGTAAGGACGGACAATGCAACAGCAGCTTTTTATGTGAACAAGCAGGGAGGCACACGGTGTCTTCCCCTGCAGAAGCTTTGTGCTAGGATCATGGTCTGGGCGGAGAAAAGTATAACAGAATTAAAAGGGGTTCACATCAACGGAGTCCTGAATCAACAGGCAGACCTGTTGAGTCGGGAAGCTCTCTTACCAACAGAATGGTCCCTAAATCCAGTTTATTTCAAAAACCTTGTGGAGAAATGGGGTTACCCGGAACTGGACCTAATGGCGACGAGGGACAATCGTCAGTTAAAGAGGTTTGGCTCTCTAAGGACATGGGATCGTCCGGAAGTCCTGGATGCATTTTCCATTCAGTGGAACAGGAGGTTCCTCTACATTTTTCCACCACTACCAGTGCTGCCGAGGGTCCTCAGCAAGATTTTGATAGAGCGTCCTACAGTGATCCTTGTGACACCCTTTTGGCCCCGCAGAGCGTGGTTTCCAGTAGTTCTGCAACTGGCGGACGGGGACTTCTTCAGGTTCCCAGATGTTCAAGATCTGCTTCTACAGAAAGGATTCCAGCATCCGCATCCAGAGAAGTTGCATCTTGTGGCTTGGTTCCTGAAAGGGAAAGATTGATGCAGCAAGGCTTCTCAGAACAAGTAGTGGAGACCCTTATGGCTTCCAGAAGGTCATCTACTAACTTCGTGTACTCCAGATTATGGAAGAAATTCCAGAATTGGCTCAGTCAGTCTAGCGGTCACATCTCGGTTAGAGCCATTCTGCAGTTCCTGCAAGAAGGGTTTGAGAAGGGGCTGAAGCCTAACACACTTAAGGTACACATGACAGCAATCAACGCTATGACAGATGGAAAATTTGCTGGAGAACCACTCATCACCAGGTTTTTTAAGGCTCTAGGCAAATTAAGACCCTCCGTACGTACGCCAGTGGCACCCTGGGACCTAGGCTTAGTATTAAATGCTTTAACCAGAACTCCATTTGAGCCCATTGAGGATGTCGACCTTAAGTGGCTGTCGATGAAGTTGTTATTTCTCATCGCTGTAACGTCAGCTAAGAGAGTCGGAGAACTCCAAGCTCTCTCTTCTAGAGAGCCTTACCTCAGGATTCTACCAGAAGGGGTAAAGTTGAGAACATTGCCTTTGTTCCGGCCAAAGGTGGCCACAGCTGCTAACATCAATAGGGAAGTATTTCTGCCCGTCTTCCATCCGGATCCTGGTTCTGAGGAGCAGCAGAGGTTGCATTGTTTGGATGTAAAAAGAGCATTATCCTGTTATCTGCAGAGAGTACAGGAGTTTAGAAGGGAAGAGAATCTGTTTGTCTTGCCTGGAGGAGTCAACAAGGGAAAAAAGGCCTCGAAGGATACACTAGCCAGATGGATCCGGACAACAATTTTAGAGGCATATGCTGGTGAGGGAAAAGATCCCCCAGCACCATTAAGGGCGCATTCAACGCGATCCACTTCCACCTCATGGGCCGAGAGAGAAGAAGTACCATTAATGGACATTTGTAATGCAGCGTCCTGGTCTTCAGCCTCGACCTTCGCAAGACATTACAGGCTGGATTGTCAGAACCCGAGCCCAGCCTTCAGCATCGGGGTATTGTCTGCGGCATGTAAGGAATAATCCCCCCCTTTGGTTTCTATGTTAGATCCCTTCTGTGCTGCCAGAGGGACGATGAGGAAAGTGGGTATTTTACTTACCGTAATTCTACTTTCCTCGAGTCCCGAAGGCAGCACAATACCCACCCAATAAATAAGTTTGTTTTGCAGTCTATCGGTCTATTTTATTACACAAGGTGCAGTATGTCCTGGGTACCTATATAGGGCCTCTGGCCCAGCCCAGTAATTATGTTAATGAGTTTTATTCTAGGGGATGGTCCTGATTTGGGATGGCGAACTAAGAATATCCCTTCTGTGCTGCCTTCGGGACTCGAGGAAAGTAGAATTACGGTAAGTAAAATACCCACTATAATACTGCTCCTATATACAAGAATATAACTACTATAATACTGCTCCTATATACAGGAATATAACTACTATAATACTGCTCCTATATACAAGAATATAACTACTATAATACTGCCCCTTTATACAAGAATATAACTACTATAATACTGCCCCTATATACAAGAATATAACTACTATAATACTGCTCCTATATATACAAGAATATAACTACTTTAATACTGCTCCTATATACAAGAATATAACTACTATAATACTGCTCCTATATACAAGAATATAACTACTATAATACTGCTCCTATATACAAGAATATAACTACTATAATACTGCTCCTATATACAAGAATATAACTACTATAATACTGCTCCTATATACAAGAATATACCTACTATAATACTGCTCCTATATACAAGAATATAACTACTATAAAACTGCCTCCTATATACAAGAATATAGCTACTATAATACTGCTCCTATATACAAGAATATAACTACTATAATACTGCTCCTATATACAAGAATACAACTACTATAATACTTCTCCTATATACAAGAATATAAATACTATAATACTGCTCCTATATACAAGAATATAACTACTATAATTCTGCTCCTATATACAAGAATATATCTACTATAATACTGCTCCTATATACAAGAATATAACTACTATAATACTGCCTCCTCTATACAAGAATATAACTACTATAATACTGCCTCCTATATACAAGAATATAACTACTATAATACTGCTCCTATATACAAGAATATAACTACTATAATACTGCTCCTATATACAAGAATATGACTACTATAATACTGCTCCAATACACAAGAATATAACTACTATAATACTGATCCTATATACAAGAATATAACTACTATAATACTGCCTCCTATATACAAGAATATATCTACAATAATTCTGCTCCTATATACAAGAATATAACTACTATAATACTGCTCCTATATACAAGAATGTAACTACTATAATACTGCTCCTATATACAAGAATATAACTACTATAATACTGCCTCCCATATACAAGAATATAACTACTATAATACTGCTCCTATATACAAGAATATAACTACTATAATACTGCCTCCTATATACAAGAATATAACTACTATAATACTGCTCCTATATACAAGAATATAACTACTATAATACTGCCTCCTATATACAAGAATATAACTACTATAATACTGTCTCCTATATACAAGAATATAACTACTATAATACTGCTTCTATATAAAATAATATAACTACTATAATACTGCTCCTATATACAAGACTATAACTACTATAATACTGCTCCTATATACAAGACTATAACTACTATAATACTGCTCCTATATACAAGACTATAACTACTATAATACTGCTCCTATATACAAGAATATAACTACTATAATAATGCTCCTATATACAAGAATATAACTACTATAATACTGCCTCCTATATACAAGAATATAACTACTATAATACTGCTCCTATATACAAGAATATAACTACTATAATACTGCTCCTATATACAAGAATATAACTACTATAATACTGCCCCTATATACAAGAATATAACTACTATAATACTGCCTCCTATATACAAGAATATAACTACTATAATACTGCCCCTATATACAAGAATATAACTACTATAATACTGCTCCCTATATACAAGAATATAACTACTATAATACTGCTACTATATACAAGAATATAACTACTATAATACTGCCTCCTATATACAAGAATATAACTACTATAATACTGCCTCCTATATACAAGAATATAACTACTATAATACTGCTCCTATATACAAGAATATAACTTCTATAATACTGCTCCTATATACAAGAATAGAACTACTATAATACTGCTCCTATATACAGGAATATAACTACTATAATACTGCTCCTATATACAAGAATATAACTACTATAATACTGCCCCTATATACAAGAATATAACTACTATAATACTGCCCCTATATACAAGAATATAACTACTATAATACTGCTCCTATATACAAGAATATAACTACTATAATACTGTCACCTATATACAAGAATATAACTACTATAATACTGCTCCTATATACAAGAATATAACCACTATAATACTGTCTCAGTGTTTGGCGGTATTATATTTGTGATTCTTTCTCCCGGTGATCTCCGGATTGGTGACATTTCTGGTGTATTGTGGTCGGGCTATAATGCCGCGTCGTGTCTTCTCGGCTCCGGTGACCTTATCATCATTCTTAGTCCTGTGTCAGATCCTGGGAGACGTTTCCTCGTACGTTCCATGTCAGGAGTAATTAGCCCCCGGCCGCTCCGGCGCAGACAGGTAGGAGTCTGGACGATTGTTGACAAGGACGTGGCGGCCTGTAATGTCGCGCTCCGTTTCGCTCCTGATTTTCCTCCATTGACTTGTACATAAATTTAAATGTTTTAATCAATCATTAACGTTCCCCTCCTCGGAGCAGATACATTATATCTCCTTCTTTTCCGTCACTTTTCGTGTTTCCTCTTTACGCCCATTAATTCTCTTCCTTGATTGTATCCGGAGACAGATACTAAGCGAGAAAATTATTGAAGGGTCTTCAAAGGTCGCGGTGTTTATGAACTGTCGGGGCCGAGCGCTTCCTCTTCTAATACATGTCAGGTATCGATGTCTCCACTTCTCACAATTTTGTGTCATTTTAAAATCTCTTGCAATTTCAACTGGACAATTCGCCTTTTGATAGACGGGTCCATTACTGAGCATTAACTCATTAAGGGGGAACTCCGCTGCTAGACATCTTATTCACTATTCAGAGGATAGGGGGATAAGATGTCTGATCACGTGGGGGTCTCGCTGCTGAGGCCCCCTGCGATCTCCTCCAGCACCAGGCGTTCCAAGCAAAAGCCGGGTTACCACGGCAGTGGTCCTGACGTCATGCCACACCCCCTCCATTCATGTCTATGGGAGGGGGCGTGTCGAATGACACGCCCCCTCCCATAGACATGAATGGAGGGGGTGATGTGACGAGTGTCAGGATTCGGCAGGCTGGAGGTGGATCGTCTGTGTCAGAGAGGGATTGGCGTGGACCGTGCCGGTGGACCGGTTCTAAGTTGCTACTGGTATTCACCAGAGCCCGCCGCAAAGCGGGATGGACTTGCAGCGGCGGTAGCAACCAGGTCGTATCCACCGGTAACGGCTCAACCTCTCTGACTGCTGAGATAGGCGCGGTACAAGGGATTAGGCAAGAGCAAGGTCGGACGTAGCAGAAGGTCGGGGCAGGCAGCAAGGATCGTAGTCAGGGGCAACGGCAGGAGGTCTGGAACACAGGCTAGGAACACACAAGGAAACGCTTTCACTGGCACAATGGCAACAAGATCCAGCGAGGGAGTGAAGGGGAAATGAGGTATCATAGGGAAGTGCACAGGTGAAGACACTAATTAAAAACCATGCGCCAATCAGTGGCGCACCGGGCCTTTAAATCGCAAAGAACCGGCGCGCGCGCCCTAGGGAGCGGGGCCGCGCGCGCCGGGACAGCACAGACGGGGAGCGAGTCTGGAATGCGGGTCAGGATGCACGCCGCGAGCGGGCGCGTCCCGCATCGCGAATCGCATCCCGGGTAGGGACATTATCGCAGCGCACCCGGTTAGCGGGTCTGACCGGGGCGCTGCGAACAGGAGAACGCTGTGAGCGCTCCGGGGAGGAGCGGGGACCCGGAGCGCTCGGCGTAACAACGAGGGGTTTGACTGTGACATTACGATCATGGCTTCCGGCTCCGAACGTTCTGAACAAAATGTTCAGAACGCTGAAGGAGCGGAGTACCCCTTTAAGTGTCCAGCATTAGCCCCTCCATTTTTACCCCTGTACCCACCAGCACCAAGTGTATTGGGAAGACCTGGGTACTGCCAAGCCTGCAGCATCAGTATATATGGGCCTTGTTACCTGGGTAATGCCAGGCTGGTGCTGCTTGGTTTTGTACCTGGCTGGTAAGGGAAAATAAAAGGAACCCCATGCTTAATTAATAAAAAAAAAATAATAATTATAGTAATAATAATAATAATAATAATAATTATATATATATATATATATATATATATATATATATAAAATGTATACATATATATTATTTGTTTTATATATATTTTAATAATAATATTATATATATAATTTGTTATATATATATATTTATATATTTATATATATATATATATATATATATATATATAATATTTTTATTTTTTTATTTTTTTTTTTATGCATGAGAGTAACTTTATTTTTCATAGCCACATAATAAACCATGCAGTAGCAGCCTGACAGTACCAGGGTGGCAAGGGCCATTACCAACCTGATAATCACAACCTGCTACCGCCCAGACCCAAGTTCCTGGTACCCCTGGTGCCTTTTGGTATTTGGATAATAATAAGTGATAGCATTTTTTTCTATTTTTTTTATTTAAATAAAATGGTTAACAAGGGAACTTGGGGAGTTTTCTATTTTAATTAAATATATATTTTCTCTAATAAAACGTGTGTGTTTTTTCATAGTTATTTTTGACTTTGGTTTCAGACAGTATTACAACCATGGTAATGCCAGGCTGCTACTGCTTTTCTGTAGCGGTGTAAGGGCTCATTATTTGCGCTGTGATCTGTAGCTTCTATCAGTACCATGTTTGTTAAGGACTGTGCAGCTGTAACTATATGACCACACAGTTCTCTCTATGATCATAGAAATGAGTGCAGGGAGGGGATAGAGAGGACTGTGCAGCTGTAACTATATGACCACACAGTTCTCTCTATGATCATAGAGATGAGTGCAGGGAGGGGATAGAGAGGACTGTGCAGCTGTAACTGTATGACCACACAGTTCTCTCTATGATCATAGAGATGAGTGCAGGGAGGGAATAGAGAGGACTGTGCAGCTGTAACTGTATGACCACACAGTTCTCTCTATGATCATAGAGATGAGTGCAGGGAGGGGACAGAGAGGACTGTGCAGCTGTAACTGTATGACCACACAGTTCTCTCTATGATCATAGAGATGAGTGCAGGGAGGGGACAGAGAGGACTGTGCAGCTGTAACTGTATGACCACACTGTTCTCTCTATGATCATAGAAATGAGTGCAGGGAGGGGACAGAGAGGACTGTGCAGCTGTAACTGTATGACCACACAGTTCTCTCTATAATCATAGAGATGAGTGCAGGGAGGGGATAGAGAGGACTGTGCAGCTGTAACTGTATGACCACACAGTTCTCTCTATAATCATAGAGATGAGTGCAGGGAGGGGATAGAGAGGACTGTGCAGCTGTAACTGTATGACCACAGTTCTCTCTATGATCATAGAGATGAGTGCAGGGAGGGGATAGAGAGGACTGTGCAGCTGTAACTGTATGACCACATAGTTCTCTCTATGATCATAGAGATGAGTGCAGGGAGGGGATAGAGAGGACTGTGCAGCTGTAACTGTATGACCACATAGTTCTCTCTATTATTATAGAGATGACTGCAGGGAGGGATAGAGAGGACTGTGCAGCTGTAACTATATAAACACACAGTTCTCTCTATGATCATAGAGATGAGTGCAGGGAGGGGATAGAGAGGACTGTGCAGCCGTAACTGTATAACCACACAGTTCTCTCTATGATCATAGAAATGAGTGCAGGGAGGGGATAGAGAGGACTGTGCAGCTGTAACTGTATGACGACATAGTTCTCTCTACGATCATACAGATGAGTGCAGGGAGGGGATAGAGAGGACTGTGCAGCTGTAACTGTATGACCACACTGTTCTCTCTATGATCATAGAGATGAGTGCAGGGAGGGGACAGAGAGGACTGTGCAGCTGTAACTGTATGACCACATAGTTCTCTCTATGATCATAGAGATGAGTGCAGGGAGGGGATAGAGAGGACTGTGCAGCTGTAACTGTATGACCACATAGTTCTCTCTACGATCATACAGATGAGTGCAGGGAGGGGATAGAGAGGACTGTGCAGCTGTAACTGTATGACCACACTGTTCTCTCTATGATCATAGAGATGAGTACAGGGAGGGGATAGAGAGGACTGTGCAGCCGTAACTGGATGACCACACTGTTCTCTCTCTGATTTGTAGTGTTGCTCGCGAATATTTGCAATGTGAATTTTATTCGCGAATATCGCGAATTCGCGAATATAGCACTATATATTCGTAATTACGAATATTCGTTTTTTTTTTTCTCACAGTACACATCACAGTGATCACCCCTCTCTGCTTCCAGCTTGTGTGGTGTAAAGAAGGCTGTAATACTACTGTGTGAGACTGGCGTGCAAATTTTCGCATACGTGAATTTTCGCATATGCGAAAATAAAATGAGAATATTTTGAACATGCGAATTTACGCGAATATATGACGAATATTTGTCAATATATTCGCGAATATACGCGAATTTGAATATGGCCTATGCCGCTCAACACTACTGATTTGTTGCCTGAGGCATTCAGTGTGATGGGGGGAGCTCAGGGGTCCCTCCTCTCTATCTCCATCGCTGTTTTTATCTTATCCTCCATGTTACAGACATGAAATGTGTTGATTCATTATACAGGAACGTTCCAGAGTCCAAAGTGAACAGATTGGATTTTTCTTTGATCCTGTTGTAGAAATGATGAATAAGCCGGGTTCTGCCCATGTGATGAAAGTTTTCGGTTTTTCCTTGAAATGACGATTTGATGTCTAAACTTCAGAAACTCGTGGAGATTTTGGCGTTTTGGCCTCTGACTCATCCTGGACTCAGAAGTGAGATTATTTATTGGGGGTCACAGACTGGTCTCATTACCTCCATATTGGTTCATATATCCTTCTGCTCCTCTGGTCTTCGGAGTGATCAGTGACGGACCCCCGGGGGAATGTTCTGCGTCTCTTATTGATTTGACATTTGATCTTTTTGTGAACTCTTGGTCGCCATCTCTTCCTCATCCTGCAGATAAACACCATTCAGCTTGAATGAGACGATCCGGAGATTTGGCGTCTCTGCCCCGCGGAGCGCTGCTCTCAGATGTCGGAGTATTACAGGACTGTGCGGAGGATTATGCAGAGATCTGACGCCGCTTTTATGCTGCTTCGTATTCTAGAAGAGATGCCAGTTCACACACTGCGCGGACCCTCACACCAGGACGTGTGCCGCCAGAAGAGAGCAGAAGGGTAGAGAGAGACCCCTCCATTACACCTCCTGGCTGTGACTGCCGGACCCCGCAGATAATCACAGGATTCACAACCTACACTCACTAATCTACACTCACTCTACACTCACTGATCTACACTCGCTACTCTACACTCGCTGCTCTACACTCGCTGCTCTACACTCGCTGCTCTACACTCGCTGCTCTACACTCGCTGCTCTACACTCGCTGCTCTACACTCGCTGCTCTACACTCGCTGCTCTACACTCACTGCTCTACACTCACACGTCCGAATACTGCTCTACACTCACTGCTCTACACTCACTGCTCTACACTCACTGCTCTACACTCGCTGCTCTACACTCGCTGCTCTACACTCACTGCTCTACACTCACTGCTCTACACTCGCTGCTCTACACTCACTGCTCTACACTCACTGCTCTACACTCACTGCTCTACACTCACACGTCCGAATACTGCTCTACACTCACTGCTCTACACTCACTGCTCTACACTCGCTGCTCTACACTCGCTGCTCTACACTCGCTGCTCTACACTCGCTGCTCTACACTCACTGCTCTACACTCACTGCTCTACACTCACTGCTCTACACTCACACGTCCGAATACTGCTCTACACTCACTGCTCTACACTCGCTGCTCTACACTCGCTGCTCTACACTCGCTGCTCTACACTCGCTGCTCTACACTCGCTGCTCTACACTCACTGCTCTCCACTCACTGCTCTCCACTCACACTCGCTGCTCTACACTCGCTGCTCTACACTCGCTGCTCTACACTCGCTGCTCTACACTCGCTGCTCTACACTCGCTGCTCTACACTCGCTGCTCTACACTCACTCTACACTCGCTGCTCTACACTCACTGCTCTACACTCGCTGCTCTACACTCGCTGCTCTACACTCGCTGCTCTACACTCGCTGCTCTACACTCGCTGCTCTACACTCGCTGCTCTACACTCACTGCTCTACACTCACACGTCCGAATACTGCTCTACACTCACTGCTCTACACTCACTGCTCTACACTCACTGCTCTACACTCACACTCACTGCTCTACACTCGCTGCTCTACACTCACACTCACTGCTCTACACTCACACGTCCGACCTCTACGACAGCTCAGAGAATTGAGAAACAGCTGTGAGATCCACAAAATACAATGTGTACGATGACAGTGACATGATGACACTCGGGGTACAGGATGATGATGACACTCGGGGTACAGGAGGATGATGACACTCGGGGTACAGGATGATGACACTCGGGGTACAGGAGGATGATGACACTCGGGGTACAGGAGGATGATGACACTCGGGGTACAGGAGGATGATGACACTCGGGGTACAGGAGGATGATGACACTCGGGGTACAGGAGGATGATGACACTCGGGGTACAGGAGGATGATGACACTCGGGGTACAGGAGGATGATGACACTCGGGGTACAGGATGATGACACTCGGGGTACAGGATGATGACACTCGGGGTACAGGATGATGACACTCGGGGTACAGGATGATGACACTCGGGGTACAGGATGATGACACTCGGGGTACAGGATGATGACACTCGGGGTACAGGATGATGACACTCGGGGTACAGGATGATGACACTTGGGGTACAGGATGATAACACTCGGGGTACAGGATGATGACACTCGGGGTACAGGATGATGACAACACTTGGGGTACAGGATGATGACACTTGGGGTACAGGATGATGACACTTGGGGTACAGGATGATAACACTCGGGGTACAGGATGATAACACTTGGGGTACAGGATAATGACACTCGGGGTACAGGATGATGACACTCGGGGTACAGGATGATGACACTCGGGGTACAGGATGATGACACTCGGGGTACAGGATGATGACACTCGGGGTACAGGATGATAACACTTGGGGTACAGGATGATAACACTCGGGGTACAGGATGATAACACTCGGGGTACAGGATGATAACACTTGGGGTACAGGATGATAACACTTGGGGTACAGGATGATAACACTTGGGGTACAGGATGATAACACTCGGGGTACAGGATGATGACACTTGGGGTACAGGATAATGACACTCGGGGTACAGGATGATAACACTCGGGGTACAGGATGATAACACTCGGGGTACAGGATGATGACACTTGGGGTACAGGATGATAACACTTGGGGTACAGGATAATAACACTTGGGGTACAGGATGATGACACTCGGGGTACAGGATGATGACACTCGGGGTACAGGATGATGACACTCGGGGTACAGGATGATGACACTCGGGGTGCAGTACAGTGACACAGGACATGCTGAGCCTTGTAGTCCTGGCAGTATTGGGCGCTGACTCTTTATTCCGCAGTGTTTCCGCCATCCTGTAAATCTCTGCTCCTCTCTGCAGACTCTGCCAGGATTCTCCTGTTCTCTCTTTTATTACTAGAGAAATTCTGACTTTTCCTCTCCACTTATTTACATGTAACAGCTGCCGGTGCCAAGTACTGAGTTACGGTAGAATAATGTCAGACGATAATGGCGGTATAAAATAAGGCAGACAGTACTAGAGCCGCATAATATCAGGCGGTATATGGAGGAATTATATCAGACAATACTGGAGATATAGGGGGGAGATCGGTCAAACGCAAATCCAGAGGAAAATTACTGTATCGCCCATAGCAACCAATCAGATCATAGCAACCAATCAGACCATAGCAACCAATCAGACCATAGCAACCAATCAGATCACTACTTTCATTTTGCAGAGATCTTGTTAACAATGAAAGAAGCGATGGGATTGGTTGCTATGGTCTGAGGTTGCTATGGGCAAATGGGCAACATTTCCTCTGTACAGGTTTTGATAAATCTCCCCCATAGGGGGAGATTTATCAAAACCTGTACAGAGGAAAAGTTGCCCATTTGCCCATAGCAACCAATCAGATGGCTGCTTTCATTTTTCACAGGCCTTTTCAGAAATGAAAGTAGCGATCTGATTGGTTGCTATGGGCAACTCCGTAACTTTACCTCTGGATTTGCGTTTGATAAATCTCCCCCATAATGGCCCTGATTTATTATCCGAAACCCAACCTGTTTTGTCGGCGTGTGCGCATTGCGCCAGAATTGAAATCGAATCGAATCGAAAAAGGTGTGTGGCATGGTCGCAAAAAAAAGGGGCGAGCCCCCGACATTTTCACAAAAGAACAACATATTTACTAAAGTTTCCACAGAAAATGTGGTGGATTTCAGAGGAAAACCCGACAGATCAGAACAGGTGAAAAAAAAAAACAAATTGTAGGGAATTAAAACCTTCAAAGAAAAGTAGACTGATTAGTAAATCCGGGCCAAAATGAATATTATGCCTGACCTGTCCGGGGAGCTCCTTGGTCTTCCTGCTGCTCTTTGTTCAGTAATGCTCTCTAACAAACTCTGAGGCCTGCAGAGACCAGGTGTATTTGTACAGAGCTTAAATTTCAGACAGGTGAAGCCAATTTACTAATCATACCAAAGACAAAAATACTGGGGCTCAACCTCCATATCGGAGTACATATAAGGGTGCAGAGCAGTATATCCCAATAGCCATATACAAAGCAAAAGGAGAAAAAAAGCAGATGTATAAAGTGCAGTCACACCTGTCAATAACGACAATATTCTGTATGAAATATCAATATTTATTAGCAAAAGATATTCGAAAATACACAGTACAATAAAAAACTATTAAAATTGCTCAAACCAGACAGAAAAACACAAAGGATATAAACACCTCAAGAGGGCACAAGTATATAGATGGTGGGCAGATAATACTGTTCTGTGGGGGGCACCTGTATATATATGGTGGGCAGATAATACTGTTCTGTGGGGGGCACATGTATATAGATGGTGGGCAGATAATACTGCTCTGTGGGGGGCACATGTATATATATGGTGGGCAGATAATACTGTTCTGTGGGGGGCTCATGTATATATCTGGTGGGCAGATAATACTGTTCTGTGGGGAGCACATGTATATATATGGTGGGCAGATAATACTGTTCTGTGGGGGGCACATGTATATAGATGGTGGGCAGATAATACTGTTCTGTGGGGGGCACATGTATATATATGTGGTGGGCAGATAATACTGTTCTGTGGGGGGCTCATGTATATATATGGTGGACAGATAATACTGTTCTGTGGGGGCACATGTATATATATGGTGGGCAGATAATACTGTTCTGTGGGGGGCACATGTATATATATTTGGTGGGCAGATAATACTGCTCTGTGGGGGGCACATGTATATATATTTGGTGGGCAGATAATACTGCTCTGTGGGGGGCACATGTATATAGATGGTGGACAGATAATACTGTTCTGTGGGGGGCACAGGTATATAGATGGTGGGCAGATAATACTGTTCTGTGGGGGGCACATGTATATAGATGGTGGGCAGATAATACTGTTCTGTGGGGGGCACATGTATATAGATGGTGGGCAGATAACACTGCTCTGTGGGGGGCACATGTATATAGATGGTGGGCAGATAATACTGTTCTGTGGGGGGCACATGTATATAGATGGTGGGCAGATAATACTGTTCTGTGGGGGGCACATGTATATAGATGGTGGGCAGATAATACTGTTCTGTGGGGGGCACATGTATATAGATGGTGGGCAGATAATACTGTTCTGTGGAGGGCACATGTATATATTTGGTGGGCAGATAATACTGTTCTGTGGGGAGCACATGTATATAGATGGTGGGCAGATAATACTGTTCTGTGGGGGGCACAGGTATATAGATGGTGGGCAGATAATACTGTTCTGTGGAGGGCACATGTATATATATATGGTGGGCAGATAATACTGTTCTGTGGGGGGCACAGGTATATAGATGGTGGGCAGATAATACTGTTCTGTGGGGGGCACATGTATATAGATGGTGGGCAGATAACACTGCTCTGTGGGGGGCACATGTATATATATGGTGGGCAGATAATACTGTTCTGTGGGGGGCACATGTATATAGATGGTGGGCAGATAATACTGTTCTGTGGGGGGCACATGTATATATATATATGGTGGGCAGATAATACTGTTCTGTGGGGGGCACATGTATATAGATGGTGGGCAGATAATACTGCTCTGTGGGGGGCACATGTATATATATGGTGGGCAGATAATACTGCTCTGTGGGGGGCACATGTATATATATGATGGGCAGATAATACTGTTCTGTGGGGAGGGCACATGTATATATATATGGTGGGCAGATAATACTGCTCTGTGGGGGGCACATGTATATATATTTGGTGGGCAGATAATACTGCTCTGTGGGGGGCACATGTATATAGATGGTGGGCAGATAATACTGTTCTGTGGGGGGCACATGTATATAGATGGTGGGCAGATAATACTGCTCTGTGGGGGGCACATGTATATAGATGGTGGGCAGATAATACTGTTCTGTGGGGGGGACATGTATATATATGGTGGGCAGATAATACATCTCTGTGGGGGCACATGTATATATATGGTGGGCAGATAATACTGTTCTGTGGGGGGCACATGTATATATAGTGGGCAGATAATACTGTTCTCTGGAGGGCACATGTATATAGATGGTGGCAGATAATATTGTTCTGTGGGGGGCACATGTATATATATGGTGGGCAGATAATACTGCTCTGTGGGGGCACATGTATATATATGGTGGGCAGATAATACTGCTCTGTGGGGGCACATGTATATATATGGTGGGCAGATAACACTGTTCTGTGGGCAGCACATGTATATATATGGTGGGCAGATAACACTGTTCTGTGGGGAGCACAGGAATATAGATGGTGGGCAGATAATACTGCTCTGTGGGGGGCACATGTATATATATTTGGTGGGCAGATAAAACTGTTCTGTGGGGGGCACATGTATATATATGGTGGGCAGATAATACTGTTCTGTGGGGGGCACATGTATATATATGGTGGGCAGATAATACTGCTCTGTGGGGGGCACATGTATATATATATGGTGGGCAGATAATACTGTTCTGTGGGGGGCTCATGTAAATATATATATATGGTGGGCAGATAATACCGCTCTGTGGGGGGCACATGTATATATATATGGTGGGCAGATAATACTGCTCTGTGGGGGGCACATGTATATATATATGGTGGGCAGATAATACCGCTCTGTGGGGGGCACATGTATATATATATATATGGTGGGCAGATAATACCGCTCTGTGGGGGGCACATGTATATATATATGGTGGGCAGATAACACTGCTTTGTGGGGGGCACATGTATATATATGGTGGGCAGATAATACCGCTCTGTGGGGGGCACATGTATATATATATATATGGTGGGCAGATAATACTGCTCTGTGGGGGGCACATGTATATATATGGTGGGCAGATAATACTGTTCTGTGGGGGGCACATGTATATAGATGGTGGGCAGATAATACTGTTCTGTGGGAGGCACATGTATATATATATGGTGGGCAGATAATACTGTTCTGTGGGGGGCTCATGTATATATATGGTGGACAGATAATACTGTTCTGTGGGGGGCACATGTATATAGATGGTGGGCAGATAATACTGTTCTGTGGAGGGCACATGTATATATATATGGTGAGCAGATAATACTGATCTGTGGGGGGCTCATGTATATATATGGTGGACAGATATTACTGTTCTGTGGGGGCACATGTATATATATGGTGGGCAGATAATACTGTTCTGTGGGGGGCACATGTATATAGATGGTGGGCAGATAATACTGTTCTGTGGGGGGCACATGTATATAGATGGTGGGCAGATAACACTGCTCTGTGGGGGGCACATGTATATAGATGGTGGGCAGATAATACTGTTCTGTGGGGGGCACATGTATATAGATGGTGGGCAGATAATACTGTTCTGTGGGGGGCACATGTATATAGATGGTGGGCAGATAACACTGCTCTGTGGGGGGCACATGTATATATATGGTGGGCAGATAATACTGTTCTGTGGGGGGCACATGTATATAGATGGTGGGCAGATAATACTGTTCTGTGGGGGGCACATGTATATAGATGGTGGGCAGATAATACTGTTCTGTGGAGGGCACATGCATATATTTGGTGGGCAGATAATACTGTTCTGTGGGGAGCACATGTATATAGATGGTGGGCAGATAATACTGTTCTGTGGGGGGCACAGGTATATAGATGGTGGGCAGATAATACTGTTCTGTGGAGGGCACATGTATATATATATATGGTGGGCAGATAATACTGTTCTGTGGGGGGCACAGGTATATAGATGGTGGGCAGATAATACTGTTCTGTGGGGGGCTCATGTATATATATGGTGGGCAGATAATACTGTTCTGTGGGGGGCACATGTATATAGATGGTGGGCAGATAACACTGCTCTGTGGGGGGCACATGTATATATATGGTGGGCAGATAACACTGCTCTGTGGGGGGCTCATGTATATATATGGTGGGCAGATAATACTGTTCTGTGGGGGGCACATGTATATAGATGGTGGGCAGATAATACTGTTCTGTGGGGGGCACATGTATATAGATGGTGGGCAGATAATACTGTTCTGTGGGGGGCACATGTATATAGATGGTGGGCAGATAATACTGTTCTGTGGGGGGCACATGTATATATATGGTGGGCAGATAATACTGCTCTGTGGGGGGCACATGTATATATATATGGTGGGCAGATAATACTGTTCTGTGGGGAGGGCACATGTATATATATGGTGGGCAGATAATACTGCTCTGTGGGGGGCACATGTATATATATTTGGTGGGCAGATAATACTGCTCTGTGGGGGGCACATGTATATAGATGGTGGGCAGATAATACTGTTCTGTGGAGGGCACATGTATATATTTGGTGGGCAGATAATACTGTTCTGTGGGGAGCACATGTATATAGATGGTGGGCAGATAATACTGTTCTGTGGGGGGCACATGTATATAGATGGTGGGCAGATAATACTGCTCTGTGGGGGCACATGTATATATATGGTGGGCAGATAACACTGTTCTGTGGGGAGCACATGTATATATATGGTGGGCAGATAACACTGTTCTGTGGGGAGCACAGGAATATAGATGGTGGGCAGATAATACTGCTCTGTGGGGGGCACATGTATATATATTTGGTGGGCAGATAAAACTGTTCTGTGGGGGGCACATGTATATATATGGTGGGCAGATAATACTGTTCTGTGGGGGGCACATGTATATATATGGTGGGCAGATAATACTGCTCTGTGGGGGGCACATGTATATATATGGTGGGCAGATAATACTGTTCTGTGGGGGGCACATGTAAATATATATATATGGTGGGCAGATAATACCGCTCTGTGGGGGGCACATGTATATATATATGGTGGGCAGATTATACTGCTCTGTGGGGGGCACATGTATATATATATGGTGGGCAGATAATACCGCTCTGTGGGGGGCACATGTATATATATATATATGGTGGGCAGATAATACCGCTCTGTGGGGGGCACATGTATATGTATATGGTGGGCAGATAACACTGCTTTGTGGGGGGCACATGTATATATATGGTGGGCAGATAATACCGCTCTGTGGGGGGCACATGTATATATATATATATGGTGGGCAGATAATACTGCTCTGTGGGGGGCACATGTATAGAAATGGTGGGCAGATATTACTGTTCTGTGGGGGGCACATGTATATAGATGGTGGGCAGATAATACTGTTCTGTGTGGGGCACATGTATATATATGGTGGGCAGATAATACTGTTCTGTGGGGGGCACATGTATATAGATGGTGGGCAGATAATACTGTTCTGTGTGGGGCACATGTATATATATGGTGGGCAGATAATACTGTTCTGTGGGGGGCACATGTATATATATGGTGGGCAGATAATACTGTTCTGTGGGGGGCACATGTATAGAAATGGTGGGCAGATATTACTGTTCTGTGGGGGGCACATGTATATAGATGGTGGGCAGATAATACTGTTCTGTGTGGGGCACATGTATATATATGGTGGGCAGATAATACTGCTCTGTGGAGGGCACATGTATATATATGGTGGGCAGATAATACTGCTCTGTGGGGGGCACATGTATATATATGGTGGGCAGATAATACTGTTCTGTGGGGGGCACATGTATATATATATATATGGTGGGCAGATAATACTGTTCTGTGGGGGGCACATGTATATATATATATGGTGGGCAGATAATACTGCTCTGTGGAGGGCACATGTATATATATGGTGGGCAGATAATACTGCTCTGTGGGGGGCACATGTATATATATGGTGGGCAGATAACACTGTTCTGTGGGGGGCACATGTATATATATATATATATATATGGTGGGCAGATAATACCGCTCTGTGGGGGGCACATGTATATATATATGGTGGGCAGATAATACCGCTCTGTGGGGGGCACATGTATATATATATGGTGAGCAGATAATACCGCTCTGTGGGGGGCACATGTATATATATATGGTGGGCAGATAACACTGCTTTGTGGGGGGCACATGTATATATATGGTGGGCAGATAATACCGCTCTGTGGGGGGCACATGTATATATCTGATGGGCAGATAATACTGTTCTGTGGGGGGCACATGTATATATATGGTGGGCAGATAATACTGTTCTGTGGGGGGCACATGTATATATATTGTGGGCAGATAATACTGTTCTGTGGGGGGCACATATATATAGATGGTGGGCAGATAATACTGTTCTGTGGGGGGCACATGTATATATATGGTGGGCAGATAATACTGTTCTGTGGTGGGCACATGTATATATATTGTGGGCAGATAATACTGTTCTGTGGGGGGCACATATATATAGATGGTGGGCAGATAATACTGTTCTGTGGGGGGCACATGTATATATATGGTGGGCAGATAATACTGTTCTGTGGTGGGCACATGTATATATATGGTGGGCAGATAATACTGTTCTGTGGGGGCACATGTATATATATGGTGGGCAGATAATACTGTTCTGTGGGGGGCACATGTATATATATGGTGGGCAGATAATACTGTTCTGTGGTGGGCACATGTATATATATGGTGGGCAGATAATACTGTTCTGTGGGGGCACATGTATATATATGGTGGGCAGATAATACTGTTCTGTGGGGGGGGGCACATATATATATATATATGGCGGGCAGATAATACTGTTCTGTGGGGGGCACATGTATATATATGGTGGGCAGATAATACTGTTCTGTGGGGGGGGGCACATATATATATATATATGGCGGGCAGATAATACTGTTCTGTGGGGGGCACATGTATATAGATGGTGGGCAGATAATGCTGTTCTGTGGGGGGCACATGTATATAGATGGTGGGCAGATAATACCGCTCTGTGGGGGGCTCATGTATATAGATATATATGTGTCCCCTTCGCCCCCCTCCATATGATAGACTCTTCTGTGTTGGTCCATTTCATAAAATCCTAATAAAATAAATGTTGTCACATGACAACATGTAGAAAGGTCTAAGGGTGTGAATACTTACGCATCGCCCTAATAACATATCCTCTAACAGGGAAATGATCTCTGTAGTTATCACCAGACACAAATAATTCGTTCACCGCCACATCCACACGATTCCACCGCTAAACGCTTTAATAAACATATTCAGCAAACAATCTGTAACAGACATGAATGGCGCGCGGGGCGGGGCTGACACGGCTGCGCGATACCGTCTGCTCGCCGCATTGTGCTCCTGATGTGCAAATCATTCTTCACACTCACGAAGATGAAAAACACAAAAAACATTGTTACCTTCCTCAATTCTTATTGTCATTTTATATTTATTTTATTTTAATTCTGACATTAGCGAAAATCTTCTCTGCAGAAGAGAAAAGTGTTTCACATTCTCATATTCGGTAACGTTGTGTCCTAAAATATAAAAAACATCACATAATGCGCAAAAAGGATGAGAAAAACTAAATCTAGAGCTCAGACACAGCCCTGTGTATATAAGGTCTCACAGCTGACACTATATATCAGGGCAAACACCATGAGAAGGAAAGAACTGCCTGTAGAGCTCAGACACAGCCCTGTCTATATAAGATCTCACAGCTGACAATATATATCAGAGCAAACACCATGAGAAGGAAAGAACTACCTGTAGAGCTCAGACACAGCCCTGTGTATATAAGGTCTCACAGCTGACAATATATATCAGAGCAAACACCATGAGACGGGAAAGAACTGCCTGTAGAGCTCAGACACAACCCTGTCTATATAAGATCTCACAGCTGACAATATATATCAGGGCAAACACTAAGCCATGAGGAGGAAAGAACTGCCTGTAGAGCTCAGACACAGCCCTGTCTATATAAGGTCTCACAGCTGACAATATATATCAGAGCAATCACCAAGCCATGAGGAGGAAAGAACTGCTTGTAGAGCTCAGACACAGCCCTGTCTATATAAGATCTCACAGCTGACAATATATATCAGAGCAAACACCATGAGAAGGAAAGAACTGCCTATAGAGCTCAGACACAGCCCTGTCTATATAAGGTCTCACAGCTGACAATATATATCAGAGCAAACACCATGAGAAGGAAAGAACTGCCTGTAGAGCTCAGACACAGCCCTGTCTATATAAGATCTCACAGCTGACACTATATATCAGAGCAAACACCATGAGACGGGAAAGAACTGCCTGTAGAGCTCAGACACAACCCTGTCTATATAAGATCTCACAGCTGACAATATATATCAGAGCAATCACCAAGCCATGAGGAGGAAAGAACTGCTTGTAGAGCTCAGACACAGCCCTGTCTATATAAGATCTCACAGCTGACAATATATATCAGAGCAAACACCATGAGAAGGAAAGAACTGCCTATAGAGCTCAGACACAGCCCTGTCTATATAAGGTCTCACAGCTGACAATATATATCAGAGCAAACACCATGAGAAGGAAAGAACTGCCTGTAGAGCTCAGACACAGCCCTGTCTATATAAGGTCTCACAGCTGACAATATATATCAGAGCAAACACCATGAGAAGGAAAGAACTACCTGTAGAGCTCAGACACAGCCCTGTCTATATAAGATCTCACAGCTGACAATGTATATCAGAGCAAACACCATGAGAAGAAAAGAACTACCTGTAGAGCTCAGACACAGCCCTGTCTATATAAGATCTCACAGCTGACAATGTATATCAGAGCAAACACCAAGCAATGAGGAGGAAAGAACTGCCTGTAGAGATCAAACACAGCCCTGTGTATATAAGGTCTCACAGCTGACAATATATATCAGAGCAAACACCATGAGAAGGAAAGAACTACCTGTAGAGCTCAGACACAGCCCTGTCTATATAAGATCTCACAGCTGACAATGTATATCAGAGCAAACACCATGAGAAGGAAAGAACTACCTGTAGAGCTCAGACACAGCCCTGTCTATATAAGATCTCACAGCTGACAATGTATATCAGAGCAAACACCATGAGAAGGAAAGAACTGCCAGTAGAGCTCAGACACAGCCCTGTCTATATAAGGTCTCACAGCTGACAATGTATATCAGAGCAAACACCATGAGAAGGAAAGAACTACCTGTAGAGCTCAGACACAGCCCTGTTTATATAAGGTCTCACAGCTGACAATGTATATCAGAGCAAACACCAAGTCATGAGAAGGAAAGAACTGCCTGTAGAGCTCAGACACAGCCCTGTCTATATAAGGTCTCACAGCTGACAATGTATATCAGAGCAAACATCATGAGAAGGAAAGAACTGCCTGTAGAGCTCAGACACAGCCCTGTCTATATAAGGTCTCACAGCTGACAATGTATATCAGAGCAAACACCATGAGAAGGAAAGAACTGCCTGTAGAGCTCAGACACAGCCCTGTCTATATAAGGTCTCACAGTTGACAATGTATATCAGAGCAAACACCAAGTCATGAGAGGGAAAGAACTGCCTGTAGAGCTCAGACACAGCCCTGTCTATATAAGGTCTCACAGCTGACAATGTATATCAGAGCAAACACCATGAGAAGGAAAGAACTGCCTGTAGAGCTCAGACACAGCCCTGTCTATATAAGGTCTCACAGCTGACAATGTACATCAGAGCAAACACCATGAGGGGGAAAGAACTGCCTATAGAGCTCAGACACAGCCCTGTCTATATAAGGTCTCACAGCTGACAATGTATATCAGAGCAAACGTCATGAGAGGGAAGGAACTGCCTGTAGAGCTCAGACACAGCCCTGTCTATATAAGGTCTCACAGCTGACAATGTATATCAGAGCAAACATCATGAGGGGGAAGGAACTGCCTGTAGAGCTCAGACACAGCCCTGTCTATTTAAGGTCTCACAGCTGACAATGTATATCAGAGCAAACACCAAGCCATGAGGTGGAAAGAACTACCTGTAGAGCTCAGACACAGCCCTGTCTATATAAGGTCTCACAGCTGACAATGTATATCAGAGCAAACACCAAGTCATGAGGAGAAAAGAACTGCCTGTAGAGCTCAGACACAGCCCTGTCTATATAAGGTCTCACAGCTGACAATATATATCAGAGCAAACACCAAGCCATGAGGTGGAAAGAACTGCCTGTAGAGCTCAGGCACAGCCCTGTCTATATAAGGTCTCACAGCTGACAATGTATATCAGAGCAAACACCAAGACATGAGGTGGAAAGAACTGCCTGTAGAGCTCAGACACAGCCCCGTCTATATAAGGTCTCACAGCTGACAATATATATCAGAGCAAACACCAAGACATGAGGTGGAAAGAACTGCCTGTAGAGCTCAGACACAGCCCTGTCTATATAAGGTCTCACAGCTGACAATATATATCAGAGCAAACACCAAGCCATGAGGGGGAAAGAACTACCTGTAGAGCTCAGACACAGCCCTGTCTATATAAGGTCTCACAGCTGACAATGTATATCAGAGCAAACACCAAGTCATGAGGAGAAAAGAACTGCGTGTAGAGCTCAGACACAGCCCTGTCTATATAAGGTCTCACAGCTGACAATGTATATCAGAGCAAACACCAAGTCAAGAGGGGGAAATAAATGACTGTAGAGCTCAGACACAGCCCTGTCTATAAAAGGTCTCACACCTGACAATGTATGTCACACCAAATACCAAACCATGAGGGGGAAGGAACTTCCTGAAGAGCTCAGACACAGCCCTGTCTATATAAGGTCTCACAGCTGACAATGTATATCAGAGCAAACACCAAGATATGAGGTAGAAAGAACTGCCTGTAGAGCTCAGACACAGCCCTGTCTATATAAGGTCTCACAGCTGACAATGTACATCAGAGCAAACACCATGAGGGGGAAAGAACTGCCTATAGAGCTCAGACAGAGCCCTGTCTATATAAGGTCTCACAGCAGACAATGTATATCAGAGTAAACACCAAGATATGAGGAGGGGGAAGAACTGCCTGTAGTGCTCAGACACAGCTATGTCTATATAAGGTCTCACACCTGACAATGTATATCAGAGCAAACACCAAGTCATGGGGAGGAAAGAACTGCCTGTAGAGCTCAGACACAGCTATGTCTATATAAGGTCTCACACCTGACAATGTATATCAGAGCAAACACCAAGACATGAGGGGGAAAGAACTGCCTGTAGAGCTCAGGCACAGCCCTTTCTATATAACATCTCACAGCTGACAATGTATATCAGAGCAAACACCAAGTCATGAGGAGGGAAAGAACTGCCTGCAGAGCTCAGACACAGCCCTGTCTATATAAGATCTCACAGCTGACAATGTATATCAGAGCAAACACCAAGCCATGAGGGGGAAAGAACTGCCTGTAGAGATCAAACACAGCCCTGTCTATATAAAGTCTCACAGCTGACAATGTATATCAGAGCAAACACCATGAGAAGGAAAGAACTGCCTGTAGAACTCCAACACAGCCCTGCCTATATATGGTCTCATAGCATTCAATGTATATCAGAGCAAACACCAAGCCATGGGGAGAAAAAAACTGCCTGTAGAGCTCAGACACAGTCCTGTCTATATAAGGTCTCACAGCTGACAATGTATATCAGAGCCAACACCATGAGGGGGAAAGAACTGCCTGTAGAGCTCAGACACAGCCCTGTCTATATAAGGTCTCACAGCTGACAATGTATATCAGAGCAAACACCATGAGAAGGAAAGAACTGCCTGTAGAGCTCAGACACAGCCCTGTCTATATAAGGTCTCACAGCTGACAATGTATATCAGAGCAAACACCATGAGAAGGAAAGAACTGCCTGTAGAGCTCAGACACAGCCCTGTCTATATAAGATCTCACAGCTGACAATATATATCAGAGCAATCACCATGAGAAGGAAAGAACTGCCTGTAAAGCTCAGACACAACCCTGTCTATATAAGGTCTCACAGCTGACAATATATATCAGAGCAAACACCAAGACATGAGTTGGAAAGAACTGCCTGTAGAGCTCAGACACAGCCCTGTCTATATAAGGTCTCACAGCTGACAATATATATCAGAGCAAACACCAAGCCATGAGGAGGAAAGAACTACCTGTAGAGCTCAGACACAGCCCTGTCTATATAAGGTCTCACAGCTGACAATGTATATCAGAGCAAACACCAAGTCATGAGGAGAAAAGAAATGCCTGTAGAGCTCAGACACAGCCCTGTCTATATAAGGTCTCACAGCTGACAATATATATCAGAGCAAAAACCAAGCCATGAGGTGGAAAGAACTGCCTGTAGAGCTCAGGCACAGCCCTGTCTAGAAAAGGTCTCACACCTGACAATGTATGTCACACCAAATACCAAACCATGAGGGGGAAGGAACTTCCTGAAGAGCTCAGACACAGCCCTGTCTATATAAGGTCTCACAGCTGACAATGTATATCAGAGCAAACACCAAGATATGAGGTAGAAAGAACTGCCTGTAGAGCTCAGACACAGCCCTGTCTATATAAGGTCTCACAGCAGACAATGTATATCAGAGCAAACACCAAGTCATGAGGCGGAAAGAACTGCCTGTAGAGCTCAGACACAGCCCCGTCTATATAAGGTCTCACACCTGACAATGTATATCAGAGCAAACACCAAGTCATGAGGCGGAAAGAACTGCCTGTAGAGCTCAGACACAGCTATGTCTATATAACATCTCACAGCTGACAATGTATATCAGAGCAAACACCAAGTCATGAGAGAAAAGAACTGCCTGTAGAGCTCAGACACAGCCCTGTCTATATAAGGTCTCACAGCTGACAATGTATATCAGAGCAAACACCAAAACATGAGAGGGAAAGAACTGCCTGCAGAGCTCAGACACAGCCCTGTCTATATAAGATCTCACAGCTGACTATGTATATCAGAGCAAACACCAAGCCATGAGGGGGGAAAGAACTGCCTGTAGAGATCAAACACAGCCCTGTCTATATAAAGTCTCACAGCTGACAATGTATATCAGAGCAAACACCATGAGAAGAAAAGAACTGCCTGTAGAACTCCGACACAGCCCTGCCTATATATGGTCTCATAGCATTCAATGTATATCAGAGCAAACACCAAGCCATGGGGTGGAAAGAACTGCCTGTAGAGCTCAGACACAGTCCTGTCTATATAAGGTCTCACAGCTGACAATGTATATCAGAGCCAACACCATGAGGCGGAAAGAACTGCCTGTAGAGCTCAGACACAGCCCTGTCTATATAAGGTCTCACAGCTGACAATGTATATCAGAGCAAACACCATGAGAAGGAAAGAACTGCCTGTAGAGCTCAGACACAGCCCTGTCTATATAAGGTCTCACAGCTGACAATGTATATCAGAGCAAACACCATGAGAAGGAAAGAACTGCCTGTAGAGCTCAGACACAGCCCTGTCTATATAAGATCTCACAGCTGACAATATATATCAGAGCAATCACCATGAGAAGGAAAGAACTGCCTGTAAAGCTCAGACACAACACTGTCTATATAAGGTCTCACAGCTGACAATATATATCAGAGCAAACACCAAGACATGAGTTGGAAAGAACTGCCTGTAGAGCTCAGACACAGCCCTGTCTATATAAGGTCTCACAGCTGACAATATATATCAGAGCAAACACCAAGCCATGAGGTGGAAAGAACTGCCTGTAGAGCTCAGGCACAGCCCTGTCTATATAAGGTCTCACAGCTGACAATGTATATCAGAGCAAACACCAAGCCATGAGGAGGAAAGAACTACCTGTAGAGCTCAGACACAGCCCTGTCTATATAAGGTCTCACAGCTGACAATGTATATCAGAGCAAACACCAAGTCATGAGGAGAAAAGAACTGCCTGTAGAGCTCAGACACAGCCCTGTCTATATAAGGTCTCACAGCTGACAATATATATCAGAGCAAACACCAAGCCATGAGGTGGAAATAACTGCCTGTAGAGCTCAGGCACAGCCCTGTCTATATAAGGTCTCTCAGCTGACAATGTATATCAGAGCAAACATCATGAGGGGGAAGGAACTGCCTGTAGAGCTCAGACACAGCCCTGTCTATATAAGATCTCACAGCTGACAATGTATATCAGAGCAAACACCATGAGAAGGAAAGAACTGCCTGTAGAGCTCAGACACAGCCCTGTCTATATAAGGTCTCACAGCTGACAATGTATATCAGAGCAAACACCATGAGAGGGAAAGAACTGCCTGTAGAGCTCAGACACAGTCCTGTCTATATAAGGTCTCACAGCTGACAATGTATATCAGAGCAAACACCATGAGAAGGAAAGAACTGCCTGTAGAGCTCAGACACAGCCCTGTGTATATAAGGTCTCACAGCTGACAATGTATATCAGAGCAAACACCATGAGAAGGAAAGAACTACCTGTAGAGCTCAGACACAGCCCTGTGTATATAAGATCTCACAGCTGACAATGTATATCAGAGCAAACACCATGAGAAGGAAAGAACTGCCTGTAGAGCTCAGACACAGCCCTGTCTATATAAGATCTCACAGCTGACAATATATATCAGAGCAATCACCATGAGAAGGAAAGAACTGCCTGTAAAGCTCAGACACAACCCTGTCTATATAAGGTCTCACAGCTGACAATGTATATCAGAGCAAACACCAAGACATGAGGTGGAAAGAACTGCCTGTAGAGCTCAGACACAGCCCCGTCTATATAAGGTCTCACAGCTGACAATATATATCAGAGCAAACACCAAGACATGAGGTGGAAAGAACTGCCTGTAGAGCTCAGACACAGCCCTGTCTATATAAGGTCTCACAGCTGACAATATATATCAGAGCAAACACCAAGCCATGAGGGGGAAAGAACTACCTGTAGAGCTCAGACACAGCCCTGTCTATATAAGGTCTCACAGCTGACAATGTATATCAGAGCAAACACCAAGTCAAGAGGGGGAAATAAATGACTGTAGAGCTCAGACACAGCCCTGTCTATAAAAGGTCTCACACCTGACAATGTATGTCACACCAAATACCAAACCATGAGGGGGAAGGAACTTCCTGAAGAGCTCAGACACAGCCCTGTCTATATAAGGTCTCACAGCTGACAATGTATATCAGAGCAAACACCAAGATATGAGGAGGGGAAGAACTGCCTGTAGAGCTCAGACACAGCCCCGTCTATATAAGGTCTCACACCTGACAATGTATATCAGAGCAAACACCAAGTCATGAGGCGGAAAGAACTGCCTGTAGAGCTCAGACACAGCTATGTCTATATAACATCTCACAGCTGACAATGTATATCAGAGCAAACACCAAGTTATGAGGTGGGAAAGAACTGCCTGTAGAGCTCAGACACAGCCCCGTCTATATAAGGTCTCACAGCTGACAATGTATATTAGAGCAAACACCAAGTCATGAGGGGAAAAGAACTGACTGTAGAGCTCAGACACAGCCCTGTCTATATAAGATCTCACAGCTGACAATGTATATCAGAGCAAACACCAAGCCATGAGGGGGGAAAGAACTGCCTGTAGAGATCAAACACAGCCCTGTCTGTATAAAGTCTCACAGCTGACAATGTATATCAGAGCAAACACCATGAGATGGAAATAACTGCCTGTAGAACTCCGACACAGCCCTGCCTATATATGGTCTCATAGCATTCAATGTATATCAGAGCAAACACCAAGCCATGGGAGAAAAGAACTGCCTGTAGAGCTCAGACACAGTCCTGTCTATATAAGGTCTCACAGCTGACAAAGTATATCAGAGCCAACACCATGAGGGGGAAAGAACTGCCTGTAGAGCTCAGACACAGCCCTGTCTATATAAGGTCTCACAGCTGACAATGTATATCAGAGCAAACACCATGAGAAGGAAAGAACTGCCTGTAGAGCTCAGACACAGCCCTGTGTATATAAGGTCTCACAGCTGACAATGTATATAAGAGCAAACACCATGAGAAGGAAAGAACTACCTGTAGAGCTCAGACACAGCCCTGTCTATATAAGGTCTCACAGCTGACAATGTATATCAGAGCAAACACCATGAGAAGGAAAGAACTGCCTGTAGAGCTCAGATACAGCCCTGTGTATATAAGATCTCACAGCTGACAATGTATATCAGAGCAAACACCATGAGAAGGAAAGAACTGCCTGTAGAGCTCAGACACAGCCCTGTCTATATAAGGTCTCACAGCTGACAATGTATATCAGAGCAAACACCAAGTCATGAGAGGGAAAGAACTGCCTGTAGAGCTCAGACACAGCCCTGTCTATATAAGGTCTCACAGCTGACAATGTATATCAGAGCAAACACCATGAGAAGGAAAGAACTGCCTGTAGAGCTCAGACACAGCCCTGTCTATATAAGGTCTCACAGCTGACAATATATATCAGAGCAAACACCATGAGGGGGAAAGAACTGCCTATAGAGCTCAGACACAGCCCTGTGTATATAAGATCTCACAGCTGACAATGTATATCAGAGCAAACACCAAGATATGAGGTGGGGAAGAACTGCCTGTAGAGCTCAGACACAGCCCTGTCTATATAAGGTCTCACAGCTGACAATGTATATCAGAGCAAACATCATGAGGGGGAAGGAACTGCCTGTAGAGCTCAGACACAGCCCTGTCTATATAAGATCTCACAGCTGACAATGTATATCAGAGCAAACACCATGAGAAGGAAAGAACTGCCTGTAGAGCTCAGACACAGCCCTGTCTATATAAGATCTCACAGCTGACAATATATATCAGAGCAATCACCATGAGAAGGAAAGAACTGCCTGTAAAGCTCAGACACAACACTGTCTATATAAGGTCTCACAGCTGACAATATATATCAGAGCAAACACCAAGACATGAGTTGGAAAGAACTGCCTGTAGAGCTCAGACACAGCCCTGTCTATATAAGGTCTCACAGCTGACAATATATATCAGAGCAAACACCAAGCCATGAGGTGGAAAGAACTGCCTGTAGAGCTCAGGCACAGCCCTGTCTATATAAGGTCTCACAGCTGACAATGTATATCAGAGCAAACACCAAGCCATGAGGAGGAAAGAACTACCTGTAGAGCTCAGACACAGCCCTGTCTATATAAGGTCTCACAGCTGACAATGTATATCAGAGCAAACACCAAGTCATGAGGAGAAAAGAACTGCCTGTAGAGCTCAGACACAGCCCTGTCTATATAAGGTCTCACAGCTGACAATATATATCAGAGCAAACACCAAGCCATGAGGTGGAAATAACTGCCTGTAGAGCTCAGGCACAGCCCTGTCTATATAAGGTCTCACAGCTGACAATGTATATCAGAGCAAACATCATGAGGGGGAAGGAACTGCCTGTAGAGCTCAGACACAGCCCTGTCTATATAAGATCTCACAGCTGACAATGTATATCAGAGCAAACACCATGAGAAGGAAAGAACTGCCTGTAGAGCTCAGACACAGCCCTGTCTATATAAGGTCTCACAGCTGACAATGTATATCAGAGCAAACACCATGAGAGGGAAAGAACTGCCTGTAGAGCTCAGACACAGTCCTGTCTATATAAGGTCTCACAGCTGACAATGTATATCAGAGCAAACACCATGAGAAGGAAAGAACTGCCTGTAGAGCTCAGACACAGCCCTGTGTATATAAGGTCTCACAGCTGACAATGTATATCAGAGCAAACACCATGAGAAGGAAAGAACTACCTGTAGAGCTCAGACACAGCCCTGTGTATATAAGATCTCACAGCTGACAATGTATATCAGAGCAAACACCATGAGAAGGAAAGAACTGCCTGTAGAGCTCAGACACAGCCCTGTCTATATAAGATCTCACAGCTGACAATATATATCAGAGCAATCACCATGAGAAGGAAAGAACTGCCTGTAAAGCTCAGACACAACCCTGTCTATATAAGGTCTCACAGCTGACAATGTATATCAGAGCAAACACCAAGACATGAGGTGGAAAGAACTGCCTGTAGAGCTCAGACACAGCCCCGTCTATATAAGGTCTCACAGCTGACAATATATATCAGAGCAAACACCAAGACATGAGGTGGAAAGAACTGCCTGTAGAGCTCAGACACAGCCCTGTCTATATAAGGTCTCACAGCTGACAATATATATCAGAGCAAACACCAAGCCATGAGGGGGAAAGAACTACCTGTAGAGCTCAGACACAGCCCTGTCTATATAAGGTCTCACAGCTGACAATGTATATCAGAGCAAACACCAAGTCAAGAGGGGGAAATAAATGACTGTAGAGCTCAGACACAGCCCTGTCTATAAAAGGTCTCACACCTGACAATGTATGTCACACCAAATACCAAACCATGAGGGGGAAGGAACTTCCTGAAGAGCTCAGACACAGCCCTGTCTATATAAGGTCTCACAGCTGACAATGTATATCAGAGCAAACACCAAGATATGAGGAGGGGAAGAACTGCCTGTAGAGCTCAGACACAGCCCCGTCTATATAAGGTCTCACACCTGACAATGTATATCAGAGCAAACACCAAGTCATGAGGCGGAAAGAACTGCCTGTAGAGCTCAGACACAGCTATGTCTATATAACATCTCACAGCTGACAATGTATATCAGAGCAAACACCAAGTTATGAGGTGGGAAAGAACTGCCTGTAGAGCTCAGACACAGCCCCGTCTATATAAGGTCTCACAGCTGACAATGTATATTAGAGCAAACACCAAGTCATGAGGGGAAAAGAACTGACTGTAGAGCTCAGACACAGCCCTGTCTATATAAGATCTCACAGCTGACAATGTATATCAGAGCAAACACCAAGCCATGAGGGGGGAAAGAACTGCCTGTAGAGATCAAACACAGCCCTGTCTGTATAAAGTCTCACAGCTGACAATGTATATCAGAGCAAACACCATGAGATGGAAATAACTGCCTGTAGAACTCCGACACAGCCCTGCCTATATATGGTCTCATAGCATTCAATGTATATCAGAGCAAACACCAAGCCATGGGAGAAAAGAACTGCCTGTAGAGCTCAGACACAGTCCTGTCTATATAAGGTCTCACAGCTGACAAAGTATATCAGAGCCAACACCATGAGGGGGAAAGAACTGCCTGTAGAGCTCAGACACAGCCCTGTCTATATAAGGTCTCACAGCTGACAATGTATATCAGAGCAAACACCATGAGAAGGAAAGAACTGCCTGTAGAGCTCAGACACAGCCCTGTCTATATAAGGTCTCACAGCTGACAATGTATATCAGAGCAAACACCATGAGAAGGAAAGAACTGCCTGTAGAGCTCAGACACAGCCCTGTGTATATAAGGTCTCACAGCTGACAATGTATATAAGAGCAAACACCATGAGAAGGAAAGAACTACCTGTAGAGCTCAGACACAGCCCTGTCTATATAAGGTCTCACAGCTGACAATGTATATCAGAGCAAACACCATGAGAAGGAAAGAACTGCCTGTAGAGCTCAGATACAGCCCTGTGTATATAAGGTCTCACAGCTGACAATATATATCAGAGCAAACACCAAGCCATGAGGCGGAAAGAACTGCCTGTAGAGCTCAGACACAGCCCTGTGTATATAAGATCTCACAGCTGACAATGTATATCAGAGCAAACACCATGAGAAGGAAAGAACTGCCTGTAGAGCTCAGACACAGCCCTGTCTATATAAGGTCTCACAGCTGACAATGTATATCAGAGCAAACACCAAGTCATGAGAGGGAAAGAACTGCCTGTAGAGCTCAGACACAGCCCTGTCTATATAAGGTCTCACAGCTGACAATGTATATCAGAGCAAACACCATGAGAAGGAAAGAACTGCCTGTAGAGCTCAGACACAGCCCTGTCTATATAAGGTCTCACAGCTGACAATATATATCAGAGCAAACACCATGAGGGGGAAAGAACTGCCTATAGAGCTCAGACACAGCCCTGTGTATATAAGATCTCACAGCTGACAATGTATATCAGAGCAAACACCAAGATATGAGGTGGGGAAGAACTGCCTGTAGAGCTCAGACACAGCCCTGTCTATATAAGGTCTCACAGCTGACAATGTATATCAGAGCAAACATCATGAGGGGGAAGGAACTGCCTGTAGAGCTCAGACACAGCCCTGTCTATATAAGATCTCACAGCTGACAATGTATATCAGAGCAAACACCATGAGAAGGAAAGAACTGCCTGTAGAGCTCAGACACAGCCCTGTCTATATAAGATCTCACAGCTGACAATATATATCAGAGCAATCACCATGAGAAGGAAAGAACTGCCTGTAAAGCTCAGACACAACCCTGTCTATATAAGATCTCACAGCTGACAATATATATCAGAGCAAACACCAAGACATGAGGTGGAAAGAACTGCCTGTAGAGCTCAGGCACAGCCCTTTCTATATAAGGTCTCACAGCTGACAATATATATCAGAGCAAACACCAAGCCATGAGGTGGAAAGAACTGCCTGTAGAGCTCAGGCACAGCCCTGTCTATATAAGGTCTCACAGCTGACAATGTATATCAGAGCAAACACCAAGCCATGAGGGGGAAAGAACTACCTGTAGAGCTCAGACACAGCCCTGTCTATATAAGGTCTCACAGCTGACAATGTATATCAGAGCAAACACCAAGTCATGAGAGAAAAGAACTGCCTGTAGAGCTCAGACACAGCCCTGTCTATATAAGGTCTCACAGCTGACAATGTATATCAGAGCAAACACCAAGTCAAGAGAGGGAAATAAATGACTGTAGAGCTCAGACACAGCCCTGTCTATATAAGGTCTCACACCTGACAATGTATGTCACACCAAATACCAAACCATGAGGGGGAAGGAACTTCCTGAAGAGCTCAGACACAGCCCTGTCTATATAAGGTCTCACAGCTGACAATGTATATCAGAGCAAACACCAAGATATGAGGTAGAAAGAACTGCCTGTAGAGCTCAGAGACAGCCCTGTCTATATAAGGTCTCACAGCTGACAATGTATATCAGAGCAAACACCAAGATATGAGGTAGAAAGAACTGCCTGTAGAGCTCAGAGACAGCCCTGTCTATATAAGGTCTCACAGCTGACAATGTATATCAGAGCAAACACCAATATATGAGGTAGAAAGAACTGCCTGTAGAGCTCAGACACAGCCCTGTCTATATAAGGTCTCACAGCAGACAATGTATATCAGAGTAAACACCAAGATATGAGGAGGGGAAGAACTGCCTGTAGAGCTCAGACACAGCCCCGTCTATATAAGGTCTCACACCTGACAATGTATATCAGAGCAAACACCAAGTCATGAGGCGGAAAGAACTGCCTGTAGAGCTCAGACACAGCTATGTCTATATAACATCTCACAGCTGACAATGTATATCAGAGCAAACACCAAGTCATGAGGTGGGAAAGAACTGCCTGTAGAGCTCAGACACAGCCCCGTCTATATAACATCTCACAGCTGACAATGTATATCAGAGCAAACACCAAGTCATGAGGTGGGAAAGAACTGCCTGCAGAGCTCAGACACAGCCCTGTCTATATAAGGTCTCACAGCTGACAATGTATATCAGAGCAAACACCAAGTCATGAGAGGAAAAGAACTGCCTGAAGAGCTCAGACACAGCCCTGTCTATATAAAGTCTCACAGCTGACAATGTATATCAGAGCAAACACCAAGCCATAAGGGGGAAAGAACTGCCTGTAGAACTCAGACACAGCCCTGCCTATATATGGTCTCATAGCATTCAATGTATATCAGAGCAAACACCAAGCCATGGGGAGAAAAGAACTGCCTGTAGAGCTCAGACGCAGTCCTGTCTATATAAGGTCTCACAGCTGACAATGTTTATCAGAGCCAACACCATGAGGGGGAAAGAACTGCCTGTACAGCTCAGACTCAGCCCTGTCTATATAAGGTCTCACAGCTGACATTGTATATCAGAGCAAACACCAAGTCATGAGAGGGAAAGAACTGCCTGTAGAGCTCAGACACAGCCCTGCCTATATAAGGTCTCACAACTGACAATGTATATCAGAGCAAACACCAAGACATGAGGGGGAAAGAACTGCCTGTAGAGCTCAGACACAGCCCCGTCTATATAAGATCTCACAGCTGACAATGTATATCGGAGCAAACACCAAGACATGAGGAGAAAGAACTGCCTGTAGAGATCAGAGACAGCCCTGTCTATATAAGATCTCACAGCTGACAATGTATTTCAGAGCAAACACCAAGCCATGAGAAGGAAAGAACTGCCTGTAGAGCTCAGACACAGCCCTGTCTATATAACATCTCACAGCTGACAATGTATATCAGAGCAAACACCAAGCCATGAGGAGGAAAGAACTGCCTGTAGAGATCAGAGACAGCCCTGTCTATATAAGATCTCACAGCTGACAATGTATATCAGAGCAAACACCAAGCCATGCGGTGGGAAGAACTGCCTGTAGAGCTCAGACACAGCCCTGCAGACAATATATATCAGAGCAAACACCAAGCTATGGGTGGAAAGAACTGCCTGTAGAGCTCAGACACAGCCCTGTCTATATAAGATCTCACAGCTGACAATGTATATCAGAGCAAACACCAAGCCATGAGGTGGGAAGAACTGCCTGTAGAGCTCAGAAACAGACCTGTCTATATAAGGTTTCACAGCTGACAATATAGATCAGATCAAATACCAAGACATGAGGGGGAAAGAACTGCCTGTAGAGCTCAGACACAGCCCTGTCTCTGGACTAATGAAACCAACATTTAATTTTGGCCTCAATTCTAAGCATCATGTCTGGGGGAAACCAGGCACTGCTCATCACCTGTCCGATACCATCCCTACAGTAAAGTGTGGTGGGGGCCATTGGTTGTCTGGGCTTCCTGGGAGTTGGAGACACTGGTCTGAACATTGTTGGTCTCCTATTCACGGCCTAGACCATGATACCTGCGGCTTAGCATGCTGGGAGTTGTAGTTTTGCAACCCTGTTTGGTAATCACTGCTCTGAGTATTACGCTGATTGCAGGGATAGTCCTTCCTCATATATATATATATATTGCTGGTGTTTTATAATTTCCTGTGATGCCCGGCTGTAGGGACGAGGCGCCGTATGATTCCTCTCCCAATGACTAACATGTCTGAGGCGCCGCTCCGCACCTCTTCACTCCGCTCCGCACCTCTTCTCTCCGCTCCTCACCTCTTCTCTCCGCTCCGCACCTCTTCACTCCGCTCCGCACCTCTTCACTCCGCTCCTCACCTCTTCACTCCGCTCCGCACCTCTTCTCTCCGCTCCGCACCTCTTCACTCCGCTCCTCACCTCTTCACTCCGCTCCGCACCTCTTCTCTCCGCTCCGCACCTCTTCACTCCGCTCCGCACCTCTTCTCTCCGCTCCGCACCTCTTCACTCCGCTCCGCACCTCTTCACTCCGCTCCGCACCTCTTCACTCCGCTCCGCACCTCTTCACTCCGCTCCTCACCTCTTCACTCCGCTCCGCACCTCTTCACTCCGCTCCGCACCTCTTCACTCCGCTCCTTACCTCTTCACTCCGCTCCGCACCTCTTCACTGCGCTCCGCACCTCTTCACTCCACTCCGCACCTCTTCACTCCGCTCCGCACCTCTTCACTCCGCTCCTCACCTCTTCACTCCGCTCCGCACCTCTTCTCTCCGCTCCGCACCTCTTCACTCCGCTCCGCACCTCTTCACTCCGCTCCGCACCTCTTCTCTCCGCTCCGCACCTCTTCGCTCCGCTCCGCACCTCTTCGCTGCGCTCCGCACCTCTTCGCTCCGCTCCGCACCTCTTCCGCTCCGCACCTCTTCCCTCCGCTCCGCACCTCTTCGCTGCGCTCCTCACCTCTTCGCTCCGCACCTCTTCGCTCCGCTCCGCACCTCTTCGCTCCGCTCCGCACCTCTTCCCTCCGCTCCGCACCTCTTCACTCCGCTCCTCCCCTCTTCACTCCGCTCCGCACCTCTTCACTCCGCTCCGCACCTCTTCACTCCGCTCCGTACCTCTCCACTCCGCTCCGCACCTCTCCACTCCGCTCCGGACCTCTTCACTCCGCTCCGCACCTCTTCACTCCGCTCCGCACCTCTTCACTCCCCTCCGCACCTCTTCACTCCGCTCCGCACCTCTTCACTCCGCTCCTCACCTCTTCACTCCGCTCCGCACCTCTTCACTCCTCTCCGCACCTCTTCACTCCGCTCCTCACCTCTTCACTCCGCTCCGCACCTCTTCACTCCTCTCCGCACCTCTTCACTCCGCTCCGCACCTCTTCACTCCGCTCCGCACCTCTTCTCTCCGCTCCGCACCTCTTCACTCCGCTCCGCACCTCTTCACTCCGCTCCGCACCTCTTCTCTCCGCTCCGCACCTCTTCACTCCGCTCCGCACCTCTTCACTCCGCTCCGCACCTCTCCGCTCCGCACCTCTTCACTCCGCTCCGCACCTCTTCTCTCCGCTCCGCACCTCTTCACTCCGCTCCGCACCTCTTCACTCCGCTCCGCACCTCTTCTCTCCGCTCCGCACCTCTTCACTCCGCTCCGCACCTCTTCTCTCCGCTCCGCACCTCTTCACTCCGCTCCGCACCTCTTCACTCCGCTCCGCACCTCTTCACTCCGCTCCGCACCTCTTCACTCCGCTCCTCACCTCTTCTCTCCGCTCCGCACCTCTTCGCTCCGCTCCGCACCTCTTCACTCCGCTCTTTCTCTTCTGTTTTTCAGTTTTCGTTTTATTTCTGGGTCTTTTTTTACTGCGCCAAGAACTGGAGCAGAATGTTAAGGAGTCGGACGAATCTCAGACAGACAAGAAGAAGGTCTGTGGAACAACGTTATGTGCTCTGTCTGGCCGGGGGCACTCTCTAAATGAAGGGCTGATCAATGAGTCGATACGTGTGAGGCCTTTTTGTGGCGATCCAGGCGGGATGCAGCAGCTTGTGGTCAGTGCTCTACAGGAGGAGATCTCCGCTCCATCTCCGCTTCGTCTGATCTTCCTCAGCTTTGTCTCATTTTTCATTTATAGGAAGTGAAATGATTGCTCGCACTTCGTGGTGGACGCGCCGGGCTCCCTAATAGGATTGGCAGGTTCTGGCATTACCGGCTGTCTAATTCTTTTTTGCTCTTGTGATAATTCGTCTAGAAGAATTTTTCCTGATGTTGATAGCGCAGGACAGGGAACGTAGCTGAAGGCGAGAGCCGCCGTGAGTCGGGACTTAAACCGAAATAATGCGATGTGCTTCGGGAATGTGCTGCGAAACAGGATTCTCCTCCATGTTAGTGCTGCAGCTGTGATATTAAAGGAGAAGGCCCACGTAGGAAAATCCATGCCTTATTCGAAGTGTGTGATCGCGGGGGTCCCAGATCATCTGTATCATGGAGCAGGGTCCCAGATCCCAGATCATGGAGCGGGGTCAGCACATACGCCCTCCATTCATCTCAATGGGAGAGCTGGAGATACACGAGTACAGCACTTGTGTATCTCTGGCTCTCCCATAGAGATTAATGGAGCATCCGAGCTGACCCCACTCCATGTGCATGGAGAAGCTGTGCGACGTACATGTGATCATTGGGGGTCCGAACGGTCAGACCCCCGGGATCAGACACTTATCCCTATCCCTCGGATACATTTTCCTACATGGGACTTCTCCTTTATAGCAGTACTCCGAGATAGAAAATTTTTGTCTTAAAGGGGCACTCTGGTGAAAACCCTTTTTTTTTTTTTTTTTCTTATAAATCAACTGGTGCCAGAAAGTTAAACAGATTTGCAAATTACTTCTATTAAAAATTCCTAATCCTTCCTGTACTTATTAGCTTCTGAATACTACAGTGGAAATTCTTTTCCATTTGAAACGCAGAACTGTCTGCTGACATCACGAGCACAGTGCTCTCTGCTGACACCTCTGTCCATTTTAGGAACTGTCCAGGGTAAAAGGAAATCCCCATAGCAAACATATGCTGTTCTGGACAGTTCTTAAAATGGACAGAGATGTCAGCAGAGAGCACTGTGCTCGTGATGTCAGCCGAGAGTTCTGTGTTTCAAAAAGAAAATAATTTCCTTTGTAGTATTCAGCAGCTAATAAGTACTGGAAGGATCAAGATTTTTTAATAGAAGTAATTTACAAATCTGTTTAACTTTCTGGCACCAGGTGATTTAAAAAAAAAAAAAAATTTTCACTGGAGTACCCCTTTAAGAGTGTCAGATCGAAGGGGGGGTTCCTACCACACGGCACTCTGGCTCTTCTCCCAAATGGAACGAGTCGGAGATACCCGAGTGCATCGCAACGGGTTTCCCATAGAGATTCATGGAGGGGTGTGTTGGCCACTACTTTGTGCGTTGATTGACACCCCCCCTCATTCCGGAAGAGATTCAGGGTGCGGGGCAGCAGTCGGAGCCCCATGATCAGACACTTATCCCCTAGGGCAGTGGTCTTCAACCTGCGGACCTCCAGATGTTGCAAAACTATAATTCCCAGCATGCCCGGACAGCCAAATACCTGTCAACCTCCTCCAGAGGATCCACACTGGTCAAGAAAGGTAAATGAAGGCTTCCCTTTTGCAAAACTTCAACTCCCAGCATGCCCGGACAGCCGCTGGCTGTCCGGGCATGCTGGGAGTTGTAGTTTTGCAACATCTGGAGGTCCGCAGGTTGAAGACCACTGCCCTAGGGAATAAATTGTCCTACTCGGGAATCTCTCTTTAATTATATATATAGCAATGAATAGATGGTGCACTATGGTTGGGGGTAATTCATTGCAAACTGTACCCCATTCCTGGGCATTTCCACCTATAGACTATAGGGGGCGCCATAGCAAAGATAAAAATGAGACTCCTTTCAGCAGCTGCTTGACTCCTCCACATCCCAGCGTCTCCGTCTTTCGTCTTCTATCAATGCGGCCCCTATAGAGATCCCTGTGCCAGTGTTTTCCATCCATTATAATGGGGACACGACTATTCTGGCTTGTGCCTCTCTCTCTCTTGGGGCCCATCAGTGGCCCCGGGGGCCACCTTTATTGTACGTATGACCTGGTCCCCCCATTCCTTGTTTGTCCCCATCTTTTCCCAGCCTCGAGTCCCTCCCTCCCTAAGGAACGGTGTCTGCTTTCTCTGGTAAGTATTTTCGGGAAGCAATCGATGTCCTGTCCTCTTGTTCTCTTCCATTTGGGATCATGTGACATCTGAAGATCTAATTGTATTCGGTTTCTTATTTCCTGCGTCTTCCTGAAGATCAATAACGTCTTGCAGCTCATACGATTTCTCTTGACCCTTCCGGAAACTTCTGTCATTCTGTCGTTGTTGGCTCCAGACCCCAAATATCCCTGAACTATGATGGATTCCAACCTCAAGGAGCCCAAGTGTTCAGAACAATCCGTGTCATTATAGCTCAGTCATCTTCACAGCCAGAGCTGCAGTACCAGACACAGTCACAAGTATGAGGGCAGCGCTGTGTGAGGTCCTCCCTATTGATCTCCTATGGTCGGGTAGTTCTTCTTATACTGGTTCCACTTCTATCCCATAGTAGAAATGCACCTTATGGCTGGGTTCACACTGCGGAATCTCTGGGCAGAATTTCTGCTGGAGATCGAGCCGGCGACACTAGCACCGTGTGGACTGCATTGCTGTCCCCATAGACGGCAATGCAATTCTGGATGGATCTTTTGGGAGATCTGTTCAGAAAAGCATTGCCATCTGTGTGGACGGCAATGCAGTCCGTGCTGTCCTAGTGCTGCCGGCCTGATCTCCGGCAGAAATTCTGCCCAGAGATTCTGCAGTGTTAACCCAGCCTAAGGCTAGGTTCAGACTATGGAATCTCCGGGCAGAAAATTTCCGCCCGGAGATTCTGAGTTCCGACTGCGCCGACTGAATAAGTCGGCGCTAGGACCGCGCGGACACTGCAGTCTTCCATAGACTGCAATGTGTTCCGCGAGGAATTCCGCCTGAAGAAAGAGCACCACCTTTCTTCAGGCGGAAATTTCTAAGCGGATTTACTAAGCGGATTTTCCGCTTCACAAATTCCGAAGTGTGAAGTTGTGAACGGAAAACCGTTCACTACACTAGACATTTTAGCAAGCGGAATTTCTGACGGAAATTTTACGACTTAATTTCTGACGGAAATTCCGTAGTCTGAACCTAGCCTAAGGGTCTATTCACATGGGCGGAATTCTGCCTCAAATTAAAGCTCATAGACTTCTATGGGATTCCGCACTCCCATTCACACTTCTGGATTTCTGCTTGCGGAATTCCGCCTCAAATTAAAGGGGTACTCCGCTGCTATGACTTTATCAATACATTTGCCCATTGTGTAAAGTTGTTTAACTCTCTGATATGCTGCTGTGTCAATACTGCATATTATTTCCGTTATTCTAACTGTTCCTATGTGCAGGAAGTAGTGTCGTTTTTTGGTGCTTGGTGACTGCTGACAACATTTGCGGCCATGTTGTTGTCCGCCCGCCCTGCAGTGTCGGCGTTGACGTCCACATTTCCCTCCTCCCGTGTCCGTAGTCCATCCGGCCCACTTCTTGAATATTCATTCTTTGAAATTGTGTGGGAATGATGTTTTTCACTTTCTTTGCCGCCCCTTGTGTGAGCGTCCTAGCCGGGTCCAATCGTTCTTTGCGCCAGGCGTATGCGTCATGTATATTTTGAGAGTCGTTTTCGGCACGTAGTGCGCATGTCTGGTCATTTTGTGAATCGCGTTCTCAGCACTACGCTTACAGCGTAGTGCTAACGTCAGCTACGCCAGTAGCGTAGCCCTGCGCATGCGCAGTAGTCCTTACAGATAAGGGCTTACGTTAGTAGCGTAGCCCTGAGCTGTAACGACAACTGCGCATGCGCCGAGCTACGCTAGGAACGTAAGCCCTGAACTGGAAGGAGAACTGCGCATGCGCATGACTATGCTACTAACGTATGCTACGTTAGCACTACGCTGGCAGCGTAGGGATGCGCAGGCGCACATTTCTCTACCGACCGATGGAACATAATGGGCGTGGAAAGAAGAAACAAGGGGCGGAAGCTAGGACGCCTATGAGCGGAAATAAATAAAAAAGGGGCATGCACATAGGCGTGAACAAAAAAAAGGATGGGCGGTATAACAAGGAAAAATAGGTGGCACCTTAGCGCATAATCAGGCCGCAAAGTATTAGGGGAATGGTCGTTTTCAGGGACCGAACAATACGAAATAAGCAACAACGTGATCCAGACAGAACGCCAACTCAGGGAACGACAACGCTAATGGATAAGGCGCCTACAGTACAGGGGTGATATGTGAAGTCATCAAGTAAGAGGTAAAAAGTTGGTGAAATAAGCACTAGGCAGCAGAGTACCCCTTTAAAGCCCATAGACTTCTATGGGTTTCGCGCTCCCATTCACACTTCTGAATTTCCGCTTGCCGAATTTCAACTCAAATTAAAGTCTATAGACTTCTATGGGATTCCGCACTCCCATTCACACGTCTGAATTTCCGCTTGCGGAATTCTGCCTCAAATTAAAGTCCATAGACTTCTATGGGATTCCGCACTCCCATTCACACTTCTGAATTTCCGCAAGCGGAAATTCAGAAGTGTGAATGGGAGTGCGGAATCCCATAGAAGTCTATGGGTTTTAATTTGAGGTGGAAACTCTGTAGTGTAAATAGACCCTAAAGCCATGTTCACGTGGCCCAAAATGTGCAGACATTCCACACATTTAAATGTTTGCGCGGGCGCTAGAAATGCTGGTAAATGCGCCGTCTCATAGCTGGCAATGCAGGTCTGAGCAAAATCTGCAGAAGGAATATACATGTGCGGAGGAAATTCTGCCCTGTGCGCGGTGCAGTAGAATCCTACTGACAATGCTGCAGCGTAATCTCTGAGCAAAAGATTCCCACGGAATTGCGCCGCAAGCTATAGTCACATGGCGCAATTTCTGTGCTTCAGCTCAGCAGATTTTTATGCGCGGAGTTTGTGCTGAATTTATGTGAAGTTTCTTGCGCTCAACTCAGATTCTGCACAGAATTGACGTCAATGAGACAGAATTCTGCAAAGAGAACTGACACGTTCATTATTTTTGTGGAATTCGGAATGCGGAGTTTCGCAGCAGAAATTCTGCAGCAGAAAATCTGCCATGCGAATGGAACAAAGGAGATTCTGTTCACCACAATGTTAACTTCATGGAGCAGAATTTCCCAGCTGAATATTTCCGCCAGATTCTATGTGGGAATTCCGCCATGGGAACAAACTCTTAGGGAAAACACGGGCGGACGTTCCGCACATTTGAGAGTTCCGACGTGCTAGAACTGCTGGGAAACGCACCTTCTCATAGCCAGCATAGGATTTCCGGGAGAAGTCCATAGAAAGAATAGACATGTCTATTCTTCTTGCGCACGCCGGATTCGGGATTCCAATGGAAGATGTTTCAGAAATGACGCCGTGTAAACAGTGCAGCAGAATTTTTTTTTTAAATCAATGGGACTCTGCTGCAGTGGAATGTCTGTGCAGAATATTCTGCCAGAATTCCGCATGGAAATTCCTGCTATGTAAACATACTCTAGGGCCGGGTTCACACTGCAGAATTTCTGCATAGAATTCTGCATCCATTAATAGACAATTCTCTTTAAAGGGGTTCACCCCAAGAAAACGTTTTTTTTTATTTTTTTTATTTTAAATCATCTGGTTCCAGAAAGTTAAAGAGATTTGTAAATTAAATCTATTAGAAAATCGTAATCCTTCCAGTACTTATGCGCTGTATGCTACACAGGAAGTTCTTTTCTTTTTGAATTTTCTTTCTGCCTGACCACAGTGCTCTCTGCTGACACCTCTGTCCATTTCAGGAACTGTCCAAAGCAGGAGAGGTTTGCTATGAGGATTTGTTCCTGCTCTAAACAGTTCCTGACATGGATAGAGGTTTCAGCAGAGAGCACTGTGGTCAGACAGAAAGGAAATTCAAAAATAATGGAACTTCATCTGGAACACACAGCAGTTTATAAGTACAGGAAGGATTAAGATTTTTAAATTGAAGTCATTTACAAATCTGTTTAATTTTCTGGCACCAGTTGATAAAAAAAAAAAAAATTCCAGGCGAGGACCCCTTTAATGGAATTCCTGCAGCACAAATTCCGCTGTGTGAAAGGGACAGCGGGATCCCATTAAAGTCTATTGGCTATAAATTAATGCAGAATTCAGCGCAGAAATTCCGGCCTTAGGCCTCGTTCACATGGCGGAAAATCCAAGCAGGATTCCATGTGAATGTATTGCCCATTAACTTGAATTGGATTCGGCACGTTAATTCTCACAGCAAAATTTTCATATGCGGAATTCTGCTGCTGAAATTCTGCATTCCTGGTCCGGAAAAATACAAGTCAGGTTTTATATTTTTCTGCACTTTGACAGCGGAATCCCGAATTTGTATGGAATGCATGCGGAATCCGCACAAACTTTCATTTAGTTTATTTTTAAGAACATTTTTTTTCCCCACAGACACCGCAGACACGGGTATTACTACTCTGAACAGAGTCTGTTCCATGCTGGGAGTAGTAGTAGTAAAAGGACTGAGGGATTGATCACATTGGGTTTCAGATGTGATCAAAAGTTGTTAAAGGGGTACTCCCGTGGAAAACTTTTTTTTTTTTTTTTTTATCAACTGGTTCCAGAAAGTTAAACAGATTTGTAAATGACTTCTATTAAAAAATCTTAATCCTTCCAGTACTTATCAGCTGCTGTATACTACAGGGAAAATTCTTTTCTTTTTGGATTTCTTTTCTGTCACGACCGCAGTGCTCTCTGCTGACCTCTGCTGTCCATTTTAGGAACTGTCAAGAGCAGCATATGTTTGCTATGGGGATTTTCTCCTACTCTGGACAGTTCCAAAAATGGACAGCAGAGGTCAGCAGAGAGCACTGTGCTCGTGATGTCAGAGAAATCCAAAAAGAAAAGCATTTCCTCTGTAGTAGACAGCAGCTGTTAAGTGCTGGAAGGATTAAGATTTTTTAATAGGAGTCATTTCCAAATCTGTTTAACTTTCTGGCACCAGTTGATTTATAAAAAAAAAAAAAAGTTTTCCACAGGAGTACCCCTTTAACTGGGGTTGCGGTGTCATGTCAGCCGCGCCGCTGGTCAAAAACTCATATTCAAATGCCTCGCCGGGAGCCCTGAATGGCTGACACCAAGTAGCCATTCAGGGCTCCCGGTGAATTTTTTAAAATTCTTTAGTGCGGATCAAGGATTTTAATCTAAATGTCCGGCAGGGGATCGCGGCGCAATGCCCCCCGCTTCCCCAGCAGGAGCCATCTCTCCTACTGCAACTCCCATCATGGAACAGACACCGTCTACCGGAGCTGTAGTAGGAGAAATGGCTCCTAGCCCTTTTAGCCTCCGCAGACTCCTGCAGCGGGGGAACTACTACTCCTATCATGGAAACAAGTCTGTTCCATGATGGGAGTTGTAGTAGTCCCGCAGCAGTGCAGGAGAGTTGGATGGCTGCCAAGAAAAGATGCAGAATCATGCGAAATCTGTGCAGAATCCGTGTGAAGATTTCCGCTCGGATTCCGCACAAATTCCGCATCAGTTCCGCATCTTTTTAACATCTGAAGAATTCGTGAAGATTTTCGGAATTTCCGCCATGTGAACGCGACCTTAGGGTATGTTCACACTGCAGAAAATGACAAGGAAAAAATGTCCTTGCTCAAATTTTGGCGCAGAAATCCTCCGTGCTAAAATGGAGCAGAATTGGCGCTTATTTGGAGCAGAATTACGAAGTCCCATTGGCTTCATATGTTTTTACTGCAAAAATTGGTTTTTCAAAAATCGGAAAATTCCCCCCGGGAATTGCGCTGTGTGAACGTGCGTCCAAACAAATCATCGGAAGTCTGATTTAAGACAGAATTATTTCAGAATTTAATGTGCCAGATTTGGCGCAGATTCTGACTCAGTGTGAACATGCCCTTAGAAGTCAATGGCGTCCGATGGCGTCGCGGATATGATACAGCGCGACGCAGATTTTATTGTCATGTGACAAGCAGAAGTGCAGAACAGCAGAAGTAACGAGCACAGGTGTGAACAGAGACTAAAATATTTATGCACGAGCGACGGTTCCCTATCTCTGTATGACGGCGCGGAGCTGCCCGCGGCTATACCGCCCTCTCAACCATCTGTCGCCGCGTTCCCTATAGATCACAGCAGAGGAACGTACAGAAAGTCTGCGCCATATAAAGCTGTGAGCCGCCGGCTGTTTACTCCTATACATCACACCGGCCCGGAGAGCGGGGGAGGGGCGGTTATTTATTGCCGTAATTCCATTGATTATAAGGGAGGACGTCGCAAGTCAGCGCAACAATGTGTCAGAGTCTAAACGAGTCAGCGACAGGATGACGACGTATAAAACACGAGTAATGGCGGTAATTAACGGAGCGCAAACGATTATTCACAATGTAAGGCTGGGTTCACACCGCGCTCGCGCTTCCGTTTATTGTATATGTTAAGGCAGTTTTTGCCAAGCACTGTGCCTCCAGCTGTTGCAAAGCTACAACTCCCAGCATGCTCGGACAGCCGTTGGTTTATTTCTCCTTGTTGTGACTTTTTGAACATTACACCTGGCTCACTAAGAGGGCGGAGCATGACATGAAGTGGGCGTGACATGGGGCGTGGTCTCCCACAACATGTTTCTTAAGGGATAATCATTCTTCAGGGGATAAGCGTTCTTCATATAATAAGCGTTCTACAGGTGATAAGCGTTCTTCATATAATAAGCGTTCTACAGGTGATAAGCGTTCTTCAGGTGATAAGCGTTCTTCAGGTGATAAGCGTTCTTCATATAAAAAGCGTTCTTCAGGGGATAAGCGTTCTTCAGGTGATAAGCGTTCCTCAGGTGATAAGCGTTCTTCATGTGATAAGCGCTCCTCAGGTGATAAGCGTTCTTCATATGATAAGCGTTCTTCAGGTGATAAGCGTTCTTCAGGTGATAAGCGTTCCTCAGGTGATAAGCGTTCTTCATATGATAAGCGTTCCTCAGGTGATAAGCGTTCTTCATATAATAAGCATTCCTCAGGTGATAAGCGTTCTTCAGGTGATAAGCGCTCCTCAGGTGATAAGCGTTCTTCATATACTAAGCGTTCTTCAGGTGATAAGCGTTCTTCAGGTGATAAGCGTTCCTCAGGTGATAAGCGTTCTTCATATGATAAGCGTTCCTCAGGTGATAAGCGTTCTTCATATAATAAGCATTCCTCAGGTGATAAGCGTTCTTCAGGTGATAAGCGTTTCTCAGGTGATAAGCGTTCTTCATATGATAAGCGTTCTTCAGGTGATAAGCGTTCTTCAGGTGATAAGTGTTCCTCAGGGGATAAGCGTTAATCAGGTGATAAGCGTTATTCATATAATAAGCGTTATTCATATAATAAGCGTTCTTCAGGGGATAAACGTTCTTCATATAATAAGTGTTCTTCAGATGATAAGCGTTCCTCAGGTGATAAGCGTTCTTCATATAATAAGCGTTCTTCAGGTGATAAGCGTTCTTCAGGGGATAAGCGTTCTTCATATGATAAGCGTTCTTCAGGTGATAAGCGTTCTTTAGGGGATAAGTGTTCCTCAGGTGATAAGCGTTCTTCAGGTGATAAGCGTTCTTCAGGTGATAAGCGTTCTTCAGGTGATAAGCGTTCTTCAGGGGATAAGCGTTCTTCAGGGGATAAGCGTTCTTCAGGTGATAAGCGTTCTTCAGGGGATAAGCGTTCTTCAGGGGATAAGCGTTCCTCAGGTGATAAGCGTTCTTCAGGTGATAAGCGTTCTTCAGGTGATAAGCGTTCTTCAGGTGATAAGCGTTCTTCAGGGGATAAGCGTTCTTCAGGGGATAAGCGTTCCTCAGGTGATAAGCGTTCTTCAGGTAATAAGTGTTCCTCAGGTGATAAGCGTTCTTCAGGGGATAAGCGTTCTTCAGGTGATAAGCGTTCCTCAGGTGATAAGCGTTCTTCAGGTGATAAGCGTTCCTCAGGTGATAAGCGTTCTTCATATGATAAGCGTTCTTCAGGTGATAAGTGTTCCTCAGGGGATAAGCGTTAATCAGGAGATAAGCGTTATTCATATAATAAGCGTTCTTCAGGTGATAAGCGTTCCTCAGGGGATAAGCGTTCCTCAGGGGATAAGCGTTCTTCATATAATAAGCGTTCTTAAGGGGATAAGCGTTCTTCAGGTGATAAGCGTTCCTCAGGTGATAAGCGTTCTTCAGGTGATAAGCGTTCCTCAGGTGATAAGCGTTCCTCAGGTGATAAGCGTTCTTCAGGTGATAAGTGTTCCCCAGGTGATAAGCGTTCTTCAGGTGATAAACGTTCTTCATATAATAAGCGTTCCTCAGGTGATAAGCGTTCTTCAGGTGATAAGCGTTCTTCAGGGGATAAGCGTTCTTCAGGTGATAAGCGTTCTTTATATAATAAGCGTTCTTCAGGTGATAAGTGTTCCTCAGGGGATAAGCGTTCTTCAGGTGATAAGCGTTCTTCAGGTGATAAGCATTCTTCAGGTGATAAGCGTTCTTCAGGTGATAAACGTTCTTCATATAATAAGCGTTCTTCAGGTGATAAGCGTTCTTCAGGGGATAAGCGTTCCTCAGGTGATAAGCGTTCTTCAGGTGATAAGCGTTCTTCAGGGGATAAGCGTTCTTCAGGTGATAAGCGTTCTTTATATAATAAGCGTTCTTCAGGTGATAAGTGTTCCTCAGGGGATAAGCGTTCTTCAGGTGATAAGCGTTCTTCAGGTGATAAGCGTTCTTCATATAATAAGCGTTCTTCAGGTGATAAGCGTTCCTCAGGTGATAAGCGTTCTTCATATGATAAGCATTCTTCAGGTGATAAGGGTTAATCAGGGGATAAGCGTTATTCATATAATAAGCGTTCTTCAGGTGATAAGCGTTCTTCATATAATAAGCGTTCTTCAGGTGATAAGCGTTCTTCATATAATAAGCGTTCTTCAGGGGATAAGCGTTCTTCATATAATAAGCGTTCTTCAGGTGATAAGCGTTCTTCATATAATAAGCGTTCTTCAGGGGATAAGCGTTCTTCATATAATAAGCGTTCTTCAGGTGATAAGTGTTCTTGAGGTGATAAGCGTTCTTCAGGTGATAAGCGTTCTTCATATAATAAGCGTTCTTCAGGTGATAAGCGTTCTTCAGGGGATAAGCGTTCTTCAGGTGATAAGCGTTCTTCAGGTGATAAGCGTTCTTCATATAATAAGCGTTCTTCAGGTGATAAGCGTTCTTGAGGTGATAAGCGTTCTTCAGGTGATAAGCGTTCTTCATATAATAAGCGTTCTTCAGGTGATAAGCGTTCTTGAGGTGATAAGCGTTCTTCAGGTGATAAGCGTTCTTCATATAATAAGCATTCTTCAGGTGATAAGCGTTCTTCAGGGGATAAGCGTTCTTCATATAATAAGCGTTCTTCAGGTGATAAGCATTCTTCATATAATAAGCGTTCTTCAGGTGATAAGTGTTCTTCAGGTGATAAGCGTTCTTGAGGTGATAAGCGTTCTTCAGGTGATAAGCGTTCTTCATATAATAAGCGTTCCTCAGGTGATAAGCGTTCTTCATATAATAAGCGTTCTTCAGGTGATAAGCGTTCTTCAGGGGATAAGCGTTCTTCAGGTGATAAGCGTTCTTCAGGTGATAAGCGTTCTTCATATAATAAGCGTTCTTCAGGTGATAAGCGTTCTTGAGGTGATAAGCGTTCTTCAGGTGATAAGCGTTCTTCATATAATAAGCGTTCTTCAGGTGATAAGCGTTCTTCAGGTGATAAGCGTTCTTCAGGTGATAAGCGTTCTTCATATAATAAGCGTTCTTCAGGTGATAAGCAATATTCAGGTGATAAGCGTTCTTCATATAATAAGTTTTATTCAGGTGATAAGCGTTCTTCATATGATAAGCGTTCTTCAGGTGATAAGTGTTCTTCAGGGGATAAGCGTTCTTCAGGTGATAAGCGTTCTTCATATAATAAGCGTTCTTCAGGGGATAAGCGTTCTTGAGGTGATAAGCGTTCTTCATATAATAAGCGTTCTTCAGGTGATAAGCGTTCTTCAGGTGATAAGCGTTCTTCAGGTGATAAGCGTTCCTCAGGGGATAAGCGTTCTTCATATAATAAGCGTTCTTCAGGGGATAAGCGTTCTTCAGGTGATAAGCGTTCTTCAGGTGATAAGCGTTCCCCAGGTGATAAGCGTTCTTCATATAATAAGCGTTCTTCAGGTGATAAACGTTCTTCATATTATAAGTGTTCTTCAGGTGATAAGCGTTCTTCAGGTGATAAGCGTTCTTCATATAATAAGCTTTCTTCAGGTGATAAACGTTCTTCATATAATAAGCTTTCTTCAGGTGATAAGCGTTCTTCAGGGGATAAGCGTTCTTCAGTTGATAAGCGTTCCTCAGGTGATAAGCGTTCTTCAGGTGATAAGCGTTCTTCAGGTGATAAGTGTTCTTCATATAATAAGCGTTCTTCAGGGGATAAGCGTTCTTGAGGTGATAAGCGTTCTTCATATAATAAGCGTTCTTCACGTGATAAGTGTTCCTCAGGGGATAAGCGTTCTTCAGGTGATAAGCGTTCCTCAGGTGATAAGCGTTCTTCAGGTGATAAGCGTTCTTCAGGTGATAAGCGTTCTTCAGGGGATAAGCGTTCTTCAGGTGATAAGCGTTCTTCAGGTGATAAGCGTTCTTCATATAATAAGCGTTCTTCAGGTGATAAGCGTTAATCAGGGGATAAGCGTTTTTCATATAATAAGCGTTCTTCAGGTGATAAGCGTTCTTCATATAATAAGCGTTCTTCAGGTGATAAGCGTTCTTCATATAATAAGGGTTCTTCAGGGGATCAGCGTTCTTGAGGTGATAAGCGTTCTTCATATAATAAGCGTTCTACAGGTGATAAGCGTTCTTCAGGTGATAAGCGTTCTTGAGGTGATAAGCGTTCTTCATATAATAAGCGTTCTTCGGGTGATAAGCGTTCTTCAGGTGATAAGCGTTCCTCAGGGGATAAGCGTTCTTCATATAATAAGTTTTCTTCAGGTGATAAGCGTTTTTCATATGATAAGCGTTCTTCAGGTGATAAGTGTTCTTCAGGTGATAAGCGTTCTTCATATAATAAGCGTTCTTCAGGGGATAAGCGTTCTTGAGGTGATAAGCGTTCTTCAGGTGATAAGCGTTCTTCATATAATAAGTTTTCTTCAGGTGATAAGCGTTCTTCATATAATAAGCGTTCTTCAGGTGATAAGTGTTCTTCAGGTGATAAGCGTTCTTCATATAATAAGCGTTCTTCATATAATAAGCGTTCTTCAGGTGATAAGCATTCTTGAGGTGATAAGTGTTCTTCAGGTGATAAGCGTTCTTCATATAATAAGCGTTCTTCAGGGGATAAGCGTTCTTGAGGTGATAAGCGTTCTTCAGGTGATAAGCGTTCTTCATATAATAAGCGTTCTTCAGGTGATAAGCGTTCTTGAGGTGATAAGCGTTCTTCAGGTGATAAGCGTTCTTCTTATAATAAGCATTCTTCAGGTGATAAGCGTTCTTGAGGTGATAAGCGTTCTTCAGGTGATAAGCGTTCTTCAGGTGATAAGCGTTCTTCAGGTGATAAGCGTTCCTCAGGGGATAAGCGTTCTTCATATAATAAGCGTTCTTCAGGGGATAAGCGTTCTTCAGGTGATAAGCGTTCCTCAGGTGATAAGCGTTCTTCAGGTGATAAGCGTTCCCCAGGTGATAAGCGTTCTTCATATAATAAGCTTTCTTCAGGTGATAAACGTTCTTCATATAATAAGTGTTCTTCAGGTGATAAGCGTTCTTCAGGGGATAAGCGTTCTTCAGGTGATAAGCGTTCTTCATATAATAAGCGTTCTTCAGGTGATAAGCGTTCCTCAGGTGATAAGCGTTCTTCAGGTGATAAGCTTTCCCCAGGTGATAAGCGTTCTTCATATAATAAGCTTTCTTCAGGTGATAAACGTTCTTCATATAATAAGCGTTCTTCAGGTGATAAGCGTTCTTCAGGTGATAAGCGTTCTTCATATAATAAGCGTTCTTCAGGTGATAAACGTTCTTCATATAATAAGCGTTCTTCAGGTGATAAGCGTTCTTCAGGGGATAAGCGTTCTTCAGTTGATGAGCGTTCCTCAGGTGATAAGCGTTCTTCAGGGGATAAGCGTTCTTCAGGTGATAAGCGTTCTTCATATAATAAGCGTTCTTCAGGTGATAAGCGTTCTTCAGGGGATAAGCGTTCTTCAGGTGATAAGCGTTCTTCATATAATAAGCGTTCTTCAGGTGATAAGTGTTCCTCAGGGAATAAGCGTTCTTCAGGGGATAAGCGTTCTTCATATAATAAGCATTCCTCAGGTGATAAGCGTTCTTCAGGTGATAAGCGTTCCTCAGGTGATAAGCGTTCTTCATATGATAAGCGTTCTTCAGGTGATAAGCGTTCTTCAGGTGATAAGTGTTCCTCAGGGGATGAGCGTTAATCAGGTGATAAGCGTTCTTCAGGGGATAAACGTTCTTCATATAATAAGTATTCTTCAGATGATAAGCGTTCTTCATATAATAAGTGTTCTTCAGGTGATAAGCGTTCTTCAGGTGATAAGCGTTCCCCAGGTGATAAGCGTTCTTCATATAATAAGCGTTCTTCAGGTGATAAACGTTCTTCATATAATAAGCGTTCTTTAGGTGATAAGCGTTCTTCAGGGGATAAGCGTTCCTCAGGTGATAAGCGTTCTTCAGGTGATAAGCGTTCTTCAGGGGATAAGCGTTCTTCAGGTGATAAGCGTTCTTCATATAATAAGCGTTCTTTAGGTGATAAGCGTTCTTCAGGTGATAAGCGTTCTTTAGGTGATAAGCGTTCCTCAGGGGATAAGCGTTCTTCAGGGGATAAGCGTTCCTCAGGTGATAAGCGTTCTATAGGTGATAAGCGTTCCTCAGGGGATAAGCGTTCTTCAGGTGATAAGCGTTCTTCAGGTGATAAGCGTTCTTCAGGTGATAAGCGTTCTTCATATAATAAGCGTTCTTCAGGTGATAAGCGTTCCTCAGGTGATAAGCGTTCTTCATATGATAAGCATTCTTCAGGTGATAAGCGTTAATCAGGGGATAAGCGTTATTCATATAATAAGTGTTCTTCAGGTGATAAGCGTTCCTCAGGGGATAAGCGTTCTTCATATAATAAGCGTTCTTCAGGTGATAAGCGTTCTTCAGGGGATAAGCGTTCTTGAGGTGATAAGCGTTCTTCATATAATAAGCGTTCTACAGGTGATAAGCGTTCTTCAGGTGATAAGCGTTCTTGAGGTGATAAGCGTTCTTCAGGTGATAAGCGTTCTTCATATAATAAGCGTTCTTGAGGTGATAAGCGTTCTTGAGGTGATAAGCGTTCTTCAGGTGATAAGCGTTCTTCATATAATAAGCGTTCTTCAGGTGATAAGCGTTCTTCAGGTGATAAGCGTTCCTCAGGGGATAAGCGTTCTTCATATAATAAGCGTTCTTCAGGGGATAAGCGTTCTTCAGGTGATAAGCGTTCCCCAGGTGATAAGCGTTCTTCATATAATAAGCGTTCTTCAGGTGATAAACGTTCTTCATATAATAAGCGTTCTTCAGGTGATAAGCGTTCTTCAGGGGATAAGCGTTCTTCAGTTGATAAGCGTTCTTCAGGTGATAAGGATTCCTCTGGTGATAAGCGTTCTTCAGGGGATAAGCGTTCTTCAGGTGATAAGCGTTCTTCAGGGGATAAGCGTTCTTCAGGTGATAAGCGTTCTTCAGGTGATAAGCGTTCTTCAGGTGATAAGTGTTCCTCAGGGGATGAGCGTTAATCAGGTGATAAGCGTTATTCATATAATAAGCTTGCTTCATATAATAAGCGTTCTTCAGGGGATAAACGTTCTTCATATAATAAGTGTTCTTCAGATGATAAGCGTTCCTCAGGTGATAAGCGTTCTTCAGGTGATAAGCGTTCCCCAGGTGATAAGCGTTCTTCAGGTGATAAACGTTCTTCATATAATAAGTGTTCTTCAGGTGATAAGCGTTCTTCATATAATAAGTGTTCTTCAGGTGATAAGCGTTCTTCAGGTGATAAGCGTTCCCCAGGTGATAAGCGTTCTTCATATAATAAGCGTTCTTCAGGTGATAAACGTTCTTCATATAATAAGCGTTCTTTAGGTGATAAGCGTTCTTCAGGGGATAAGCGTTCCTCAGATGATAAGCGTTCTTCAGGTGATAAGCGTTCTTCAGGGGATAAGCGTTCTTCAGGTGATAAGCGTTCTTCATATAATAAGCGTTCTTTAGGTGATAAGCGTTCTTCAGGTGATAAGCGTTCCTCAGGTGATAAGCGTTCTTCATATAATAAGCGTTCTTCAGGGGATAAGCGTTCTTGAGGTGATAAGCGTTCTTCATATAATAAGCGTTCTTCAGGTGATAAGTGTTCCTCAGGGGATAAGCGTTCTTCAGGGGATAAGCGTTCTTCATCTGATAAGCGTTCTTCATATAATAAGCGTTCTTCAGGTGATAAGCGTTCTTCAGGTGATAAGCGTTCTTCATATAATAAGCGTTCTTCAGGTGATAAGCGTTCTTCAGGTGATAAGCGTTCTTCAGGGGATAAGCGTTCTTCATATAATAAGCGTTCTTCAGGGGATAAGCGTTCTTCATCTGATAAGCGTTCTTCATATAATAAGCGTTCTTCAGGTGATAAGCGTTCTTCAGGTGATAAGCGTTCTTCATATAATAAGCGTTCTTCAGGTGATAAGCGTTCTTCAGGTGATAAGCGTTCTTCAGGGGATAAGCGTTCTTCATATAATAAGCGTTCTTCAGGTGATAAGCGTTCTTCAGGTGATAAGCGTTACTCAGGGGATAAGCGTTCTTCATATAATAAGCGTTCTTCAGGGGATAAGCGTTCTTCAGGTGATCAGCGTTCCTCAGGTGATAAGCGTTCTTCAGGTGATAAGCGTTCCCCAGGTGATAAGTGTTCTTCATATAATAAGCGTTCTTCAGGTGATAAACGTTCTTCATATAATAAGCGTTCTTCAGAGTATAAGCGTTCTTCAGGTGATAAGCGTTCCCCAGGTGATAAGCGTTCTTCATATAATAAGCGTTCTTCAGGTGATAAACGTTCTTCATATAATAAGCGTTCTTCAGGGTATAAGCGTTCTTCAGTTGATAAGCGTTCCTCAGGTGATAAGCGTTCTTCAGGTGATAAGCGTTCCTCAGGGGATAAGCGTTCTTCATATAATAAGCGTTCTTCAGGGGATAAGCGTTCTTCAGGTGATAAGCGTTCCTCAGGTGATAAGCGTTCTTCAGGTGATAAGCGTTCCCCAGGTGATAAGCGTTCTTTATATAATAAGCGTTCTTCAGGTGATAAACGTTCTTCATATAATAAGCGTTCTTCAGGTGATAAGCGTTCTTCAGGGGATAAGCGTTCTTCAGTTGATAAGCGTTCTTCAGGTGATAAGGATTCCTCAGGTGATAAGCGTTCTTCAGGGGATAAGCGTTCTTCAGGTGATAAGCGTTCTTCAGGGGATAAGCGTTCTTCAGGTGATAAGCGTTCTTCAGGTGATAAGCGTTCTTCAGGTGATAAGCGTTCTTCAGGTGATAAGTGTTCCTCAGGGGATGAGCGTTAATCAGGTGATAAGCGTTATTCATATAATAAGCTTGCTTCATATAATAAGCGTTCTTCAGGGGATAAACGTTCTTCATATAATAAGTGTTCTTCAGATGATAAGCGTTCCTCAGGTGATAAGCGTTCTTCAGGTGATAAGCGTTCCCCAGGTGATAAGCGTTCTTCAGGTGATAAACGTTCTTCATATAATAAGTGTTCTTCAGGTGATAAGCGTTCTTCATATAATAAGTGTTCTTCAGGTGATAAGCGTTCTTCAGGTGATAAGCGTTCCCCAGGTGATAAGCGTTCTTCATATAATAAGCGTTCTTCAGGTGATAAACGTTCTTCATATAATAAGCGTTCTTTAGGTGATAAGCGTTCTTCAGGGGATAAGCGTTCCTCAGATGATAAGCGTTCTTCAGGTGATAAGCGTTCTTCAGGGGATAAGCGTTCTTCAGGTGATAAGCGTTCTTCATATAATAAGCGTTCTTTAGGTGATAAGCGTTCTTCAGGTGATAAGCGTTCCTCAGGTGATAAGCGTTCTTCATATAATAAGCGTTCTTCAGGGGATAAGCGTTCTTGAGGTGATAAGCGTTCTTCATATAATAAGCGTTCTTCAGGTGATAAGTGTTCCTCAGGGGATAAGCGTTCTTCAGGGGATAAGCGTTCTTCATGTGATAAGCGTTCTTCATATAATAAGCGTTCTTCAGGTGATAAGCGTTCTTCAGGTGATAAGCGTTCTTCATATAATAAGCGTTCTTCAGGTGATAAGCGTTCTTCAGGTGATAAGCGTTCTTCAGGGGATAAGCGTTCTTCATATAATAAGCGTTCTTCAGGTGATAAGCGTTCTTCAGGTGATAAGCGTTACTCAGGGGATAAGCGTTCTTCATATAATAAGCGTTCTTCAGGGGATAAGCGTTCTTCAGGTGATCAGCGTTCCTCAGGTGATAAGCGTTCTTCAGGTGATAAGCGTTCCCCAGGTGATAAGTGTTCTTCATATAATAAGCGTTCTTCAGGTGATAAACGTTCTTCATATAATAAGCGTTCTTCAGGGTATAAGCGTTCTTCAGGTGATAAGCGTTCCCCAGGTGATAAGCGTTCTTCATATAATAAGCGTTCTTCAGGTGATAAACGTTCTTCATATAATAAGCGTTCTTCAGGGTATAAGCGTTCTTCAGTTGATAAGCGTTCTTCATATAATAAGCGTTCCTCAGGTGATAAGCGTTCTTCATATAATAAGCGTTCCTCAGGTGATAAGCGTTCTTCATATAATAAGCGTTCTTCAGGGGATAAGCGTTCTTGAGGTGATAAGCGTTCTTCATATAATAAGCGTTCTTCAGGTGATAAGTGTTCCTCAGGGGATAAGCGTTCTTCAGGTGATAAGCGTTCCTCAGGTGATAAGCGTTCTTCAGGGGGATAAGCGTTCTTCAGGTGATAAGCGTTCTTCATATAATAAGCGTTCTTCAGGTGATAAGCGTTCTTCAGGTGATAAGCGTTCTTCATATAATAAGCGTTCTTCAGGTGATAAGCGTTCTTCAGGTGATAAGCGTTCTTCAGGGGATAAGCGTTCTTCAGGTGATAAGCATTCTTCATATAATAAGCGTTCTTCAGGTGATAAGCGTTACTCAGGTGATAAGCGTTCTTCATATGATAAGCATTCTTCAGGTGATAAGCGTTAATCAGGGGATAAGCGTTATTCATATAATAAGCGTTCTTCAGGTGATAAGCGTTCTTCATATAATAAGCGTTCTTCAGGTGATAAGCGTTACTCAGGTGATAAGCGTTCTTCATATGATAAGCATTCTTCAGGTGATAAGCGTTAATCAGGGGATAAGCGTTATTCATATAATAAGTGTTCTTCAGGTGATAAGCGTTCTTCATATAATAAGCGTTCTTCAGGGGATAAGCGTTCTTGATGTGATAAGCGTTCTTCAGGTGATAAGCGTTCTTCATATAATAAGCGTTCTACAGGTTATAAGCGTTCTTAAGGTGATAAGCGTTCTTGAGGTGATAAGCGTTCTTCATGTAATAAGCGTTCTTCAGGTGATAAGCGTTCTTCAGGTGATAAGCGTTCTTCAGGTGATAAGCGTTCTTCATGTAATAAGCGTTCTTCAGGTGATAAGCGTTCTTCAGGGGATAAGCGTTCTTCAGGTGATAAGCAATCTTCAGGTGATAAGCGTTCTTCATATAATAAGCGTTCTTCAGGTGATAAGCATTCTTCAGGGGATAAGCGTTCTTCAGGTGATAAGCGTTCTTCATATAATAAGCGTTCTTCAGGGGATAAGCGTTCTTGAGGTGATAAGCGTTCTTCAGGTGATAAGCGTTCTTCATATAATAAGCGTTCTTCAGGTGATAAGCGTTCTTGAGGTGATAAGCGTTCTTCAGGTGATAAGCGTTCTTCATATAATAAGCGTTCTTCAGGTGATAAGCGTTCTTGAGGTGATAAGCGTTCTTCAGGTGATAAGCGTTCTTCATATAATAAGCGTTCTTCAGGTGATAAGCGTTCTTCAGGTGATAAGTGTTCCTCAGGGGATAAGCGTTCTTCATATAATAAGCGTTCTTCAGGGGATAAGCGTTCTTCAGGTGATAAGCGTTCCTCAGGTGATAAGCGTTCTTCAGGTGATAAGCGTTCCCCAGGTGATAAGCGTTCTTCATATAATAAGCGTTCTTCAGGTGATAAACGTTCTTCATATAATAAGTGTTCTTCAGGTGATAAGCGTTCTTCAGGGGATAAGCGTTCCCCAGGTGATAAGCGTTCTTCATATAATAAGCGTTCTTCAGGTGATAAACGTTCTTCATATAATAAGCGTTCTTCAGGTGATAAGCGTTCTTCAGGGGATAAGCGTTCTTCAGTTGATAAGCGTTCCTCAGGTGATAAGCGTTCTTCAGGTGATAAGCGTTCCCCAGGTGATAAGCGTTCTTCATATAATAAGCGTTCTTCAGGTGATAAACGTTCTTCATATAATAAGCGTTCTTCAGGTGATAAGCGTTCTTCAGGTGATAAGCGTTCTTCATATAATAAGCGTTCTTGAGGTGATAAGCGTTCTTCAGGTGATAAGCGTTCTTCATATAATAAGCGTTCTTCAGGTGATAAGCGTTCTTCAGGTGATAAGCGTTCCTCAGGGGATAAGCGTTCTTCATATAATAAGCGTTCTTCAGGGGATAAGCGTTCTTCAGGTGATAAGCGTTCCTCAGGTGATAAGCGTTCTTCAGGTGATAAGCGTTCCCCAGGTGATAAGCGTTCTTCATATAATAAGCGTTCTTCAGGTGATAAACGTTCTTCATATAATAAGCATTCTTCAGGTGATAAGCGTTCTTCAGGAGATAAGCGTTCTTCAGTTGATAAGCGTTCCTCAGGTGATAAGCGTTCTTCAGGTGATAAGCGTTCTTCAGGTGATAAGCGTTCTTCAGGGGATAAGCGTTCTTCAGGTGATAAGCGTTCTTCATATAATAAGCGTTCTTCAGGTGATAAGCGTTCCTCAGGTAATAAGCGTTCTTCAGGTGATAAGCGTTCTTCAGGGGATAAGCGTTCTTCAGGTGATAAGCGTTCTTCAGGTGATAAGCGTTCTTCATATGATAAGCATTCTTCAGGTGATAAGCGTTAATCAGGGGATAAGCGTTATTCATATAATAAGCGTTCTTCAGGTGATAAGCGTTCTTCATATAATAAGCGTTCTTCAGGTGATAAGCGTTCTTCATATAATAAGCGTTCTTCAGGTAATAAGCGTTCTTCATATAATAAGCGTTCTTCATATAATAAGCGTTCTTCAGGGGATAAGTGTTCTTGAGGTGATAAGCGTTCTTCATATAATAAGCGTTCTTCAGGTGATAAGCGTTCTTGAGGTGATAAGCGTTCTTCAGGTGATAAGCGTTCTTCATATAATAAGCGTTCTTCAGGTGATAAGCGTTCTTCAGGTGATAAGCGTTCTTCATATAATAAGCGTTCTTCAGGTGATAAGCGTTCTTCAGGTGATAAGCGTTATTCATATAATAAGCGTTCTTCAGGTGATAAGCGTTCTTCAGGTGATAAGCGTTCTTCATATAATAAGCGTTCTTCAGGTGATAAGCGTTCTTGAGGTGATAAGCGTTCTTCAGTTGATAAGCGTTCTTCATATAATAAGCGTTCTTCAGGTGATAAGCGTTCTTCAGGTGATAAGCGTTCTTCATATAATAAGCGTTCTACAGGTGATAAGCGTTCTTCAGGTGATAAGCGTTCTTCAGGTGATAAGCGTTCTTCATATAATAAGCGTTCTTCAGGTGATAAGCGTTCTTGAGGTGATAAGCGTTCTTCAGGTGATAAGCGTTCTTCATATAATAAGCGTTCTACAGGTGATAAGCGTTCTTCAGGTGATAAGCGTTCTTCAGGTGATAAGCGTTCTTCATATAATAAGCGTTCTTCATATAATAAGCGTTCTTCAGGTGATAAGCGTTCTTGAGGTGATAAGCGTTCTTCAGGTGATAAGCGTTCTTGAGGTGATAAGCGTTCTTCAGGTGATAAGCGTTCTTCATATAATAAGCGTTCTTCAGGTGATTAGCGTTCTTGAGGTGATAAGCGTTCTTCAGGTGATAAGCGTTCTTCAGGTAATAAGCAATCTTCAGGTGATAAGCGTTCCTCAGGGGATAAGCGTTCTTCATATAATAAGTTTTCTTCAGGTGATAAGCGTTCTTCATATGATAAGCGTTCTTCAGGTGATAAGTGTTCTTCAGGGGATAAGCGTTCTTCAGGTGATAAGCGTTCTTCATATAATAAGCGTTCTTCAGGGGATAAGCGTTCTTGAGGTGATAAGCGTTCTTCAGGTGATAAGCGTTCTTCATATAATAAGCGTTCTTCAGGTGATAAGCGTTCTTGAGGTGATAAGCGTTCTTCAGGTGATAAGCGTTCTTCATATAATAAGCGTTCTTCAGGTGATAAGCGTTCTTCAGGTGATAAGCGTTACTCAGGGGATAAGCGTTCTTCATATAATAAGCGTTCTTCAGGGGATAAGCGTTCTTCAGGTGATAAGCGTTCCTCAGGTGATAAGCGTTCTTCAGGTGATAAGCGTTCCCCAGGTGATAAGCGTTCTTCATATAATAAGCGTTCTTCAGGTGATAAACGTTCTTCATATAATAAGCGTTCTTCAGGGTATAAGCGTTCTTCAGTTGATAAGCGTTCCTCAGGTGATAAGCGTTCTTCATATAATAAGCGTTCCTCAGGTGATAAGCGTTCTTCAGTTGATAAGCGTTCCTCAGGTGATAAGCGTTCTTCATATAATAAGCGTTCCTCAGGTGATAAGCGTTCTTCATATAATAAGCGTTCTTCAGGTGATAAGCGTTCTTCAGGTGATAAGCGTTCTTCATATAATAAGCGTTCTTCAGGTGATAAGCGTTCTTCAGGTGATAAGCGTTCCTCAGGGGATAAGCGTTCTTCATATAATAAGCGTTCTTCAGGGGATAAGCGTTCTTCAGGTGATAAGCGTTCCTCAGGTGATAAGCGTTCTTCAGGTGATAAGCGTTCCCCAGGTGATAAGCGTTCTTCATATAATAAGCGTTCTTCAGGTGATAAACGTTCTTCATATAATAAGCATTCTTCAGGTGATAAGCGTTCTTCAGGAGATAAGCGTTCTTCAGTTGATAAGCGTTCCTCAGGTGATAAGCGTTCTTCAGGTGATAAGCGTTCTTCAGGTGATAAGCGTTCTTCATATAATAAGCGTTCTTCAGGTGATAAGCGTTCCTCAGGTAATAAGCGTTCTTCAGGTGATAAGCGTTCTTCAGGGGATAAGCGTTCTTCAGGTGATAAGCGTTCTTCAGGTGATAAGCGTTCTTCATATGATAAGCATTCTTCAGGTGATAAGCGTTAATCAGGGGATAAGCGTTATTCATATAATAAGCGTTCTTCAGGTGATAAGCGTTCTTCATATAATAAGCGTTCTTCAGGTGATAAGCGTTCTTCATATAATAAGCGTTCTTCAGGTAATAAGCGTTCTTCATATAATAAGCGTTCTTCATATAATAAGCGTTCTTCAGGGGATAAGTGTTCTTGAGGTGATAAGCGTTCTTCATATAATAAGCGTTCTTCAGGTGATAAGCGTTCTTGAGGTGATAAGCGTTCTTCAGGTGATAAGCGTTCTTCATATAATAAGCGTTCTTCAGGTGATAAGCGTTCTTCAGGTGATAAGCAATCTTCAGGTGATAAGCGTTCTTCATATAATAAGCGTTCTTCAGGTGATAAGCGTTCTTGAGGTGATAAGCGTTCTTCAGTTGATAAGCGTTCTTCATATAATAAGCGTTCTTCAGGTGATAAGCGTTCTTCAGGTGATAAGCGTTCTTCATATAATAAGCGTTCTACAGGTGATAAGCGTTCTTCAGGTGATAAGCGTTCTTCAGGTGATAAGCGTTCTTCATATAATAAGCGTTCTTCATATAATAAGCGTTCTTCAGGTGATAAGCGTTCTTGAGGTGATAAGCGTTCTTCAGGTGATAAGCGTTCTTCATATAATAAGCGTTCTACAGGTGATAAGCGTTCTTCAGGTGATAAGCGTTCTTCAGGTGATAAGCGTTCTTCATATAATAAGCGTTCTTCATATAATAAGCGTTCTTCAGGTGATAAGCGTTCTTGAGGTGATAAGCGTTCTTCAGGTGATAAGCGTTCTTGAGGTGATAAGCGTTCTTCAGGTGATAAGCGTTCTTCATATAATAAGCGTTCTTCAGGTGATTAGCGTTCTTGAGGTGATAAGCGTTCTTCAGGTGATAAGCGTTCTTCAGGTAATAAGCAATCTTCAGGTGATAAGCGTTCCTCAGGGGATAAGCGTTCTTCATATAATAAGTTTTCTTCAGGTGATAAGCGTTCTTCATATGATAAGCGTTCTTCAGGTGATAAGTGTTCTTCAGGGGATAAGCGTTCTTCAGGTGATAAGCGTTCTTCATATAATAAGCGTTCTTCAGGGGATAAGCGTTCTTGAGGTGATAAGCGTTCTTCAGGTGATAAGCGTTCTTCATATAATAAGCGTTCTTCAGGTGATAAGCGTTCTTGAGGTGATAAGCGTTCTTCAGGTGATAAGCGTTCTTCATATAATAAGCGTTCTTCAGGTGATAAGCGTTCTTCAGGTGATAAGCGTTACTCAGGGGATAAGCGTTCTTCATATAATAAGCGTTCTTCAGGGGATAAGCGTTCTTCAGGTGATAAGCGTTCCTCAGGTGATAAGCGTTCTTCAGGTGATAAGCGTTCCCCAGGTGATAAGCGTCCTTCATATAATAAGCGTTCTTCAGGTGATAAACGTTCTTCATATAATAAGCGTTCTTCAGGGTATAAGCGTTCTTCAGTTGATAAGCGTTCCTCAGGTGATAAGCGTTCTTCATATAATAAGCGTTCCTCAGGTGATAAGCGTTCTTCAGTTGATAAGCGTTCCTCAGGTGATAAGCGTTCTTCATATAATAAGCGTTCTTCAGGTGATAAGTGTTCCTCAGGGGATAAGCGTTCTTCAGGTGATAAGCGTTCCTCAGGTGATAAGCGTTCGTCAGGGGATAAGCGTTCTTCATGTGATAAGCGTTCTTCATATAATAAGCGTTCTTCAGGTGATAAGCGTTCTTCAGGTGATAAGCGTTCTTCATATAATAAGCGTTCTTCAGGTGATAAGCGTTCTTCAGGTGATAAGCGTTCTTCAGGGGATAAGCGTTCTTCATATAATAAGCGTTCTTCAGGTGATAAGCGTTCTTCAGGTGATAAGCGTTACTCAGGGGATAAGCGTTCTTCATATAATAAGCGTTCTTCAGGGGATAAGCGTTCTTCAGGTGATAAGCGTTCCTCAGGTGATAAGCGTTCTTCAGGTGATAAGCGTTCCCCAGGTGATAAGTGTTCTTCATATAATAAGCGTTCTTCAGGTGATAAACGTTCTTCATATAATAAGCGTTCTTCAGGTGATAAGCGTTCCCCAGGTGATAAGCGTTCTTCATATAATAAGCGTTCTTCAGGTGATAAGCGTTCTTCATATAATAAGCGTTTTTCAGGGGATAAGCGTTCTTGAGGTGATAAGCGTTCTTCATATAATAAGCGTTCTTCAGGTGATAAGTGTTCCTCAGGGGATAAGCGTTCTTCAGGTGATAAGCGTTCCTCAGGTGATAAGCGTTCTTCAGGGGGATAAGCGTTCTTCAGGTGATAAGCGTTCTTCATATAATAAGCGTTCTTCAGGTGATAAGCGTTCTTCAGGTGATAAGCGTTCTTCATATAATAAGCGTTCTTCAGGTGATAAGCGTTCTTCAGGTGATAAGCGTTCTTCAGGGGATAAGCGTTCTTCAGGTGATAAGCATTCTTCATATAATAAGCGTTCTTCAGGTGATAAGCGTTACTCAGGTGATAAGCGTTCTTCATATGATAAGCGTTCTTCAGGTGATAAGCGTTCTTCATATAATAAGCGTTCTTCAGGTGATAAGCGTTACTCAGGTGATAAGCGTTCTTCATATGATAAGCATTCTTCAGGTGATAAGCGTTAATCAGGGGATAAGCGTTATTCATATAATAAGTGTTCTTCAGGTGATAAGCGTTCTTCATATAATAAGCGTTCTTCAGGGGATAAGCGTTCTTGAGGTGATAAGCGTTCTTCAGGTGATAAGCGTTCTTCATATAATAAGCGTTCTACAGGTTATAAGCGTTCTTAAGGTGATAAGCGTTCTTGAGGTGATAAGCGTTCTTCAGGTGATAAGCGTTCTTCATGTAATAAGCGTTCTTCAGGTGATAAGCGTTCTTCAGGGGATAAGCAATCTTCAGGTGATAAGCGTTCTTCATATAATAAGCGTTCTTCAGGTGATAAGCATTCTTCAGGGGATAAGCGTTCTTCAGGTGATAAGCGTTCTTCATATAATAAGCGTTCTTCAGGTGATACGTGTTCTTCAGGGGATAAGCGTTCTTCAGGTGATAAGCGTTCTTCATATAATAAGCGTTCTTCAGGGGATAAGCGTTCTTGAGGTGATAAGCGTTCTTCAGGTGATAAGCGTTCTTCATATAATAAGCGTTCTTCAGGTGATAAGCGTTCTTGAGGTGATAAGCGTTCTTCAGGTGATAAGCGTTCTTCATATAATAAGCGTTCTTCAGGTGATAAGCGTTCTTGAGGTGATAAGCGTTCTTCAGGTGATAAGCATTCTTCATATAATAAGCGTTCTTCAGGTGATAAGCGTTCTTCAGGTGATAAGTGTTCCTCAGGGGATAAGCGTTCTTCATATAATAAGCGTTCTTCAGGGGATAAGCGTTCTTCAGGTGATAAGCGTTCCTCAGGTGATAAGCGTTCTTCAGGTGATAAGCGTTCCCCAGGTGATAAGCGTTCTTCATATAATAAGCGTTCTTCAGGTGATAAACGTTCTTCATATAATAAGTGTTCTTCAGGTGATAAGCGTTCTTCAGGTGATAAGCGTTCCCCAGGTGATAAGCGTTCTTCATATAATAAGCGTTCTTCAGGTGATAAACGTTCTTCATATAATAAGCGTTCTTCAGGTGATAAGCGTTCTTCAGGGGATAAGCGTTCTTCAGTTGATAAGCGTTCCTCAGGTGATAAGCGTTCTTCAGGTGATAAGCGTTCTTCAGGGGATAAGCGTTCTTCAGGTGATAAGCGTTCTTCATATAATAAGCGTTCTTCAGGTGATAAGCGTTCTTCAGGGGATAAGCGTTCTTCAGGTGATAAGCGTTCTTCATATAATAAGCGTTGTTCAGGTGATAAGCGTTCCTCAGGTGATAAGCTTTCTTCATATGATAAGCATTCTTCAGGTGATAAGCGTTAATCAGGGGATAAGCGTTATTCATATAATAAGCGTTCTTCAGGTGATAAGCGTTCTTCATATAATAAGCGTTCTACAGGTGATAAGCGTTCTTCAGGTGATAAGCGTTCTTGAGGTGATAAGCGTTCTTCATATAATAAGCGTTCTTCGGGTGATTAGCGTTCTTGAGGTGATAAGCGTTCTTCAGGTGATAAGCGTTCTTCATATAATAAGCGTTCTTCAGGTGATAAGCGTTCTTCAGGTGATAAGCAATCTACAGGTGATAAGCGTTCCTCAGGGGATAAGCGTTCTTCATATAATAAGTTTTCTTCAGGTGATAAGCGTTCTTCATATGATAAGCGTTCTTCAGGTGATAAGTGTTCTTCAGGGGATAAGCGTTCTTCAGGTGATAAGCGTTCTTCATATAATAAGCGTTCTTCAGGGGATAAACGTTCTTGAGGTGATAAGCGTTCTTCAGGTGATAAGCGTTCTTCATATAATAAGCGTTCTTCGGGTGATAAGCGTTCTTGAGGTGATAAGCGTTCTTCAGGTGATAAGCGTTCTTCATATAATAAGCGTTCTTCAGGTGATAAGCGTTCTTCAGGTGATAAGCAATCTTCAGGTGATAAGCGTTCCTCAGGGGATAAGCGTTCTTCATATAATAAGTTTTCTTCAGGTGATAAGCGTTCTTCATATGATAAGCGTTCTTCAGGTGATAAGTGTTCTTCAGGGGATAAGCGTTCTTCAGGTGATAAGCGTTCTTCATATAATAAGCGTTCTTCAGGGGATAAGCGTTCTTGAGGTGATAAGCGTTCTTCAGGTGATAAGCGTTCTTCATATAATAAGCGTTCTTCAGGTGATAAGCGGTCTTCATATAATAAGCGTTCTTCAGGGGATAAGCGTTCTTGAGGTGATAAGCGTTCTTCAGGTGATAAGCGTTCTTCATATAATAAGCTTTCTTCAGGTGATAAGCGTTCTTGAGGTGATAAGCGTTCTTCAGGTGATAAGCGTTCTTCAGATGATAAGCGTTCTTCATATAATAAGCGTTCTTCAGGTGATAAGCGTTCCTCAGGGGATAAGCGTTCTTCATATAATAAGCGTTCTTCAGGGGATAAGCGTTCTTCAGGTGATAAGCGTTCCTCAGGTGATAAGCGTTCCCCAGGTGATAAGCGTTCTTCATATAATAAGCTTTCTTCAGGTGATAAACGTTCTTCATATAATAAGCGTTCTTCAGGTGATAAACGTTCTTCATATAATAAGCGTTCTTCATGTGATAAGCGTTCTTCAGGGGATAAGCGTTCTTCAGTTGATAAGCGTTCCTCAGGTGATAAGCGTTCTTCAGGTGATAAGCGTTCTTCAGGTGATAAACGTTCTTCAGTTGATAAGCGTTCTTCAGGGGATAAGCGTTCTTCAGTTGATAAGCGTTCTTCAGGGGATAAGCGTTCTTCAGGTGATAAACGTTCTTCATATAATAAGCGTTCTTCAGTTGATAAGCGTTCTTCAGGGGATAAGCGTTCTTCAGGTGATAAGCGTTCTTCATATAATAAGCGTTCTTCAGGTGATAAGTGTTGCTCAGGGGATAAGCGTTCTTCAGGTGATAAGCGTTCCTCAGGTGATAAGCGTTCTTCATATTATAAGCGTTCTTCAGGTGATAAGCGTTCTTCAGGTGATAAGCGTTCTTCAGGTGATAAGCGTTCTTCAGGGGATAAGCGTTCTTCAGGTGATAAGCGTTCTTCAGGTGATAAGCGTTCTTCATATAATAAGCGTTCTTCAGGTGATAAGCGTTCCTCAGGTGATAAGCGCTCTTCATATAATAAGCGTTCTTCAGGTGATAAGCGTTCTTCATATAATAAGCGTTCTTCAGGTGATAAGCGTTCTTCATATAATAAGCGTTCTTCAGGGGATAAGCGTTCTTGAGGTGATAAGCGTTCTTCATATAATAAGCGTTCTTCAGGTGATAAGCGTTCTTCAGGTGATAAGCGTTCTACAGGTGATAAGCGTTCTTCATATAATAAGCGTTCTTCAGGTGATAAGCGTTCTTGAGGTGATAAGCGTTCTTCAGGTGATAAGCGTTCTTCATATAATAAGCGTTCTTCAGGTGATAAGCGTTCTTGAGGTGATAAGCGTTCTTCAGGTGATAAGCGTTCTTCATATAATAAGCGTTCTTCAGGTGATAAGCGTTCTTCAGGTGATAAGCAATCTTCAGGTGATAAGCGTTCCTCAGGGGATAAGCGTTAATCAGGGGATAAGCGTTATTCATATAATAAATTTTCTTCAGGTGATAAGCGTTCTTCATATAATAAGCGTTCTTCATATGATAAGCGTTCTTCAGGTGATAAGTGTTCTTCAGGGGATAAGCGTTCTTCAGGTGATAAGCGTTCTTCATATAATAAGCGTTCTTCAGGGGATAAGCGTTCTTCAGGTGATAAGCGTTCTTCAGGTGATAAGCGTTGTTCAGGTGATAAGCGTTCCTCAGGTGATAAGCGTTCCTCAGGTGATAAGCGTTCTTCATATAATAAGCGTTCTTCAGTTGATAAGCGTTCCTCAGGTGATAAGCGTTCTTCATATGATAAGCATTCTTCAGGTGATAAGCGTTAATCAGGGGATAAGCGTTATTCATATAATAAGCGTTCTTCAGGTGATAAGCGTTCCTCAGGGGATAAGCGTTCTTCATATAATAAGCGTTCTTCAGGTGATAAGTGTTCTTCAGGTGATAAGCGTTCTTCAGGTGATAAGCGTTCCTCAGGTGATAAGCGTTCCTCAGGTGATAAGCGTTCTTCATATAATAAGCGTTCTTCAGTTGATAAGCGTTCCTCAGGTGATAAGCGTTCTTCATATGATAAGCATTCTTCAGGTGATAAGCGTTAATCAGGGGATAAGCGTTCTTCATATAATAAGCGTTCTTCATATGATAAGCATTCTTCAGGTGATAAGCGTTAATCAGGGGATAAGCGTTATTCATATAATAAGCGTTCTTCAGGTGATAAGCGTTCCTCAGGTGATAAGCGTTCCTCAGGTGATAAGCGTTCTTCATATAATAAGCGTTCTTCAGTTGATAAGCGTTCTTCAGGTGATAAGCGTTCCTCAGGTGATAAGCGTTCCTCAGGTGATAAGCGTTCTTCATATAATAAGCGTTCCTCAGGTGATAAGCGTTCTTCATATGATAAGCATTCTTCAGGTGATAAGCGTTAATCAGGGGATAAGCGTTATTCATATAATAAGCGTTCTTCAGGTGATAAGCGTTCCTCAGGGGATAAGCGTTCTTCATATAATAAGCGTTCTTCAGGTGATAAACGTTCTTCATAGAATAAGCGTTCTTCAGGGGATAAGCGTTCTTCAGGTGATAAGCGTTCTTCATATAATAAGCGTTCTTCAGGGGATAAGCGTTCTTGAGGTGATAAGCGTTCTTCATATAATAAGCGTTCTACAGGTGATAAGCGTTCTTCAGGTGATAAGCGTTCTTGAGGTGATAAGCGTTCTTCATATAATAAGCGTTCTTCAGGTGATAAGCGTTCTTCATATAATAAGCGTTCTTGAGGTGATAAGCGTTCTTCATATAATAAGCGTTCTTCAGGGGATAAGCGTTCTTGAGGTGATAAGCGTTCTTCATATAATAAGCGTTCTTCAGGTGATAAGTGTTCCTCAGGGGATAAGCGTTCTTCAGGTGATAAGCGTTCCTCAGGTGATAAGCGTTCTTCAGGGGGATAAGCGTTCTTCAGGTGATAAGCGTTCTTCATATAATAAGCGTTCTTCAGGTGATAAGCGTTCTTCAGGTGATAAGCGTTCTTCATATAATAAGCGTTCTTCAGGTGATAAGCGTTCTTCAGGTGATAAGCGTTCTTCAGGGGATAAGCGTTCTTCAGGTGATAAGCGTTCTTCATATAATAAGCGTTCTTCAGGTGATAAGCGTTACTCAGGTGATAAGCGTTCTTCATATGATAAGCATTCTTCAGGTGATAAGCGTTAATCAGGGGATAAGCGTTATTCATATAATAAGCGTTCTTCAGGTGATAAGCGTTCTTCATATAATAAGCGTTCTTCAGGTGATAAGCGTTCTTCATATAATAAGCGTTCTTCAGGGGATAAGCGTTCTTGAGGTGATAAGCGTTCTTCATATAATAAGCGTTCTACAGGTTATAAGCGTTCTTCAGGTGATAAGCGTTCTTGAGGTGATAAGCGTTCTTCAGGTGATAAGCGTTCTTCATATAATAAGCGTTCTACAGGTTATAAGCGTTCTTAAGGTGATAAGCGTTCTTGAGGTGATAAGCGTTCTTCAGGTGATAAGCGTTCTTCATGTAATAAGCGTTCTTCAGGTGATAAGCGTTCTTCAGGGGATAAGCGTTCTTCAGGTGATAAGCAATCTTCAGGTGATAAGCGTTCTTCATATAATAAGCGTTCTTCAGGTGATAAGCGTTCTTCAGGTGATAAGCAATCTTCAGGTGATAAGCGTTCTTCATATAATAAGCGTTCTTCAGGTGATAAGTGTTCTTCAGGGGATAAGCAATCTTCAGGTGATAAGCGTTCTTCATATAATTAGCGTTCTTCAGGGGATAAGCGTTCTTGAGGTGATAAGCGTTCTTCAGGTGATAAGCGTTCTTCATATAATAAGCGTTCTTCAGGTGATAAGCGTTCTTGAGGTGATAAGCGTTCTTCAGGTGATAAGCGTTCTTCATATAATAAGCGTTCTTCAGGTGATAAGCGTTCTTGAGGTGATAAGCGTTCTTCAGGTGATAAGCGTTCTTCTTATAATAAGTTTTCTTCAGGTGATAAGCGTTCTTCATATAATAAGTGTTCTTCAGGTGATAAGCGTTCTTCAGGTGATAAGTGTTCCTCAGGGGATAAGCGTTCTTCATATAATAAGCGTTCTTCAGGGGATAAGCGTTCTTCAGGTGATAAGCGTTCCCCAGGTGATAAACGTTCTTCATATAATAAGCGTTCTTCAGGTGATAAACGTTCTTCATATAATAAGTGTTCTTCAGGTGATAAGCGTTCTTCAGGTGATAAGCGTTCCCCAGGTGATAAGCGTTCTTCATATAATAAGCGTTCTTCAGGTGATAAACGTTCTTCATATAATAAGCGTTCTTCAGGTGATAAGCGTTCTTCAGGGGATAAGCGTTCTTCAGTTGATAAGCGTTCCTCAGGTGATAAGCGTTCTTCAGGTGATAAGCGTTCTTCAGGGGATAAGCGTTCTTCAGGTGATAAGCGTTCTTCATATAATAAGCGTTCTTCAGGTGATAAGCGTTCTTCAGGGGATAAGCGTTCTTCAGGTGATAAGCGTTCTTCATATAATAAGCGTTGTTCAGGTGATAAGCGTTCCTCAGGTGATAAGCTTTCTTCATATGATAAGCATTCTTCAGGTGATAAGCGTTAATCAGGGGATAAGCGTTATTCATATAATAAGCGTTCTTCAGGTGATAAGCGTTCTTCATATAATAAGCGTTCTACAGGTGATAAGCGTTCTTCAGGTGATAAGCGTTCTTGAGGTGATAAGCGTTCTTCATATAATAAGCGTTCTACAGGTGATAAGCGTTCTTCAGGTGATAAGCGTTCTTGAGGTGATAAGCGTTCTTCATATAATAAGCGTTCTTCGGGTGATAAGCGTTCTTGAGGTGATAAGCGTTCTTCAGGTGATAAGCGTTCTTCATATAATAAGCGTTCTTCAGGTGATAAGCGTTCTTCAGGTGATAAGCAATCTTCAGGTGATAAGCGTTCCTCAGGGGATAAGCGTTCTTCATATAATAAGTTTTCTTCAGGTGATAAGCGTTCTTCATATGATAAGCGTTCTTCAGGTGATAAGTGTTCTTCAGGGGATAAGCGTTCTTCAGGTGATAAGCGTTCTTCATATAATAAGCGTTCTTCAGGGGATAAGCGTTCTTGAAGTGATAAGCGTTCTTCAGGTGATAAGCGTTCTTCATATAATAAGCGTTCTTCGGGTGATAAGCGTTCTTGACGTGATAAGCGTTCTTCAGGTGATAAGCGTTCTTCATATAATAAGCGTTCTTCAGGTGATAAGCGTTCTTCAGGTGATAAGCAATCTTCAGGTGATAAGCGTTCCTCAGGGGATAAGCGTTCTTCATATAATAAGTTTTCTTCAGGTGATAAGCATTCTTCATATGATAAGCGTTCTTCAGGTGATAAGTGTTCTTCAGGGGATAAGCGTTCTTCAGGTGATAAGCGTTCTTCATATAATAAGCGTTCTTCAGGGGATAAGCGTTCTTGAGGTGATAAGCGTTCTTCAGGTGATAAGCGTTCTTCATATAATAAGCGTTCTTCAGGTGATAAGCGTTCTTCATATAATAAGCGTTCTTCAGGGGATAAGCGTTCTTGAGGTGATAAGCGTTCTTCAGGTGATAAGCGTTCTTCATATAATAAGCTTTCTTCAGGTGATAAGCGTTCTTGAGGTGATAAGCGTTCTTCAGGTGATAAGCGTTCTTCAGGTGATAAGCGTTCTTCAGGTGATAAGCGTTCCTCAGGGGATAAGCGTTCTTCATATAATAAGCGTTCTTCAGGGGATAAGCGTTCTTCAGGTGATAAGCGTTCCTCAGGTGATAAGCGTTCTTCAGGTGATAAGCGTTCCCCAGGTGATAAGCGTTCTTCATATAATAAGCTTTCTTCAGGTGATAAACGTTCTTCATATAATAAGCGTTCTTCAGGTGATAAGCGTTGTTCAGGTGATAAGCGTTCTTCATATAATAAGCGTTCTTCAGGTGATAAACGTTCTTCATATAATAAGCGTTCTTCAGGTGATAAGCGTTCTTCAGGTGATAAACGTTCTTCATATAATAAGCGTTCTTCATGTGATAAGCGTTCTTCAGGGGATAAGCGTTCTTCAGTTGATAAGCGTTCCTCAGGTGATAAGCGTTCTTCAGGTGATAAGCGTTCTTCAGGTGATAAACGTTCTTCATATAATAAGCGTTCTTCATGTGATAAGCGTTCTTCAGGGGATAAGCGTTCTTCAGTTGACAAGCGTTCTTCAGGGGATAAGCGTTCTTCAGGTGATAAGCGTTCTTCATATAATAAGCGTTCTTCAGGTGATAAGTGTTGCTCAGGGGATAAGCGTTCTTCAGGTGATAAGCGTTCCTCAGGTGATAAGCGTTCTTCATATTATAAGCGTTCTTCAGGTGATAAGCGTTCTTCAGGTGATAAGCGTTCTTCAGGTGATAAGCGTTCTTCAGGGGATAAGCGTTCTTCAGGTGATAAGCGTTCTTCAGGTGATAAGCGTTCTTCATATAATAAGCGTTCTTCAGGTGATAAGCGTTCCTCAGGTGATAAGCGCTCTTCATATAATAAGCGTTCTTCAGGTGATAAGCGTTCTTCATATAATAAGCGTTCTTCAGGTGATAAGCGTTCTTCATATAATAAGCGTTCTTCAGGGGATAAGCGTTCTTGAGGTGATAAGCGTTCTTCATATAATAAGCGTTCTTCAGGTGATAAGCGTTCTTCAGGTGATAAGCGTTCTACAGGTGATAAGCGTTCTTCAGGTGATAAGCGTTCTTGAGGTGATAAGCGTTCTTCAGGTGATAAGCGTTCTTCATATAATAAGCGTTCTTCAGGTGATAAGCGTTCTTGAGGTGATAAGCGTTCTTCAGGTGATAAGCGTTCTTCATATAATAAGCGTTCTTCATATAATAAGCGTTCTTCAGGTGATAAGTGTTCTTCAGGTGATAAGCAATCTTCAGGTGATAATCGTTCCTCAGGGGATGAGCGTTAATCAGGGGATAAGCGTTATTCATATAATAAATTTTCTTCAGGTGATAAGCGTTCTTCATATAATAAGCGTTCTTCATATGATAAGCGTTCTTCAGGTGATAAGTGTTCTTCAGGGGATAAGCGTTCTTCAGGTGATAAGCGTTCTTCATATAATAAGCGTTCTTCAGGGGATAAGCGTTCTTCAGGTGATAAGCGTTCTTCAGGTGATAAGCGTTCTTCAGGTGATAAGCGTTCTTCATATAATAAGCGTTCTTCAGGGGATAAGCGTTCTTCAGGTGATAAGCGTTCTTCAGGTGATAAGCGTTCTTCATATAATAAGCGTTCTTCAGGGGATAAGCGTTCTTCAGGTGATAAGCGTTCTTCAGGTGATAAGCGTTCTTCAGGGGATAAGCGTTCTTCAGGTGATAAGCGTTCTTCAGGTGATTAGCGTTCCTCAGGTGATAAGCGTTCCTCAGGTGATAAGCGTTCTTCATATAATAAGCGTTCTTCAGTTGATAAGCGTTCCTCAGGTGATAAGCGTTCTTCATATGATAAGCATTCTTCAGGTGATAAGCGTTAATCAGGGGATAAGCGTTATTCATATAATAAGCGTTCTTCAGGTGATAAGCGTTCCTCAGGGGATAAGCGTTCTTCATATAATAAGCGTTCTTCAGGTGATAAGTGTTCTTCAGGTGATAAGCGTTCTTCAGGTGATAAGCGTTCCTCAGGTGATAAGCGTTCCTCAGGTGATAAGCGTTCTTCATATAATAAGCGTTCTTCAGTTGATAAGCGTTCCTCAAGTGATAAGCGTTCTTCATATGATAAGCATTCTTCAGGTGATAAGCGTTAATCAGGGGATAAGCGTTATTCATATAATAAGCGTTCTTCAGGTGATAAGCGTTCTTCAGGTGATAAACGTTCTTCATAGAATAAGCGTTCTTCAGGGGATAAGCGTTCTTCAGGTGATAAGCGTTCTTCAGGTGATAAGCGTTCTTCATATAATGAGCGTTCTTCAGGGGATAAGCGTTCTTGAGGTGATAAGCGTTCTTCATATAATAAGCGTTCTACAGGTGATAAGCGTTCTTCAGGTGATAAGCGTTCTTGAGGTGATAAGCGTTCTTCATATAATAAGCGTTCTTCAGGTGATAAGCGTTCTTCATATTATAAGCGTTCTTCAGGTGATAAGCGTTCTTGAGGTGATAAGCGTTCTTCATATAATAAGCGTTCATCAGGTGATAAGCGTTCTTGAGGTGATGAGCGTTCTTCAGGTGATAAGCGTTCTTCATATAATAAGCGTTCTTCAGGTGATAAGCAATCTTCAGGGGATAAGCGTTCTTCATATAATAAGTTTTCTTCAGGTGATAAGCGTTCTTCATATGATAAGCGTTCTTCAGGTGATAAGTGTTCTTCAGGGGATAAGCGTTATTCAGGGGATAAGCGTTCTTCAGGTGATAAGCAATCTTCAGGTGATAAACGTTATTCAGGGGATAAGCGTTCTTCAGGTGATAAACGTTATTCAGGGGATAAGCGTTCTTCAGGTGATAAGCGTTCTTCACATAATAAGCGTTCTTCAGGTGATAAGTGTTCTTCAGGTAATAAGCATTCTTCAGGTGATAAGCGTTCCTCAGGTGATAAGCGTTCCTCAGGTGATAAGCGTTCTTTATATAATAAGCGTTGTTCAGGTGATAAGCGTTCTTCAGGGGATAAGCATTCTTCAGGTGATAAGCGTTCCTCAGGGGATAAGCGTTCTTCATATAATAAGCGTTCTTCAGGTGATAAGCGTTCTTCAGGGGATAAGCGTTCTTCAGGTGATAAGCGTTCCTCAGGGGATAAGCGTTCTTCATATAATAAGCGTTCTTCAGGTGATAAGCGTTCCTCAGGTGATAAGCGTTCTTTATATAATAAGCGTTCTTCAGGGGATAAGCGTTCTTCATATAATAAGCGTTCTTCAGGTGATAAGCGTTATTCAGGGGATAAGCGTTCTTCAGGTGATAAGCGTTCTTCATATAATAAGCGTTCTTCATATAATAAGCGTTCTTCATATAATAAGCGTTCTTCAGGTGATAAGTGTTCTTCAGGTGATAAGCTTTCTTCAGGTGATAAGCGTTCCTCAGGTGATAAGCGTTCTTCAGGTGATAAGTGTTCCTCAGGTGATAAGCGTTCTTCAGGTGATAAGCGTTATTCAAGGGATAAGAGTTCTTCATATGATAAGCGTTCTTCAGGTGATAAGCTTTCTTCATATGATAAGTGTTCCTCAGGTGATAAGCGTTCTTCAGGTGATAAGCGTTCTTCAGGTGATAAGTGTTCCTCAGGTGATAAGCGTTCTTCAGGTGATAAGCGTTCTTCAGGTGATAAGCGTTCTTCATACAATAAGGGTTCTTCAGGGAATAAGCGTTCTTCAGGTGATAAGCGTTCTTCAGGTGATAAGCGTTCCACAGATGATAAGCGTCCCTCAGATGATAAGCATTCCACAGGTAATAAGTGTTCCTCGGGTGAGAAGCGTTCCTCAGGTGATAAGCGTTCTTCAGGTGATAAGCGTTCCTCAGGTGATAAGCGTTCTTCAGGTGATAAGCGTTCCTCAGGTGATAAGCGTTCCTCAGGTGATAAGTGTTCCTCAGGTGATAAGCGTTCTTCAGGTGAGAAGCGTTCCTCAGGTGATAAGCGTTCTTCAGGTGATAAGCGTTCCTCAGGTGATAAGCGTTCCACAGGTGATAAGCGTTCTTCAGGTGATAAGCGTTCTTCAGGGGATAAGCCTTCTTCAGGTGATAAGCGTTCCTCAGGTGATAAGCGTTCTTCAGGGGATAAGCGTTCTTTAGGGCATAAGTGTTCTTCAGGGGATAAGCATTCAGGTGATAAGCGTTCTTCAGGTGATAAGCGTTCTTCAGGTGATAAGCGTTCCTCAGGTGATAAACGGTCCTCAGGTGATAAGTGTTCCTCAGGGGATAAGCGTTCCTCAGGTGATAAGCGTTCCTCAGGTGATAGGCATTCCTCAAGTGATAAGCGTTCCTCAGGTGATAAGCGTTCCTCAGGTGATAAGCGTTCATCAGGTGATAAGCGTTCCTCAGGTGATAAGCGTTCCTCAGGTGATAAGTGTTCATCAGATGATAAGCGTTCCTCAGGTGATAAGTGTTCATCAGATGATAAGCGTTCCTCAGGTGATAAGTGTTCATCAGATGACAAGCGTTTCTCAGGCGATAAGCGTTCATCAGGTGATAAGTGTTCATCAGGTGATAAGCGTTCTTCAGGTGATAAGCGTTCATCAGGTGATAAGCGTTCCTCAGGTGATAAGCGTTCCTCAGGTGATAAGTGTTCATCAGATGATAAGCGTTCCTCAGGTGATAAGTGTTCATCAGATGACAAGCGTTTCTCAGGCGATAAGCGTTCCTCAGGTGATAAGCGTTCCTCCGGTGATAAGTGTTCCTCAGGTGATAAGTGTTCATCAGGTGATAAGCGTTCCTCAGGTGATAAGCGTTCCTCAGGTGATAAGCGTTTCTCAGGTGATAAGTGTTCCTCAGGTAATAAGCGTTCCTCAGGTGATAAGCGTTCCTCAGGTGATAAGCGTTCCTCGGGTGATAAGTGTTCTAAACGTGATAAGTGTTCCTCAGGTGATAAGTGTTCATCAGATGATAAGCGTTCTATAGGTGATAAGCGTTCCTCAGGTGATAAGCGTTCTATAGGTTATAAGCATTCCTCAGGTGATAAGCGTTCTATAGGTGTTAAGCGTTCCTCAGGTGATAAGCGTTCTTTAGGTGATAAGTGTTCTATTAGTGATAAGTGTTCATCAGATGATAAGGGTTCTTTAGGTGATAAGTGTTCCTCAGGTGATGAGCGTTCCTCAGGTGATAAGCGTTCCTCAGGTGATAAGCGTTTCTCAGGTGATAAGTGTTCCTCAGGTAATAAGCGTTCCTCAGGTGATAAGCGTTCTTTAGGTGATAAGTGTTCCTCAGGTGATAAGCGTTCCTCAGGTGATTAGCGTTCTTTAGGTGATAAGTGTTCTATTAGTGATAAGTGTTCATCAGATGATAAGCGTTCTTTAGGTGATAAGTGTTCCTCAGGTGATGAGCGTTCCTCAGGTGATAAGCGTTCCTCAGGTGATAAGCATTCCTCAGGTGATAAGCATTCCTCAGTTGATAAGCGTTCCTCAGGTGATAAGCGTTCCTCAGGTGATAAGTGTTCTATTCGTGATAAGTGTTCATCAGATGATAAGCGTTCTTTAGGTGATAAGTGTTCCTCAGGTGATAAGCGTTCCTCAGGTGATAAGCGTTCCTCAGGTGATAAGTGTTCCTCAGGTGATAAGTGTTCATCAGATGATAAGCGTTCCTCAGGTGATAAGCGTTCCTCAGGTGATAAGCGTTCCTCAGGTGATAAGCGTTCCTCAGGTGATAAGCGTTCCTCAGGTGATAAGTGTTCCTCAGGTGATAAGCGTTCCTCAGGTGATAAGCGTTCCTCGGGTGATAAGTGTTCTAAACGTGATAAGCGTTCCTCAGGTGATAAGTGTTCATCAGATGATAAGCGTTCTATAGGTGATAAGCGTTCCTCAGGTGATAAGCGTTCTATAGGTGATAAGCGTTCCTCAGGTGATAAGCGTTCCTCAGGTGATAAGCGTTCTATAGGTGATAAGCGTTCCTCAGGTGATAAGCGTTCTATAGGTGATAAGCGTTCCTCAGGTGTGTTACGCTGAGCGCTCCGGGTCCCTGCTCCTCCCCGAAGCGCTCGCGGCGTTTCTCTCCCTGCAGCGCCCCGGTCAGACCCGCTGACCGGGAGCGCTGCACTGACATTGCTGGCGGGGATGCGATTCGCAAAGCGGGACGCGCCCGCTCGCGAATCGCATCCCAAGTCACTTACCTGTCCCGGTCCCCGGCTGTCATGCTCTGGCGCGCGCGGCTCCGCTCTCTAGGGCGTGCGCGCGCCAGCTCTCTAAGATTTAAAGGGCCAGTGCACCAATGATGGTGCCTGGCCCAATCTTCCTGATTAGTTTCCACCTGTGCACTCCCTACTTATACTCACTCCCCCTGCACTCCCTTGCCGGATCTTGTTGCCTTGTGCCTTGAGAAAGCTACTCTGTGTTACCTCTACTGTGTTCTTGACCATCTGCTATCACCATTGACTACGAACCTAGCCGCCTGCCCCGACCTTCTGCTACGTCTGACCTTGCTCTTGTCTACTCCCTTGTACTGCGCCTATCTTCAGCAGTCAGAGAGGTTGAGCCGTTGCTAGTGGATACGACCTGGTTACTACCGCCGCTGCAAGACCATCCCGCTTTGCGGCGGGCTCTGGTGAATACCAGTAGCAACTTAGAACCGATCCACTAGCACGGTCCACGCCAATCCCTCTCTGGCACAGAGGATCCACCTCCAGCCTGCTGAATCGTGACAAGGTGATAAGCGTTCCTCAGGTGATAAGCGTTCCTCAGGTGATAAGTGTTCTATTAGTGATAAGTGTTCATCAGATGATAAGCGTTCTTTAGGTGATAAGTGTTCCTCAGGTGATAAGTGTTCTATTCGTGATAAGTGTTCATCAGATGATAAGCGTTCCTCAGGTGATAAGTGTTCTATTCGTGATAAGTGTTCATCAGATGATAAGCGTTCTTTAGGTGATAAGTGTTCCTCAGGTGATAAGCGTTCCTCAGGTGATAAGCGTTCCTCAAGTGATAAGCGTTCCTCGGGTGATAAGTGTTCTAAACGTGATAAGCGTTCCTCAGGTGATAAGTGTTCATCAGATGATAAGCGTTCTACAGGTGATAAGCGTTCCTCAGGTGATAAGCGTTCTATAGGTGATAAGCGTTCCTCAGGTGATAAGCATTCCTCAGGTGATAAGCGTTCCTCAGGTGATAAGCGTTCCTCAGGTGATAAGCGTTCTATAGGTGATAAGTGTTCCTCAGTTGATAAGTGTTCCTCAGGTGATAAGTGTTCCTCAGCTAATAAGTGTTCCTCAGGTGATAAGTGTTCCTCAGGGGATAAGCGTTCTTCAGGTGATAAGTGTTCATCAGATGATAAGTGTTCCTCAGGTGATAAGCGTTCTTCAGGTGATAAGCGCTCTTCAGGTGATAAGTGTTCTATATGTGATAAGTGTTCCTCAGGTGATAAGAGTTCCTCAGGTGATAAGCGCTCTTCAGGTGATAAGCGTTCCTCAGGTGATAAGCGTTCCTCAGGTGATAAGCTTTCTATAGGTGATAAGCGTTCCTCAGGTGATAAGCGTTCTATAGGTGATAAGCGTTCCTCAGGTGATAAGCGTTCCTCAGGTGATAAGAGTTCCTCAGGTGATAAGAGTTCCTCAGGTGATAAGCATTCCTCAGGTGATAAGAGTTCCTCAGGTGATAAGCGTTCCTCAGTTGATAAGTGTTCCTCAGGTGATAAGCGTTCCTCAGTTGATAAGTGTTCCTCAGATGATAAGTGTTCCTCAGGTGATAAGCGTTCCTCAGGTGATAATCATTCTTCAGGTGATAAGCGTTGCTCAGATGATAAGCGTTCCTCAGGTGATAAGCGTTCCTCCGGTGATAAGTGTTCCTCAGTTGATAAGCGTTCCTCAGTTGATAAGTGTTCCTCAGGTGATAAGTGTTCTATACGTGATAAGCGTTCTATAGGTGATAAGTGTTCCTCAGGTGATAAGTGTTCTATACGTGATAAGCGTTCTATAGGTGATAAGCGTTCCTCAGGTGATAAGCGTTCTATACGTGATAAGCGTTCTTCAAGTGATAAGTGTTCCTCAGGTGATAAGTGTTCTATACGTGATAAGCGTTCTATAGGTGATAAGTGTTCTATACGTGATAAGCGTTCTATAGCTGATAAGCGTTCCTCAGAAGTAGCGTCTCCAGGTTACAGTAGTCACTCGAGGACAATGATCTTCCCTCCTTGGAGCCCAAATCGCTTCGTTTTCTTCGTCACCCAGAGAAATCCAGGATAAATCGTCCCTGATCCTCCGCTATAACCATGTGTGCAGGGCGGGGATATGATCCGTTACAATGTATCAGTGCAGAATAAATGTAGCTCACGAGATTGTTTGGTCCGGACACAACTGTAACAAAGCCTCAGCTGTGAGATGGACTCTCGATGATCGGCTCCTTCTCACTCGTGGATGATGGATGATCTGCAGATATCCCCATAAAATCATCAGAAAAGATAATTGTAATTTCAATCAAGATGCTGGAATGGAGGGCGAACGGCTCTCAGCGGCGCCATCTGTGCGGAGAACGGCGCAGTAAATAAGAATTAATTCAATCCAGTTTATTAAGGCATCAAGAGGGATGTGAAAAGACGATCGGCGGCGGAGATAAGAGGCAGCACCAGATGATATCCTGCGCGGACCGTGATCCCATCGCCCCCTGTGTATCCGGAGCCGGAGAAACGGACGGAGGACTCCCCCCATATACCATGTGATCAATGCCAGGAGGTCGGTGCACAGCCAGAGCTGAGGACTGTATGTTCCATCCTATCGCCTCAGCTGTTGAAAAACTACAACTCCCAGCATGGTAAGAAGCAGGTATCGTGGTCTAGGCAGTGGATGGGAGACCAATAATGTTCAGAGCAGTGTTTTCCAACCAGTGCGCCTACAGCTGTTGCAAAACTACAGCTCCCAGCATGCTAAGCAGCAGGTATCATGGTCTAGGCAGTGCATGGGAGACCAACAATACTCAGAGCAGGGTTTTCCAACCAGTGTGCCTCCAACTGTTGCAAAACTAGAACTCCCAGCATGCTAAGCAGCAGGTATCATGGTCTAGGCAGTGGATGGGAGACCAAAAAGACTATTTCCCAACTAGTGGTCCTCCAACTGTTGCAAAACTACAACTCCCAGCATGCTAAGCAGCAGGTATCATGGTCTAGGCAGTGCATGGGAGACCAACAATACTCAGAGCAGGGTTTTCCAACCAGGGAGCCTCAAGCTGTTGCAAAACTAGAACTCCCAGCATGCTAAGCAGCAGATATAATGGTCTAGGCAATAGATGGTAGATCAACAAGACTATTTCCCAACTAATGTGCCTCCAGCTGTTGCAAAACTACAACTCCCAGCATGCTAAGCAGCAGGTATCATGGTCTAGGCAGTGGATGGGAGACCAACAATACTCAGAGCAGTGTTTTCCAACCAGTGTGCCTCCAGCTGTTGCAAAACTACAAAACCCAGCATGCTAAGCAGCAGGTATCATGGTCTAGGCAGTGGATGGGAGACCAAAAAGACTATTTCCCAACTAGTGGGCCTCCAACTGTTGCAAAACTACAACTCCCAGCATGCTAAGCAGCAGGTATCATGGTCTAGGCAGTGCATGGGAGACCAACAATACTCAGAGCAGGGTTTTCCAACCAGGGAGCCTCAAGCTGTTGCAAAACTAGAACTCCCAGCATGCTAAGCAGCAGGTATAATGGTATAGGCAATAGATGGTAGACCAACAAGACTATTTCCCAACTAATGTGCTTCCAGCTATTGCAAAACTACAACTCCACGCCATGCGGCAGAATTAGCGTTTTTCTTGGCGTTTCCCCCCCCCACAAAAAAACTAGTAGAAACTTAGCCAAAGGATTCGTTCACACGTACAGGATCCTGTGCAGATTTGATGCGCATGATTTGTAACTGCTGATTAGAAGCTGCGATCAGTCATTTAGTTTACATTGAAATCTGCAGCAGAAAATCCTCTGCATCAAATCTGCGTATGTGTGAACATACCCTAAATGATAAGGGGTGCAAAACCTAAAAATCACTGAAATGGGCGGAGTCAGACACATAATATTTGGCGTAGTCAGAACTCAAAAGTGCAAAAACCACAAGAAGCGCAAAACTAAAAATCCCTGAAATGGGCGGAGTCAGACACATAATATTTGATGTAGTCAGAACTTAAAAGTGTAAAAGCACAAGAAGCGCTAAACCTAAAAGTGGGCGGAGTCAGACACATAATATTTGGCGTAGTCAGAGTTACAACATTGTAAAAACCACAAGAAGCGCAAAACTAAAAATCACCAAAATGGGCGGAGTCAGACACATAATATTTGATGTAGTCAGAACTTAAAAGTGTAAAAGCACAAGAAGCGCTAAACCTAAAAGTGGGCGGAGTCAGACACATAATATTTGGCGTAGTCAGAATTACAACATTGTAAAAACCACAAGAAGCGCAAAACTAAAAATCACCGAAATGGGCGAAGTCAGACACACAATATTTGGCGTAGTCAGAACTCAAAAGTGCAAAACCACAAGAAGCGCAAAACTAAGAGTCCCTGAAGTGGGCGGAGTCGGACACATAATATTTGGCGTAGTCAGAACTTAAAAGTGTAAAAGCACCAGAAGCGCCAAACCTAAAAGTTGGTGGAGTCAGACACATAATTTTTGGCGAAGTCAGAGTTTCAACGTGTAAAAGGCACAAGAAGCACAAAACTGTAACAATGCGCACGAGGCAGAAGTGACCAGAAGATCTATTCTACTTTCCCCCAGAGGACATTGGGGGGGGGGGGGGGGGGGCTGGAACCGATTTGCTCAGTTACCGTAATTGATATGTTCGCCGTTTCCTCGCCATGGGGGGTGGATACGTTAATAGATGTGGTTGCTGACGGCGACTCCTCATCGTTCCGCGGATCTCTGGGGTCGCGGCTGTTTCGACTCCTCTCATTAAGATTCCACTTCGGAGGAGACTTCAGGATTAGCGCCATTATTGTTGTCAGCGCCAGATCGTTTATTTCTTTGTGACAATTTGCAGCCTAATTTTCACAGTGAATTTCTCGGCGACACTTCGGAATATCAATACGCATCATTAATTTTAATGAGCGATTTACAGCGGTAACCAAGACAGAACAGCTGCTTTATCTGTGAGATCCAGACAGCGAGGAGAGGAGTGTCAGGGGCTTCGACGTGTCGGCTGCGGCGTTCCCCCCCCCCCACAGGATCGTCAGGAGGCGCAGGTAGTGGGCAGCTTATGTGTTATCATCGTCCTTCACCTGCTCCTCAGCGCCACATCTAGGACATGTCGGTTATGACTCTCGCACAGCCGGATAATGTCCCCACCTGGACTCCAGTCTTCTGGACGCTTCCCGTTGCGATCTCCATCCTGGTTAACCCCTTGGGGACGGAGCCCATTATGACCCTAAGGACCAGAGCATTTTTTGCAAATCTGACCACTGTCACTTTAAGCATTAATAACTCTGGAATGCTTTTACTTATACATTTGATTCTGAGATTGTTTTTTCGTGACATATTCTACTTTATGTTAGTGGTAAATTTTCGGCGATACTTGCATCCTTTCTTGGTGAAAAATTCAAAAATTTCATGAAAAATTTGAAAATTTAGCATTTTTCTAACTTTGAAGCTCTCTGCTTATAAAGAATATGGATATTCCAAATAAATTGTATATTGATTCACATATACAATATGTCTAGTTTATGTTTCCATCATAAAATTGATGAGTTTTTACTTTTGGAAGACACCAGAGGGCTTCAAAGTTCAACAGCAATTTTCCAATTTTTCGCAAAATTTTCAAAATCGGAATTTTTCAGGGACCAGTTCAGGTTTGAAGTGGATTTGAAGGGTCTTCTGGTTACAAATACCCCATAAATGACCCCATTATAAAAACTGCACCCCTCAAAGTATTAAAATTATGACATTCAGTCAGTGTGTTAACCCTTTAGGTGTTTCACAGGAAAAGCAGCAAAGTGAAGGAGAAAATTCAAAATCTTCATTTTTTTACACTCGCATGTTCTTGTAGACCCAGTTTTTGAATTTTTATAAGGGGTAAAAGGAAAAAAATCCTCTCAAAATTTGTAACCCAATTTCTCTCGAGTTAGAAAATACCTCATATGTCTATGTAAAGTGTTCGGTGGGCGCAGTAGAGGGCTCAGAAGCGAAGGAGCAACAATGGGATTTAGGAGAGTGAGTTTTCCTGAAATGGTTTTTGGGGGGCATGTTACATTTAGGAAGCCCCTATGGTGCCAGAACAGGAAAAAAAAACACATCGCACACTATTATGGAAACGACACCCCTCAAGGAACATAACAAGGGGTACGGTGAGCCTTAACACCCCACAGGTGTTTGACAACTTTTTGTTAAAGTCAGATGTGTAAATGAAAAAAAATATTTTTTCACAAAAATGCTGGTTTTTCCCCAAATTTTACTTTTTTACAAAGGGTAATAGGAGAAAAAGCCCCCCCAAAATTTGTAACCCCATTTCTTCTGAGTATGGAAATACCCCATGTGTGGACGTCAAGTGCACTGCGAACGAACTACAATGCTCAGAAGAGAAGGAGCGCCATTGAGCTTTTAGAGAGATAATTTGTTTGTTCTGGCACCACGGGGGCCATGTGCATTTACAAAGCCCCCCGTGGTGCCAGAACAGTGGACCCCCCCACATGTTACCCCATTTTGGAAACTACACCCCTCACGGAATGTAATAAGGGGTACAGTGAGCATTTACACCCTACTGGCGTTTGACAGATCTTTGGAACAGTGGGCTGTGCAAACAAAAAAATAAAATTTTTCATTTTCACGGATCACTGTTCCAAAGATCTGTCAGACCCCTGTGGGGCGTAAATGCTCACTGAACCCCTTATTACATTCCGTGAGGGGTGTAGTTTCCAAAATGGGATCACATGTGGGTATTTATTTTTTTGGGTTTATGTCAGAACCGCTGTAAAATCAGCCCCCCCTGTGCAAATCACCAATTTAGGCCTCAAATGTACATGGTGCGCTCTCACTCCTGAGCCTTGTTGTGCGCCCGCAGAGCATTTTACGCCCACATCTGGGGTATTTCTGTATTCAGGAGAAATTGCGTTACAAATTTTGGGGGTCTTTTTTTCCTTTTACCTCCCGTGAAAATAAAAAGTAAAGGGCAACACCAACATGTTAGTGTAAATTTTTTTTATTTTTACACTAACAAGCCGTTGTAGCCCCAACTTTTCCTTTTCATAAGGGGTAAAGGGAGAACAAGCCCCCCAAAATTTGTAGTGCAATTTCTCCCAATTACGGAGGTACCCCGTATGTGGCCCTAAACTGTTTCCTTGAAATACGACAGGGCTCCGAAGTGAGAGCGCCATGCGCATTTGAGGACTAAATTAGGGATTGCATAGGGGTGGACATAGGGGTATTCTACGCCAGTGATTCCCAAACAGGGTGCCTCCAGCTGTTGCTAAACTCCCAGCATGCCTGGACAGTCAGTGGCTGTCTGGAAATGCTGGGAGTTGTTGTTTTGCAACAGCTGGAGGCTCCGTTTTGGAAACACTGCTGTACAATACGTTTTTCCTTTTTATTGGGGGGGGGGGACAGTGTAAGGGGGTGTATATGTAGTGTTTTACTCTTTATTAGGTGTTAATGTAGTGTAGTGTTTTTAGGTTACATTCACACTGGCGGGTTACGGTGAGTTTCCCGCTAGGAATTTGCGGTGCGGCAAAAATTTGCCGCAGCTCATACTTGAAGCAGGAAACTTGCTGTAAACCCGCACGTGTGAATGTACCCTGTACGTTCTCATGGGGGGGAACTTCCAGCTGTTTCAAAACTACAACTCCCAGCATGCACGGTCTGTCAGTACATGCTGGGAGTTGTAGTTTTGCAACAGCTGGAGGCACACTGGTTGGAAAACCTTCAGTTAGGTTCTGTTACCTAACTCAGTATTTTCCAACCAGTGTGCCTCCAGCTGTTGCAAAACTACAATTCCCAGCATGACTGATCACAGAAGGGCATGTTGGGAGATGTAGTTATGCAACAGCTGGAGGTACGCAACTACAACTCCCAGCATGCCGAGACAGCTGTTTTCTGTGTGGGCATGCTGGAATTTGTAGTTTTGCAACATCTGGAGTGCTACAATTTAGAGACCACTGAACAGTGATCTCCAAACTGTGGACCTCCAGATGTTGCAAAACTACAACTCCCAGCATGCCCAGACAGCAAACAGTTGTGTGGGCATGCTAGGAGTTGTAGTTTTGCAAGATCTAGAGGGCAGTATAGAGATCACTGTGCAGCGGTCTCTAAACTGTAGACCTCCAGCTGTTGCAAAACTACAAATTCCAGCATACCCACACAGCAAACAGCTGTTTGGGCATGCTGGGAGTTGTAGTTTTGCAACATCTGGAGGGCTACAGTCTAGTGACCACTATAGTGCTCTCAGACTATAGCCCTCTAGATGTTGCTATGCAACTACTCACCGGCTTCCGTCGCATCCGGGAGCCGTCCTCTTCTGCCGCACGCCGCCCCAGATCTCCCGCCGATCCCCGTCACTCCGCTGCCTCCGGAGGGGTAAGTGGACGTCGGCGCACGGTCCTCTTCGTTTTTCCCGTTCTGCCCCGCCAACTCTGCCACCTCACTCCTATGCCTACAGGGGGATCGTGGGTGTCTTAGACACCCGCGATCCCCCTTCTATTCCGGGTCACCGGGTCACCATAGACCCGTAATGACCCGGAATCGGCGCAAATCGCAAGTGTGAATTCACTTGCGATTTGCGCCGATCGCCGACATGGGGGGATCTAATGACCCCCCTGGGCATTTGCACGGGGTGCCTGCTAATCGATATCAGCAGTCACCCCGGCCCGGTCCCCACCCGGCGCGCGGCGGGGACCGAAATTCCCACGGGCGTATGGATACGTCCTTCATCCTTAAGTACCAGGACGCAAGGGCGTATGCATACGCCCTTCGTCCCCAACAGGTTAAAGGGGTGCTCCGCTGCTCAGCATTTGGAACAAACTGTTCAGAACGCTGAAGCCGGCATCGGGAGCTAGACAATGGATGGGAGACCAACAAGACTATTTCCCATATATAATAGATATAGTCACTAGCGCTTATGGATTGGGGAAGATGAGAGTAATATTACCGCACAGTGGTCCCTCAACATACAATGGTAATCTGTTCCAAACGAGCCATCGTTTGTCGAATCCATCGTATGTTGAGGGATTCGTGCAATTTTAAGTATAGGAAGCTGTACTTACCTGTCCCCGCCGCTCCGGACCGCGTCCCGCCGCTCCCGATGGTGACCCCGCTGCTCCCCGGGCCTCCGCTGGCTCTCCTGGTCTTCTCCGGTCCTCCACTGTCTTCTCTGGTCCTCCGCTGTCTTCTCCGGTCCTCCGCTGTCTTCCGCAGGGCCTTACTGGGCCTGCGTAGTGACGTCATTAGGTCGCTGCGTACGCCGTTCCTATTGGATTACGGGACGGCGTTCGCAACAGCGTAGTGACGTCATCCAAGAGGGCCGAGAAGACACCGGAAGACCAGCGCTGGACCCGGAGGGCACCCCGGAGCATCGTGGAGGGGTAAGTAATACTTACCGCACCACACGGGGAACATTAAGCTGCTATCCGGCAGCAGCTTAAGCATTTTGCGCTGCCGGATAAAACTTAATGCGATGGCCCCGACATAAAAAAGCATCGTATGTCAATTTGATCATATGTTGGGACCATCGTAGGTCGGGGGGGGGGGGTCACTTTATACACTCAGCAGTGTGTGGGAATGCTGCCTGGTATACAATTGGATTCCTGCTATTGTCCAAAATATTAGGTAAAAATACCGAAATAAATTACCGTAATAAATACAATATAAATAAATATATATACTGGCGCAATAAAATAGGGTAAAAGACATTAATTTATTTAGAATTATGAATATAAAAAATGTTTCAAATAAAATACAGAGAAGTAAAAATATTGCACAAGACCCGATGTGAAGATCAATCAGTCAATCTGAACCCTGTGTGTCCAAAAATATATAATAATGACTTTAGTGGATGAATAAATGCAGTAGTATAGGTTTGTAACTGTATCACTAACAGTACAGTGACCCCCGACCTCCGATGGCCCTGACATACGATCTGTTATACAGTGACCCCCGACCTCTGATGGCCCCGACATACGATCATTTCAACATACGATCTGTTATACAGTGACCCCCCCCCCGACCTACGATGGCCCCGACATACGATCTGTTATACAGTGACCCCCCCCCCCCGACCTACGATGGCCCCGACATACCATATATATACAGTGACCCCCCTGACCTCCGATGGTCCCGACATACCATATATATATAGTGACCCCCCCCCGACCTACGATGGCCCCGACATACCATATATATAGAGTGACCCCCGACCTACGATGGCCCCGACATACGATCTGTTATACAGTGACCCCCCGACCTACCATGACCCCGACATACGATGGCCCCGACATACCATATATATACAGTGACCCCCCTGACCTCCGATGGTCCCGACATACCATATATATATAGTGACCCCCCCCCCGACCTACGATGGCCCCGACATACCATATATATAGAGTGACCCCCGACCTACGATGGCCCCGACATACGATCTGTTATACAGTGACCCCCCGACCTACCATGACCCCGACATACGATGGCCCCGACATACCATATATATACAGTGACCCCCCTGACCTCCGATGGTCCCGACATACCATATATATATAGTGACCCCCCCCCGACCTACGATGGCCCCGACATACCATATATATAGAGTGACCCCCGACCTACGATGGCCCCGACATACGATCTGTTATACAGTGACCCCCCGACCTACCATGACCCCGACATACGATGGCCCCGACATACCATATATATACAGTGACCCCCCTGACCTCCGATGGTCCCGACATACCATATATATATATAGTGACCCCCCCCCGACCTACGATGGCCCCGACATACCATATATATAGAGTGACCCCCGACCTACGATGGCCCCGACATACGATCTGTTATACAGTGACCCCCCGACCTACCATGACCCCGACATACGATGGCCCCGACATACGGTCTGTTATACAGTGACCCCCGACCTCCGATGGCCCCGACATACCATATATATACAGTGACCCCCGACCTCCGATGGCCCCGACATACGATCTGTTATACAGTGACCCCCCAACCTACGAAGGCCCCGACATACCATATATATATACAGTGACCCCCGACCTCCGATGGCCCCGACATACCATATATATATACAGTGACCCCCGACCTCCGATGGCCCCGACATACCATATATATGCAGTGACCCTCGACCTCCGATGGACCCGACATACCATATATATACAGTGACCCCCTCGACCTCCGATGGCCCCGACATACGATCATTCCAGCATACGATCACTCTCAGAGGCTGCATCAACATATGATGCTTTTGTATGTCGGGGCCATCGCATAAACGGCTATCCTGCAGCGCAGACTGCTTCAGCTGCCCCCGGATAGCCGATTACGGTGCCCCGTGTGGTCCACTGACGATCACTTACCTGTCCTCGGGGCTCCGGAGCGTCCTCTTCGGGATCCCCTGCATCGTCGGCGCTCTCCATCGATGTCGCTGCGCACGCCGTCCCTTCATCCTATAGGAGCGACGTGCGTAGCGACGTGATGGTGGCAACGTAGCGCGAGGATGCCGGGGAAGCAGAGGCCTTGCCAAAGCATCGGGGACACCCCGGGGACGTGGCGATAGCGTTGGACGGCGACATCCAGGGCAGCGGTGACGAGCGGTGACGGTCCGGAGCGGCGGGGACACGTGAGTATAACCTCCAATACCAGTGGTCTTCAACCTGCGGACCTCCAGATGTTGCAAAACTACAACTCCCAGCATGCCCGGACAGCCGTTGGCTGTCCGGGCATGCTGGGTGTTGTAGTTTTGCAACATCTGGAGGTCTGCAGGTTGTAGACCACTGTCCTATAATTTACATTCCCTCAACAGATCCCTCAACATGCGATGGTTTCAAACGATGGTCCATTTGGAACGGATTACCATCGTATGTTGAGGGATCACTGTATATTATACGCACCTCTCTGGGTGTATTGATAGGAATATACTGTGTGTCCACAAGGGAATCGGAGACTGAGGTAGTGTGTATCAGGTAAAATACATCTGGATGAAAACGAGAGAGAAGCAGTGTCACGATCACACCCTATCGGTCCAGCCAAGACGAGTGTGATGGTGCAAGGGTTAAAGCCGCCAGACCTCTGGGTATCCACTACTAGTCCCAGCAAGTCACCAAATTAACCCTTAGATAAACGTGTTTCCACCAGAGCTGCCTTCAGAAAGGTGAGCTCATATATTTAGAGATCAAAGACCAGAGCTGATTAATTAAACATTTAATCTGATAAAAGGTATCTCAGTGCTGACTATATAAAAATACAGGAACAAATGACATACAGGTATAAAAATATATAAAAGAGTTTAGCAAGACAAGTTCAGAAAACAAAAGATGAAGTTCTTACATCATGATTATATAGCAGTCCATGAGAGTGAGAGTCCAGCTGTTCTTAGGATGGTCTTGCCAGCTTGGGGCACAGCCTTGAACACCCTGAGTCTATCATTGTTAAATATTATATATCTGCCTTTTTGGAAGAGAGACTCCATTCCCCCCTCCCCTCTGATCCCACCAGGGGGTCTTCTCTCTTCCTGGCCCCTTATCTGTTTGATTATATGATGGGACCAGAGTGCATGACTTCAAAAAAGCCTTTGACTTCAAAGGAGATGTAAACAAACAGCCAGACCCCCAATAAAATGCAATACACAAGAAGGATACACCGTCTGAATGACCTCTCACCCATGGCTTGGATAATACATTACACACAGTTACAATTATAATACACATATATGATTTTAATAATCAGGCCTTGGGCCTGACACCTCCCCCTTAAGATGGGGACAGAGAGATCTTGCCTGCCAGGCTAATCGATCTGTCTCCATTACTCCTCTATTTCTCTTCTTGACACCACAGTCCCTGCATTCCCAGGTAAAAATGGCACTGAAGGGGCCTAGTACCTGATTAAGCTGCCTCCTCCTTTCCTCTGAGAGCTGTGGATTGATCTCCACATCCTGAAGGGATCCCTGGCTCTTAGCTTCCTCCACTAGGTCCAGTAGGGGATCACTACCCAGCCCTTCCTCTGGTGCACTACATACACTGAGTACCACCTCCTCAGGGCCATAGTATGCCATATTAATGTGGTACTGTCTCTGCCTCTGACCTTTCTCATCAAGGGCAACTACATATGTGGTGGGTTCTAGGCGCTGCAGAATGGGGAATGGACCCTCCCAGGCAGCCTGCAACTTATTCTGCCTGATGGGGTTCAGAACCATTCCCTTCTGTCCCACTTCATAGACCCGGCCCCTTGCATTGTGATTGTACCAGTACTTCTGCCGGGACTGGGCTGCTGTGAGGTTGTCCTGTACCTGCCCAGTCAGTGCCGGCATCCTGTCCCTGAATCTCAGAACATACTCCACCACAGAAGTCTCAGGGGCAGGTAGCCCCCCTTCCCATTCTTCCCTAACTAAATCTCGGGGTCCCCGCACTTTGTGACCATATAATAATTCAAAGGGCGAGAAACCTGTAGATTCTTGGGGTACCTCCCTGTAAGTGAATAACAGATGGGCTAAATACTTTTCCCAGTCTCTGCCATCTAATTCTACAAATGTTTTTAGCATTTTTTTCAAGGTGCCATTGTTACCGGACACTCTGTCCAACCAATGTAGAGGGTTGTGATCAGTTATGACAGTAAAATCCCTGCCGTACAGGTATGATTGTAATGTTTGCAAAGCCCAGACCACAGCTAGACATTCCTTCTCTATGACCGCATAGGCCACTCCCAAATGTCCTGCCAGGGGGGTCTCATGGGCGACCTCAGCAGCTCTTTCCTGTACTGCCTAGGAATCACTAACTGCCTATCTCTCTCCTGGGCCCCTAGCATGCCTTTGGAAAGGGACTCCCAGTACAAGATATCATTTTCCCAATATACCCGATGCCCATCTGTGTCAACACCTGTATGTTCAGCACGTTGTCTCAGCCCTTCAATGGAAGGGTCACTGCGCAGAGCTTCCCGGAAATGCTCCTTTCCCTCCCCCCCATCTCGTGGTATCAGGGAGCACATTTCCCCCAGGTGAACTAGCATCTCCACCTTCCTCTCCCTCAGTTCCAGACATAACAATGTTACAGGCATCATACACAGGGCTATCACTCCTTCCCTCCTCCTCCTTCTTAGGCTCACAGGATTGGGACATATCACTCACTGCTGGTCCCTCATCCTTAAATGTCACCAGGGGCACACCAACCCCTCCCCCTAGCCCACTTCCACTAGGTTTTGGCATTGGCAATGCATTGTCACCACATGTCACAATACACCCCATTCCACTTTTGGAAAACATTACTGGTTCAGTCACAGGTAAACAATTATCAATCCCCTGCACCCCCTCCCAGTTACCACGTTTCACAATGTCTCCCAAAGTCTCGCACAGTACCTCAGAATGAACAGGGCTCTTTCCTAGCCCATCCGGTGTGCAGGTAGTGTCCTCTGGAGCATAATGACAGAGCATCCGACCCAAATCATTCCCCAGCAGAACATTAACAGGGATGTCCTCAGAGACCCCCACCTCCCACAAACCCTTGCCTGTACTCCAATCCAGGTACACACGGGCCATGGGCACAGCAGGCCGCACACCTCCAATTTCTTTTAAAGCCATGGTTATTCCAGGGATGATGTGCTTTGTATCCACCACTTCAGGCCGCACCAAGGTAAAGGAGGCTCCAGAATCTCGCAAACCCACTGTCACCCGGTCACCCACAGTTACACTCTGCAGGTTATCCGCTCTTTTCTCCACCGCTCCGGACACCAGAAGAACGGCTGTGTGTCCTCCAGCTACTGGTGGAGAATTATTTTTGTTGGGGCAAGTGGCACTCAGGTGCACAATAGTGTTGCATCTGTAACATCGGCGGGTGTCCCAAGGACCCAATGTGGCTCCTGTTGCTTTTGGGAATGATGGCAAGAATTTCCCGGCTGGCCTGGTGGTGCTCTGTGGTTGTGTGGCTCCTCTTGAGGTACTCGCTCCAGCTTGTGCAGATCCACGCTTTGCAGTTGGTGCCCGGTTGTTGGCAAAGTCATCTCCAAGTTCTGCTGCTTCCATGGCTGTCTTGGGCTTGCGGTCCAAAATCCACTCTCTGGCTTCAAAGCTCCGTGTTTGGAGAAACTGATCCAGGACCATCAAGTCCTCCAGGGCCTCATAGGTAGTGACTTGTGGGACCCCAGTCCATTGCCTGAATGCAGTCCTTAGCTGACCTGCATGTTGAGTGCAGCTTTCTATGGCGCTTTGTTGCAAAGTCCGAAATTTTTTCCGATAAGTCTCTGGAGTCAGATTAAAACTTTTTAGCAGGGCAGATTTTATTGCCTCATAGTCCTGGTCACTTTCAGAGGAAAGCGAAGCAAACACATCCAGAGCTTTCCCTCGCAGCCGTGGGGTTAGACATCGTCCCCACTGTTCCTTAGGTAGATGGAAATGCCGGCAAACCTTTTCAAATCGCCTCAGGAACACATCCAGATCACCATCTTTCTCCAACATGGGGAAATGTTCCAAGCGGTGTCTGTGGTCTCCTTGATCCTGCACATCACTCCTGTTACGCCGAGCGCTCCGGGTCCCCGCTCCTCCCCGGAGCGCTCGCTACACTCTCTCCGCTGCAGCGCTCCGGTCAGATCCACTGACCCGGGGCGCTGCGATTCTGCTTCCAGCCGGGATGCGATTCGCGATGCGGGTAGCGCCCGCTCGCGATGCGCACCCCGGCTCCCGTACCTGACTCGCTCTCCCTCGGTCCTGTCCCGGCGCGCGCGGCCCCGCTCCCTAGGGCGCGCGCGCGCCGGGTCTTTGCGATTTAAAGGGCCACTGCGCCGCTGATTGGCGCAGTGATTCCAATTAGTGTCTTCACCTGTGCACTTCCCTATATCACCTCACTTCCCCTGCACTTCCCTGCCGGATCTTGTTGCCATTGTGCCAGTGAAAGCGTTCCTTGTATGTTCCTAGCCTGTGTTCCAGACCTCCTGCCGTTGCCCCTGACTACGATCCTTGCTGCCTGCCCCGACCTTCTGCTACGTCCGACCTTGCTTCTGTCTACTCCCTTGTACCGCGCCTATCTTCAGCAGCCAGAGAGGTTGAGCCGTTGCTAGTGGATACGACCTGGTCACTACCGCCGCAGCAAGACCATCCCGCTTTGCGGCGGGCTCTGGTGAAAACCAGTAGTGACTTAGAACCGATCCACTAGCACGGTCCACGCCAATCCCTCTCTGGCACAGAGGATCCACTACCCGCCAGCCGGCATCGTGACAGTAGATCCGGCCATGGATCCCGCTGAAGTTCCTCTGCCAGTTGTCGCTGACCTCACCACGGTGGTCGCCCAGCAGTCACAACAGATAGCGCAACAAGGCCAACAGCTGTCTCAACTGACCGTTATGCTACAACAGTTACTACCACAGCTTCAGCAGTCATCTCCTCCGCCAGCTCCTGCACCTCCTCCGCAGCGAGTGGCCGCTCCTGGGCTACGCCTATCCTTGCCGGATAAATTTGATGGGGACTCTAAGTTTTGCCGTGGCTTTCTTTCCCAATGTTCCCTGCATCTGGAGATGATGTCGGACCAGTTTCCCACTGAAAGGTCTAAGGTGGCTTTCGTAGTCAGCCTTCTGTCCGGAAAAGCCCTGTCATGGGCCACACCGCTCTGGGACCGCAATGACCCCGTCACTGCCTCTGTACACTCCTTCTTCTCGGAAATCCGAAGTGTCTTTGAGGAACCTGCCCGAGCCTCTTCTGCTGAGACTGCCCTGTTGAACCTGGTCCAGGGTAATTCTTCCGTTGGCGAGTATGCCGTACAATTCCGTACTCTTGCTTCAGAATTGTCCTGGAATAATGAGGCCCTCTGCGCGACCTTTAAAAAAGGCCTATCCAGCAACATTAAAGATGTTCTGGCCGCACGAGAAATTCCTGCTAATCTACATGAACTTATTCACCTAGCCACTCGCATTGACATGCGTTTTTCCGAAAGGCGTCAGGAGCTCCGCCAAGATATGGACTCTGTTCGCACGAGGCGTTTCTTCTCCTCGGCTCCTCTCTCCTCTGGTCCCCTGCAATCTGTTCCTGTGCCTCCCGCCGTGGAGGCTATGCAGGTCGACCGGTCTCGCCTGACACCTCAAGAGAGGACACGACGCCGCATGGAGAACCTCTGCCTGTACTGTGCTAGTACCGAACACTTCCTGAGGGATTGTCCTATCCGTCCTCCCCGCCTGGAAAGACGTACGCTGACTCCGCACAAAGGTGAGACAGTCCTTGATGTCTACTCTGCTTCTCCACGTCTTACTGTGCCTGTGCGGATGTCTGCCTCTGCCTTCTCCTTCTCTACCGTGGCCTTCTTGGACTCTGGATCTGCAGGAAATTTTATTTTGGCCTCTCTCGTCAACAGGTTCAACATCCCAGTGACCAGTCTCGCCAGACCCCTTTACATCAATTGTGTAAACAATGAAAGATTGGACTGTACCATACGCTTCCGCACGGAGCCCCTTCTAATGAGCATCGGATCTCATCACGAGAGAATTGAACTTTTGGTCCTCCCCAATTGCACCTCGGAAATTCTCCTTGGACTTCCCTGGCTTCAACTTCATTCCCCAACCCTGGATTGGTCCACTGGGGAGATCAAGAGTTGGGGGCCCTCTTGTTCCAAGGACTGTCTAAGACCGGTTCCCAGTAACCCTTGCCGTGACTCTGTGGTTCCCTCAGTAACCGGTCTCCCTAAGGCCTATATGGACTTCGCGGATGTTTTCTGCAAAAAACAAGCTGAGACTCTACCTCCTCACAGGCCTTATGATTGCCCTATCGACCTCCTCCCGGGTACTACTCCACCCCGGGGCAGAATTTATCCTCTCTCTGCCCCAGAGACTCTTGCCATGTCTGAGTATGTCCAGGAAAATTTAAAAAAGGGCTTTATCCGTAAATCCTCCTCTCCTGCCGGAGCTGGATTTTTCTTTGTGTCCAAAAAAGATGGCTCCCTACGTCCTTGCATTGACTACCGCGGTCTTAATAAAATCACGGTTAAGAACCGCTACCCCCTACCCCTCATCTCTGAACTCTTTGATCGCCTCCAAGGTGCCCACATCTTTACTAAATTGGACTTAAGAGGCGCCTATAACCTCATCCGCATCAGAGAGGGGGATGAGTGGAAAACGGCGTTTAACACCAGAGATGGACACTTTGAGTATCTGGTCATGCCCTTTGGCCTGTGCAACGCCCCTGCTGTCTTCCAAGACTTTGTCAATGAAATTTTTCGTGATCTGCTATACTCCTGTGTTGTTGTATATCTGGACGATATCCTGATTTTCTCTGCCAATCTAGAAGAACACCGCCAGCATGTCCGTATGGTTCTTCAGAGACTTCGTGACAATCAACTCTATGCCAAAATTGAGAAATGTCTGTTTGAATGCCAATCTCTTCCTTTTCTAGGATATTTGGTCTCTGGCCAGGGACTACAAATGGACCCAGATAAACTCTCTGCCGTCTTAGATTGGCCACGCCCCTCCGGACTCCGTGCTATCCAACGCTTTTTGGGGTTCGCCAATTATTACAGGCAATTTATTCCACATTTTTCTACCGTTGTGGCTCCTATCGTGGCTTTAACCAAAAAAAATGCCGATCCCAAGTCGTGGCCTCCTCAAGCGGAAGACGCCTTTAAACGACTCAAGTCTGCCTTTTCTTCGGCTCCCGTGCTCTCCAGACCTGACCCTTCCAAACCCTTCCTATTGGAGGTTGATGCCTCCTCAGTGGGAGCTGGAGCTGTTCTTTTACAAAAAAATTCTTCCGGGCATGCTGTCACTTGTGGTTTTTTTTCTAGGACCTTCTCTCCGGCGGAGAGGAACTACTCCATCGGGGATCGAGAGCTTCTAGCCATTAAATTAGCACTTGAGGAATGGAGGCATCTGCTGGAGGGATCAAGATTTCCAGTTATTATTTACACCGACCACAAGAACCTCTCCTACCTCCAGTCTGCCCAACGGCTGAATCCTCGCCAGGCCCGGTGGTCTCTGTTCTTTGCCCGATTTAATTTTGAGATTCACTTTCGTCCTGCCGATAAGAACATTAGGGCCGATGCTCTCTCTCGTTCCTCGGATGCCTCAGAAGTTGAACTCTCTCCGCAACACATCATTCCACCTGACTGCCTGATCTCCACTTCTCCAGCCTCCATCAGGCAAACTCCTCCAGGAAAGACCTTTGTTTCTCCACGCCAACGCCTCGGAATCCTCAAATGGGGTCACTCCTCCCATCTCGCTGGTCATGTGGGCATCAAGAAATCTGTGCAACTCATCTCCCGCTTCTATTGGTGGCCGACTCTGGAGACGGATGTTGTGGACTTTGTGCGAGCCTGCACTATCTGTGCCCGGGATAAGACTCCTCGCCAGAAGCCCGCTGGTTTTCTTCATCCCCTGCCTGTCCCTGAACAGCCTTGGTCTCTGATTGGTATGGATTTTATTACTGATTTACCCCCTTCCCGTGGCAACACTGTTATTTGGGTGGTCGTTGATCGATTCTCCAAAATGGCACATTTCATCCCTCTTCCTGGTCTTCCTTCAGCGCCTCAGTTGGCTAAACAATTTTTTGTACACATTTTTCGTCTTCACGGATTGCCTACGCAGATCGTCTCGGATAGAGGCGTCCAATTCGTGTCTAAATTCTGGAGGGCTCTCTGTAAACAACTCAAGATTAAATTAAATTTTTCTTCTGCATATCATCCCCAGTCCAATGGACAAGTAGAAAGAATTAACCAAGTCTTGGGTGATTATTTGCGACATTTTGTTTCCTCCCGCCAGGATGACTGGGCAGATCTCCTTCCATGGGCCGAATTCTCGTATAACTTCAGAGTCTCTGAATCTTCCTCCAAATCCCCATTTTTCGTGGTGTACGGCCGTCACCCTCTTCCCCCCCTCCCTACCCCCTTGCCCTCTGGTCTGCCCGCTGTGGATGAAATTTCTCGTGACCTTTCCATTATATGGAGAGAGACCCAAAATTCTCTCCTACAGGCTTCATCACGCATGAAGAGGTTCGCGGATAAGAAAAGAAGAGCTCCTCCCGTTTTTTCCCCTGGAGACAAGGTATGGCTCTCCGCTAAATATGTCCGCTTCCGTGTCCCTAGCTACAAGTTGGGACCACGCTATCTTGGTCCTTTCAAAATTTTGTGTCAAATTAATCCTGTCTCTTACAAACTTCTTCTTCCTCCTTCTCTTCGTATCCCTAATGCCTTTCACGTCTCTCTTCTTAAACCACTCATCCTCAACCGTTTTTCTCCCAAATCTGTTCCTCCCACTCCTGTTTCCGGCTCCTCGGACATCTTCTCTGTCAAAGAGATCTTAGCCTCTAAAAAGGTCAGAGGGAAAACTTTTTTTCTAGTGGACTGGGAGGGTTGTGGTCCTGAAGAGAGATCCTGGGAACCTGAGGACAACATCCTAGATAAAAGTCTGCTCCTCAGGTTCTCAGGCCCTAAAAAGAGGGGGAGACCCAAGGGGGGGGGTACTGTTACGCCGAGCGCTCCGGGTCCCCGCTCCTCCCCGGAGCGCTCGCTACACTCTCTCCGCTGCAGCGCTCCGGTCAGATCCACTGACCCGGGGCGCTGCGATTCTGCTTCCAGCCGGGATGCGATTCGCGATGCGGGTAGCGCCCGCTCGCGATGCGCACCCCGGCTCCCGTACCTGACTCGCTCTCCCTCGGTCCTGTCCCGGCGCGCGCGGCCCCTCTCCCTAGGGCGCGCGCGCGCCGGGTCTTTGCGATTTAAAGGGCCACTGCGCCGCTGATTGGCGCAGTGATTCCAATTAGTGTCTTCACCTGTGCACTTCCCTATATCACCTCACTTCCCCTGCACTTCCCTGCTGGATCTTGTTGCCATTGTGCCAGTGAAAGCGTTCCTTGTATGTTCCTAGCCTGTGTTCCAGACCTCCTGCCGTTGCCCCTGACTACGATCCTTGCTGCCTGCCCCGACCTTCTGCTACGTCCGACCTTGCTTCTGTCTACTCCCTTGTACCGCGCCTATCTTCAGCAGCCAGAGAGGTTGAGCCGTTGCTAGTGGATACGACCTGGTCACTACCGCCGCAGCAAGACCATCCCGCTTTGCGGCGGGCTCTGGTGAAAACCAGTAGTGACTTAGAACCGATCCACTAGCACGGTCCACGCCAATCCCTCTCTGGCACAGAGGATCCACTACCCGCCAGCCGGCATCGTGACAACTCCGTGCGGATAAAGCATCCCCTCTCAGCCTCATAACCTCCAGTTCATGCCTTCGCTGGGCCTCTCTTTCTGCGGCTTGTACCTGGGCCTCTCTTTCTGTGGCTCGTGCCTGGGCCTCTCTTTCTGCGGCTCTTGCCTGGGCCTCTCTTTCTGCGGCCTCTCTCTCTGCCGCTCGTGCCTCTCTCTCTGCAGTTTGGTACTGGAGAAGCAATTGGAGTTTCATATTGGCTTCCACATTCCCAAGGGGTTGTAAGGCAGTCCGCATATAAGAGTCCAAGGCCTCATGTGGAGTACTGTCCTGATGGGGAGTAATGTTGTATTCCCCAGGAGATATCAGTCCTTGGATGGCAGTTCCAGCTGTAGGACTTTGTCTCATGTCACTCAGCTCTTCTGCACGGGCATCATACTCCACAAGATCAGCAATAAGTTGTTCCTTGTTCTTTCCTGGGTAGGGATGTCCTTTTCTTGGCACATTAGCTCCAGTGCAGACTTGGACTGCTTGCGATATGCCTCCATATTTCCGAGATGAGACAGAGGAGGTAAAACAGGAGATGGGGAGGACAGAACTGTCTTGCACTCTTTTTGTATGTCTTTTAAACCAGCACTGAGCTCTGTCTTTGGAATTTACACACAAGAATATGTATTCAATTTCTTTTTAGTGCTAAGATTTCCTTACAGGTAAAATCCAGCAAGCACTAAAAATCTCTAAATATTTCCCGACGCTGCCACCAGTTGTCACGATCACACCCTATCGGTGCAGCCGAGACGCTAAAGAGAGTGTAATGGTGCAAGGGTTAAAGCCGCCAGACCTCTGGGTATCCACTACTAGTCCCAGCAAGTCACCAAATTAACCCTTAGATAAACGTGTTTTACCAGAGCTGCCTTCAGAAAGGTGAGCTCATATATTTAGAGATCAAAGACCAGAGCTGATTAATTAATGTTACGCCGAGCGCTCCGGGTCCCCGCTCCTCCCCGGAGCGCTCGCTACACTCTCCCCACTGCAGCGCTCCGGTCAGATCCACTGACCCGGGGCGCTGCGATTCCGCTTCCAGCCGGGATGCGATCCGCGATGCGCACCCCGGCTCCCGTACCTGACTCGCTCTCCCTCGGTCCTGTCCCGGCGCGCGCGGCCCCGCTCCCTAGGGCGCGCGCGCGCCGGGTCTTTGCGATTTAAAGGGCCACTGCGCCGCTGATTGGCGCAGTGATTCCAATTAGTGTGTTCACCTGTGCACTTCCCTATATCACCTCACTTCCCCTGCACTCCCTTGCCGGATCTTGTTGCCATCGTGCCAGTGAAAGCGTTTCCTTGTGTGTTCCTAGCCTGTGTTCCAGACCTCCTGCCGTTGCCCCTGACTACGATCCTTGCTGCCTGCCCCGACCTTCTGCTACGTCCGACCTTGCTTCTGTCTACTCCCTTGTACCGCGCCTATCTTCAGCAGTCAGAGAGGTTGAGCCGTTGCTAGTGGATACGACCTGGTCACTACCGCCGCAGCAAGTCCATCCCGCTTTGCGGCGGGCTCTGGTGAAAACCAGTAGTGACTTAGAACCGATCCACTAGCACGGTCCACGCCAATCCCTCTCTGGCACAGAGGATCCACTACCTGCCAGCCGGCATCGTGACAGTAGATCCGGCCATGGATCCCGCTGAAGTTCCTCTGCCAGTTGTCGCTGACCTCACCACGGTGGTCGCCCAGCAGTCACAACAGATAGCGCAACAAGGCCAACAGCTGTCTCAACTGACCGTTATGCTACAGCAGCTACTACCACAGCTTCAGCAATCATCTCCTCCGCCAGCTCCTGCACCTCCTCCGCAGCGAGTGGCCGCCTCTGGTCTACGCCTATCCTTGCCGGATAAATTTGATGGGGACTCTAAGTTTTGCCGTGGCTTTCTTTCCCAATGTTCCCTGCACCTGGAGATGATGTCGGACCAGTTTCCCACTGAAAGGTTTAAGGTGGCTTTCGTAGTCAGCCTTCTGTCTGGAAAAGCTCTGTCATGGGCCACACCGCTCTGGGACCGCAATGACCCCGTCACTGCCTCTGTACACTCCTTCTTCTCAGAAATCCGAAGTGTCTTTGAGGAACCTGCCCGAGCCTCTTCTGCTGAGACTGCCCTGTTGAACCTGGTCCAGGGTAATTCTTCCGTTGGCGAGTATGCCGTACAATTCCGTACTCTTGCTTCAGAATTATCCTGGAATAATGAGGCCCTCTGCGCGACCTTTAAAAAAGGCCTATCCAGCAACATTAAAAATGTTCTGGCCGCACGAGAAATCCCTGCTAATCTACATGAACTCATTCACCTAGCCACTCGCATTGACATGCGTTTTTCCGAAAGGCGTCAGGAGCTCCGCCAAGATATGGACTCTGTTCGCACGAGGCGTTTCTTCTCCTCGGCTCCTCTCTCCTCTGGTCCCCTGCAATCCGTTCCTGTGCCTCCCGCCGTGGAGGCTATGCAGGTCGACCGGTCTCGCCTGACACCTCAAGAGAGGACACGACGCCGCATGGAGAATCTCTGCCTGTACTGTGCTAGTACCGAACACTTCCTGAGGGATTGTCCTATCCGTCCTCCCCGCCTGGAAAAACGTACGCTGACTCCGCACAAAGGTGAGACAGTCCTTGATGTCTACTCTGCTTCTCCACGTCTTACTGTGCCTGTGCGGATGTCTGCCTCTGCCTTCTCCTTCTCTACTATGGCCTTCTTGGACTCTGGATCTGCAGGAAATTTTATTTTGGCCTCTCTCGTCAACAGGTTCAACATCCCAGTGACCAGTCTCGCCAGACCCCTTTACATCAATTGTGTAAACAATGAAAGATTGGACTGTACCATACGTTTCCGCACGGAGCCCCTTCTAATGTGTATCGGATCTCATCACGAGAGGATTGAACTTTTGGTCCTCCCCAATTGCACTTCTGAAATTCTCCTTGGACTTCCCTGGCTTCAACTTCATTCCCCAACCCTGGATTGGTCCACTGGGGAGATCAAGAGTTGGGGGCCCTCTTGTTCCAAGGACTGTCTAAAACCGGTTCCCAGTAACCCTTGCCGTGACTCTGTGGTTCCTCCAGTAACCGGTCTCCCTAAGGCCTATATGGACTTTGCAGATGTTTTCTGCAAAAAACAAGCTGAGACTCTACCTCCTCACAGGCCTTATGATTGTCCTATTGACCTCCTCCCGGGCACTACTCCACCCCGGGGCAGAATTTATCCTCTGTCCGCCCCAGAGACTCTTGCCATGTCTGAATACGTCCAGGAAAATTTAAAAAAGGGCTTTATCCGTAAATCCTCCTCTCCTGCCGGAGCCGGATTTTTCTTTGTGTCCAAAAAAGATGGCTCCCTACGTCCTTGCATTGACTACCGCGGTCTTAATAAAATCACGGTTAAGAACCGCTACCCCCTACCCCTCATCTCTGAACTCTTTGATCGCCTCCAAGGTGCCCACATCTTTACTAAACTGGACTTAAGAGGTGCTTATAATCTCATCCGCGTCAGAGAGGGGGATGAATGGAAAACGGCATTTAACACCAGAGATGGACACTTTGAGTATCTGGTCATGCCCTTTGGCCTGTGCAACGCCCCTGCCGTCTTCCAAGACTTTGTTAATGAAATTTTTCGTGATCTTTTATACTCCTGTGTTGTTGTATATCTGGACGATATCCTAATTTTTTCTGCCAATCTAGAAGAACACCGCCAGCATGTTCGTATGGTTCTTCAGAGACTTCGTGACAATCAACTCTATGCCAAAATTGAGAAATGTCTGTTTGAATGCCAATCTCTTCCTTTTCTAGGATACTTGGTCTCTGGCCAGGGACTACAAATGGATCCAGACAAACTCTCTGCCGTCTTAGATTGGCCACGCCCCTCCGGACTCCGTGCTATCCAACGCTTTTTGGGGTTCGCCAATTATTACAGGCAATTTATTCCACATTTTTCTACCGTTGTGGCTCCTATCGTGGCTTTAACCAAAAAAAATGCCGATCCCAAGTCTTGGCCTCCTCAAGCGGAAGACGCCTTTAAACGACTCAAGTCTGCCTTTTCTTCGGCTCCCGTGCTCTCCAGACCTGACCCTTCCAAACCCTTCCTATTGGAGGTTGATGCCTCCTCAGTGGGAGCTGGAGCTGTTCTTCTACAAAAAAATTCTTCCGGGCATGCTGTCACTTGTGGTTTTTTTTCTAGGACCTTCTCTCCGGCGGAGAGGAACTACTCCATCGGGGATCGAGAGCTTCTAGCCATCAAATTAGCACTTGAGGAATGGAGGCATCTGCTGGAGGGATCAAGATTTCCAGTTATTATTTACACCGATCACAAGAACCTCTCCTACCTCCAGTCTGCCCAACGGCTGAATCCTCGCCAGGCCAGGTGGTCTCTGTTCTTTGCCCGATTTAATTTTGAAATTCACTTTCGGCCTGCCGATAAGAACATTAGGGCCGATGCTCTCTCTCGTTCCTCGGATGCCTCGGAAGTTGAACTCTCTCCGCAACACATCATTCCTCCTGACTGCCTGATTTCCACTTCTCCAGCCTCCATCAGGCAAACTCCTCCAGGAAAGACCTTTGTTTCTCCACGCCAACGCCTCGGAATCCTCAAATGGGGTCACTCCTCCCATCTCGCAGGTCATGTGGGCATCAAGAAATCTGTGCAACTCATCTCTCGCTTCTATTGGTGGCCGACTCTGGAGACGGATGTTGTGGACTTTGTACGAGCCTGCACTATCTGTGCCCGGGATAAGACTCCTCGCCAGAAGCCTGCTGGTTTTCTTCATCCCCTGCCTGTCCCCGAACAGCCTTGGTCTCTGATTGGTATGGATTTTATTACTGATTTACCCCCTTCCCGTGGCAACACTGTTATTTGGGTGGTCGTTGATCGATTCTCCAAAATGGCACATTTCATCCCTCTTCCTGGTCTTCCTTCAGCGCCTCAGTTGGCTAAACAATTTTTTGTACACATTTTTCGTCTTCACGGGTTGCCCACACAGATAGTCTCGGATAGAGGCGTCCAATTCGTGTCTAAATTCTGGAGGGCTCTCTGTAAACAACTCAAGATTAAATTAAATTTTTCTTCTGCATATCATCCCCAATCCAATGGACAAGTAGAAAGAATTAACCAGGTCTTGGGTGATTATTTACGACATTTTGTTTCCTCCCGCCAGGATGACTGGGCAGATCTCCTTCCATGGGCCGAATTCTCGTATAACTTCCGAGTCTCTGAATCTTCCTCCAAATCCCCATTTTTCGTGGTGTACGGCCGTCACCCTCTTCCCCCCCTCCCTACCCCCTTGCCCTCTGGTCTGCCCGCTGTGGATGAAATTTCTCGTGACCTTTCCATCATATGGAGAGAGACCCAAAATTCTCTCTTACAGGCTTCATCACGCATGAAGAAGTTCGCGGATAAGAAAAGAAGAGCTCCTCCCATTTTTTCCCCTGGAGACAAGGTATGGCTCTCCGCTAAATATGTCCGCTTCCGTGTCCCTAGCTACAAGTTGGGACCACGCTATCTTGGTCCTTTCAAAATTTTGTGTCAGATTAATCCTGTCTCTTACAAACTTCTTCTTCCTCCTTCTCTTCGTATTCCTAATGCCTTTCACGTTTCTCTTCTTAAACCACTCATCATCAACCGTTTCTCTCCCAAATCTGTTCCTCCCACTCCTGTTTCCGGCTCCTCGGACATCTTCTCCGTCAAAGAGATTCTAGCATCTAAAAAGGTCAGAGGGAAAACCTTTTTTTTAGTGGATTGGGAGGGTTGTGGTCCAGAAGAGAGATCCTGGGAACCCGAGGACAACATCCTAGACAAAAGTCTGCTCCTCAGGTTCTCAGGCTCTAAGAAGAGGGGGAGACCCAAGGGGGGGGGGTACTGTTACGCCGAGCGCTCCGGGTCCCCGCTCCTCCCCGGAGCGCTCGCTACACTCTCCCCACTGCAGCGCTCCGGTCAGATCCACTGACCCGGGGCGCTGCGATTCCGCTTCCAGCCGGGATGCGATCCGCGATGCGGGTAGCGCCCGCTCGCGATGCGCACCCCGGCTCCCGTACCTGACTCGCTCTCCCTCGGTCCTGTCCCGGCGCGCGCGGCCCTGCTCCCTAGGGCGCGCGCGCGCCGGGTCTTTGCGATTTAAAGGGCCACTGCGCCGCTGATTGGCGCAGTGATTCCAATTAGTGTGTTCACCTGTGCACTTCCCTATATCACCTCACTTCCCCTGCACTCCCTTGCCGGATCTTGTTGCCATCGTGCCAGTGAAAGCGTTTCCTTGTGTGTTCCTAGCCTGTGTTCCAGACCTCCTGCCGTTGCCCCTGACTACGATCCTTGCTGCCTGCCCCGACCTTCTGCTACGTCCGACCTTGCTTCTGTCTACTCCCTTGTACCGCGCCTATCTTCAGCAGTCAGAGAGGTTGAGCCGTTGCTAGTGGATACGACCTGGTCACTACCGCCGCAGCAAGTCCATCCCGCTTTGCGGCGGGCTCTGGTGAAAACCAGTAGTGACTTAGAACCGATCCACTAGCACGGTCCACGCCAATCCCTCTCTGGCACAGAGGATCCACTACCTGCCAGCCGGCATCGTGACAATTAAACATTTAATCTGATAAAAGGTATCACAGTGCTGACTATATAAAAATACAGAAACAAATGACATACAAGTACAAAAATATATAAAAGAGTTTTGCAAAGCAAGTTCAGAAAACAAAAGATGAAGTTCTTACAGCATGATGATATAGCAGTCCATGAGTGAGTTCCAGTTGTTCTTAGGATGGTCTTGTCAGCTTGTGGCACAGCATAGAACACCCTGAGTCTAGCATTGTTAAATATTATATATCTGCCTTTTTGGAAGGGAGACTCCATTCCCCCCTCCCCTCTGATCCCACCAGGGGGTCTTCTCTCTTCCTGGCCCCTTATCTGTTTGATTATATGATGGGACCAGAGTGCATGACTTCAAAAAAGTCTTTGACTTCAAAGGAGATGTAAACAAACAGCCAGACCCCCAATAAAATGCAATACACAAACCCACAGTTTGAATGACCCCTCACCCATGTCTTGGATAATACATCACACAGTTATAATTATAATACACATATAGGATTTTAATAATCAGGCCTTGGGCCTGATAAGCGGTTACTAGTGGCAACTGCTGAAGAAGAGTGTAATTGGGTGTGGTAACTGCCTTGGGGGGGGGGGGGGTGTAGTGTAGTTGGGGTGTTGCTTCGGTATATGAGTGGTTAATTTAACCCCTGTCACTCGTGACACCAGGGTGAGGGTTAATACGCTGAGGTAAATCTTTGGCCTATCGCCACCCTTCCCAGGAACGATAGGCGCGTGCTTAAATGAATGAAGGTCCACAATAGAGATGAACTTGAACTTGCATAAACTTTACTGAGGTACTTGCGGTACATCCAATTAACAGCAACAGTCTTAGCAATACAGTCTCTATGTAGTACGGCAGTGATTGACAGATGCTGTGGACCATTGACTTATCCAAAGAGTTATTAGAATTAGGATTGGTGCAGAGATTTAGGGGAATATTTAGGTCCAGTGATTTTGCAGAGTTAACAGGAATTGAGATAACTCACAGTTTTGTAAAGATGGCCGTTGCCGCAAGGCTTGGGCCTAGTCACTGCTGACAACAGCTGCGCAGATCCTCCTCTATCAGCAGCCCACAAGGAAAGAAAAGCGCACTTAATGGCCGCCGCTCCCTTATATGGGCAGGGGCAGGGCTGTTTTGGATTGGTCCATGTCAGCTGTCACTCACGGCAATCACCTGACTTCCTCCAAAGGTCCTTGAACTAGAAAACCATAGAGTTTTTGGAACGCATCACGTGATCCGCAGGTCCTGCGACGCCCCAACAAGGTAAGTACACTTTATTTACATATTTACACATTCAATTTGAATAATTTTAACTATTAAAGGGGTGACAAGGGGCTAACTATTGATGAGGACCCCACCGGTACCTAGGGACCTCACCACAAGGTAATGGATGTAATCCGGTACCGGGACACCACATGGGCGTTTTGTGCAGTGTCTCACCCTGTTTGCTAGTTGCCTGATTCTCCTGGAGGTCAGGTGCTCTTGGTTACAGATCACTTGCTCCTTTCTATATGTACGTGGGTACAGTATATATGCGGCTGTTCTGCACTGAAAAGGTAAAGATTGATTGCATATAAATCCAAGGGATGTTCAGTTCTGTTTATACTGTTTCTCAGTGATATTTAGGGTACCTGTATCTGTGAAGACGTTGTGTGCTCCTGGCGAGTTTTATTGTCCAAGATCCGTGCGGATTCGTTCGGGGATGTTCCTTGTGTAGCTTCCGATGCTTAGATCGGGTCTTGTGCAATATTTTTACTTCCCTGTATTTTATTCGAAACATTTTTTATATTCATAATTCTAAATAAATTAGTGTCTTTTACCCTATTTTATTGCGCCGGTATATGTATTAAGACTATTTCCCAACTAGAGTGCCTCCAGCTGTTGCAAAACTACAACTCCCAGCATGCTAAGCAGCAGGTATCATGATCTGGGCAGTGGATGAGAGACCAACAATGTTCAGAGCAGTGTTTTCCAACTAGTGTGCCTCCAGCTGTTGCAAAACTACAAAACCCAGCATGCTAAGCAGCAGGTGTCATGGTCTAGGCCAGTGTTTTTCAACCACTGTGCCACGGCACACTAGTGTGCCGTGACATAGTGTAAGGTGTGCCGTGGGAAAAACACCCGCCGGGTGTTTTTGCCGCGGGACATCTCTGTGTCCCGAAATTTGCTTTCGGGACACAGGGATGCCTCTAAGTCCCTGCGGCCCCGCGTTTATTTTAAAAACGCGGGGACCGCCGGGAGGTAGCGCACGCAGGGACGTCACTGACGTCCCATGCGTGCGCCCATAGCAACAATCACAGAGGACCGGAGCAGCGAGGAGGACGCGTGCTGTCAACCTGGTAAGTGTTACCAGCGGCGCGTCTCCTTTGGTGTTCCGAGCACCGCTCCTCCGGTCCCGGGACCTACTTCTATAGTCAGACCGGAGGAGTGGTGCTCAGAACACCGAAGTGGGGCAGTACACAGACATACAGCCTTCAGTAATACACTGTATGGCTGAAGGCTGTATGTCTGTGGGGGAACTATACTGCACCTAATGTGGGGGGGACTATACTGGGCCTAATGTGGGGGGACTATACTGGGCCTAATGTGGGGGGGGGGGGCTATACTGGGCATAATGTGGGGGGACTATACTGGACCTAATGTGGGGGAACTATACTGGGCCTAATGTGGGGGGACTATACGGGGCCTAATGTGGGGGGACTATGCGGGGCCTAATGTGGGGGGACTATGCAGGGCCTAATGTGGGGGGACTATACTGGGCCTAATGTGGGGGGGGACTATACTGGGCCTAATGTGGGGGGACTATACTGGGCCTAATGTGGGGGGACTATACTGGGCCTAATGTGGGGGGACTATGCTGGGCCTAATGTGGGGGGACTATGCTGGGCCTAATGTGGGGGGACTATGCTGGGCCTAATGTGGGGGGACTATGCAGGGCCTAATGTGGGGGGACTATGCGGGGCCTAATGTGGGGGGACTATGAGGGGCCTAATGTGGGGGGACTATGCGGGGCCTAATGTGGGGGGACTATGTGGGGCCTAATGTGGGGGGACTATGCGGGGCCTAATGTGGGGGGACTATGCGGGGCCTAATGTGGGGGGGACTATGCGGGGCCTAATGTGGGGGGGACTATGCGGGGCCTAATGTGGGGGGACTATACTGCCAACCTAATGTGGGGAGACTATACTGCCAACCTAATGTGGGGGGGACTATGCGGGGCCTAATGTGGGGAGACTATACTGCCAACCTAATGTGGGGAGACTATACTGCCAACCTAATGTGGGGGGACTATACTGCCAACCTAATGTGGGGGGACTATACTGCCAACCTAATGTGGGGGGACTATACTGCCAACCTAATGTGGGGAGACTATACTGCCAACCTAATGTGGGGGGACTATACTGCCAACCTAATGTGGGGGGACTATACTGCCAACCTAATGTGGGGAGACTATACTGCCAACCTAATGTGGGGGGACTATACTGCCAACCTAATGTGGGAGGACTATACTGCCAACCTAATGTGGGGGGACTATACTGCCAACCTAATGTGGGGGAACTATACTGCCAACCTAATGTGGGGGGACTATACTGCTAAACAGATAAATAGATATAGTGCAGTGCGTTTTTTTGCTCGTCAACCTCGGTAGCGGTGCCCCGCGAAAAAAAATTTTCCGAGGTGTGCCCCGACCCAAAAAAGGTTGGGAAACACTGGTCTAGGCAGTGGATGGGAGACCAACAAGACTATTTCCCAAATAGTGTGCCTCCAGCTGTTGCAAAACTACAACTCCCAGAATGCTGGGAGTTGTAGTTTTGTAACAGAAGGAGACCCCCTGGTTTTAAAACCTTTGACTAGAGGAACTATGCAGCACTAGTGGTCTCCAAACTATGGACCATCAGATGTTGCAAAACTACAACTCCCAGCATGCGATGCGTACAGTACTGTTGACTCCGGTCAAGGTCCCGGCTCCTGATTGTATTTTGGGCGATGCCTTATTTTTTGGAGAAACTCATTTCGAGTTCCATTTAGTTCCGAATTAATTCTTACCATACACTTGAGGGTACAATGAAGTAATTTATTTGAGGAGGGGCCCCAGGACTCCAAAAATATTTTCTAAGGGTTCGTTCACACGTACAGGATCCTGCGCAGATTTGATGCGCAGGATTTGTAACTGCCGATTAGAAGCTGAGGGGGCGGGGCTATGACGTCACGGAACAGTTTGTTCCAAACGCTGAGCAGTGGAGTATCCCTTTAAAGGGGTTCTCCGCCTCTAGACATCTTATCCCCTATCCAAAGGATAGGGGACAAGATGTCAGATCGCCGGGGTCCCACTGCTGGGGACCCCCGGGATCTACGCTGAGGCACCCCGCTATCATTACTGCACAGAGCAGACTCGCTCCCTGCGTAATGACGGGCAATACAGGGGCCGGAGCATCGTTACATCACGGCCCCGCCCCCTCATGACATCACAGCTCCGAGGGGGCGGAGCCGTGATGTAACGATGCTCCGGCCCCTGTATCGCTGGTCATTACGCACGGAGCGAGTCTGCTCTGTGCAGTAACGATAGCGGGGTGCCTCAGCGGAGATCCCGGGGGTCCCCAGCAGCGGGACCCCGACGATCTGACATCTTATCCCCTATCCTTTAGATAGGGGGATAAGATGTCTAGGGGTGGAGTACCCCTTTAAACACCCGCCTTCTCTTATCCGCCGCTCCCGTCGCACTCCTAGACACCAGCTAAGGTCCTGATTTACTGGGAGTTTTGTGGAGTTTTCTTTGCGGGTTTTGTTTCCCAACAGACATTTTTATTCGGTATTTACTAAGATTTCCCTACATTTTGTTTTTTTTACACCTGCTCTGATCTCTAGGGTTTTCCTCAGCTCAAATACACCACATTTTCTGTAGAAACCTTAGTGGGGTTTTTGTGAAAACCTAGGGGACACGCCCCCTTTCCGGTGGCCACACCCACTTTTCCCGACAGTCACGAGTCCCTTTTTCGGGTTTTCTCAGTCAAATGGAGAGTTCGGCCCCTTTCACACTACCGTCGTGTTCCTGTAAAAACTCCCGGCAGATTGTCCTGAAAACGGGCGTCAAAAAAATCCCTTTCATTTTAATAGGATTTTTTGACCATCCTTTAGCACCAGTTATGTCCCGTTATGACCGACGTCAGTTATTTTTGTCCTGTCAAAAATAACGGCGGAATAACGGATGTTAAGATTATAACATTCAAGTCTACGGATGACGGATGTTCGCAAATGACGTCCGCTATTGTCCGTTTTTTTTATGATCCGTTATTTGTACTGCACATGCTCAGTACGGCATCACAACCAGGAAGTCACATGGAAATAAAATAACGACTATAACGAGTGATGACGGATGGTACATGTTCATTATCAGTTTTCATCAGTTGTGTTCAGTTCTTTCATTCATTTTTTCATGGCCGGTTATTGCTGAATAACGGATGTCAGAAGACGGGAACATAACGGTCGTGTCAAAGGGGTCTTAGTCGAGTTTTTTTTAATTCTGGCGCACACCCCAACAACACGTTGTAAATCAGGGCCCAAGTGGTCACTATATACAATGTATCCTGAAAGTCTCCCCCCCCCCCCGGTCACTATATTCAATGTATCCAGAAAGTCTTCACCCCCAGTCACTATATACAATGTATCCAGAAAGTCTTCACCCCCGGTCACTATATACAATGTATCCAGAAAGTCTTCACCCCCGGTCACTATATACAATGTATCCAGAAAGTCTTCACCCCCGGTCACTATATACAATGTATCCAGAAAGTCTTCACCCCCGGTCACTATATACAATGTATCCAGAAAGTCTTCATCCCCGGTCACTATATACAATGTATCCAGAAAGTCTTCACCCCCGGTCACTATATACAATGTATCCAGAAAGTCTTCACCCCAGTCACTATATACAATGTATCCAGAAAGTCTTCACCCCCGGTCACTATATACAATGTATCCAGAAAGTCCTCACCCCAGTCACTATATACAATGTATCCAGAAAGTCTTCACCCCCCGGTCACTATATACAATGTATCCAGAAAGTCTTCATCCCCGGTCACTATATACAATGTATCCAGAAAGTCTTCACCCCCGGTCACTATATACAATGTATCCAGAAAGTCTTCACCCCAGTCACTATATACAATGTATCCAGAAAGTCTTCACCCCCGGTCACTATATACAATGTATCCAGAAAGTCTTCACCCCCGGTCACTATATACAATGTATCCAGAAAGTCTTCACCCCCAGTCACTATATACAATGTATCCAGAAAGTCTTCACCCCCCCGGTCACTATATACAATGTATCCAGAAAGTATTCACCCCCCCTCACTATATACAATGTATCCAGAAAGTATTCATCCCCCAGTCACTATATACAATGTATCCAAAAAGTCTTCACCCCCGGTCACTATATACAATGTATCCAGAAAGTCTTCACCCCCGGTCACTATATACAATGTATCCAGAAAGTCTTCACCCCCGGTCACTATATACAATGTATCCAGAAAGTCTTTACCCCGGTCACTATATACAATGTATCCAGAAAGTCTTCACCCCAGTCACTATATACAATGTATCCAGAAAGTCTTCACCCCCGGTCACTATATACAATGTATCCAGAAAGTCTTCACCCCGGTCACTATATACAATGTATCCAGAAAGTCTTCACCCCGGTCACTATATACAATGTATCCAGAAAGTCTTCACCCCCGGTCACTATATACAATGTATCCAGAAAGTCTTCACCCCCGGTCACTATATACAATGTATCCAGAAAGTCTTCATCCCCCCCCACCCGATCACTATATACAATGTATCCAGAAAGTATTCACCCCCGGACACTATATACAATGTATCCAGAAAGTCTTCACACACCCCCAGTCACTATATACAATGTATCCAGAAAGTCTTCACCCCCGGTCACTATATACAATGTATCCAGAAAGTCCCCACCCCCAGTCACTATATACAATGTATCCAGAAAGTATTCATCCCCCGGTCACTATATACAATGTATCCAGAAAGTCTTCACCCCCGGTCACTATATACAATGTATCCAGAAAGTCTTCACCCCCCGGTCACTATATACAATGTATCCAGAAAGTCTTCACCCCCGGTCACTATATACAATGTATCCAGAAAGTCTTCACCCCAGTCACTATATACAATGTATCCAGAAAGTCTTCACCCCCGGTCACTATATACAATGTATCCAGAAAGTCTTCACCCCCGGTCACTATATACAATGTATCCAGAAAGTCTTCACCCCCAGTCACTATATACAATGTATCCAGAAAGTATTCATCCCACGGTCACTATATACAATGTATCCAGAAAGTCTTCACCCCCCCGGTCACTATATACAATGTATCCAGAAAGTATTCACCCCCCCTCACTATATACAATGTATCCAGAAAGTATTCATCCCCCAGTCACTATATACAATGTATCCAAAAAGTCTTCACCCCCGGTCACTATATACAATGTATCCAGAAAGTCTTCACCCCCGGTCACTATATACAATGTATCCAGAAAGTCTTCACCCCCGGTCACTATATACAATGTATCCAGAAAGTCTTCACCCCGGTCACTATATACAATGTATCCAGAAAGTCTTCACCCCGGTCACTATATACAATGTATCCAGAAAGTCTTCACCCCCGGTCACTATATACAATGTATCCAGAAAGTCTTCACCCCGGTCACTATATACAATGTATACAGAAAGTCTTCATACCCCGATCACTATATACAATGTATCCAGAAAGTCTTCACCCCCGGTCACTATATACAATGTATCCAGAAAGTCTTCACCCCCGGTCACTATATACAATGTATCCAGAAAGTCTTCACCCCCGGTCACTATATACAATGTATCCAGAAAGTCTTCATCCCCCCCCACCCGATCACTATATACAATGTATCCAGAAAGTATTCACCCCCGGTCACTATATACAATGTATCCAGAAAGTCTTCACACACCCCCAGTCACTATATACAATGCATCCAGAAAGTCTTCACCCCCGGTCACTATATACAATGTATCCAGAAAGCCCCCACCCCCAGTCACTATATACAATGTATCCAGAAAGTCTTCACCCCGGTCACTATATACAATGTACCCAGAAAGTCTTCACCCCCGGTCACTATATACAATGTATCCGGAAATTCTTTACCCCCGGTCACTATATACAATGTATCCAGAAAGTATTCATCCCCCGGTCACTATATACAATGTATCCAGAAAGTCTTCACCCCGGTCACTATATACAATGTATCCAGAAAGTCTTTACCCCCGGTCACTATATACAATGTATCCAGAAAGTATTCATCCCCCGGTCACTATATACAATGTATCCAGAAAGTCTTCACCCCCGGTCACTATATACAATGTATCCAGAAAGTATTCATCCCCCGGTCACTATATACAATGTATCCAGAAAGTCTTCACCCCCGATCACTATATACAATGTATCCAGAAAGTCTTCACCCCCAGTCACTATATACAATGTATCCAGAAATTCTTCACCCTCGGTCACTATATACAATGTATCCAGAAAGTCTTCGCCCCCGATCACTATACACAATGTATCCAGAAATTCTTCACCCCGGTCACTATATACAATGTATCCAGAAAGTCTTCACCCCCCCCCCCCGGTCACTATATACAATGTATCCAGAAAGTCTTCGCCCCCGGTCAATAGGGATTTCCCGATACCACTTCTGTCCTACTGAAAACGTCTCCAATACCTAAACCGATACCTGTCAGCGGGCCCTCCTCCAGCAGGTATCACGAATGTGCGGAATAACCCCTAGAGCAGTGGTCTCCAACCTGCGGACCTCCAGATGTTGCAAAACTGCAACTCCCAGCATGCCCGGACAGCCGTTCGCTGTCCGGGCATGCTGGGAGTTGTAGTTTTGCAACATCTGGAGGTCTGCAGGTTGGAAACCACTGCCCTAGAGGATGCAGGGGGTAAATTTACACCCTGCGCCCACTCCCGAACTATGAAGCGCGCTCAGCAGCTGAACATGTGCCATAGCCGGTTGGCTTATACCAGACATCACGGATCTGGGTGATGTATGGCATTAACCCTTTAGACGTCGCAATCAGATTTCATTGCGGTGTCTAAAAGTCCTGAAATAAACTGCCAGTAAGTAATAATTTAACCCCTTCATATGTGGTATAAATGTCTGAGCTATTAAAATAAAACTTTAATTAAACTACGCGCTCAATGGCGTACATGTAAAAAACCGTACCAAAGTCCAGAATTGCGTATTTTTTGGTCACTTCATATACCATAAAATTTTATTATACGAATCAATTAAAGAGTCGCATCAACACCAATAAAAATTACAGATCAGAGCGCAAAGAATGACCCTCATACATCCACGTATACGAAAAAAAAAAAAAAAAGTTGGAGGGGTCAGAGAATTTAAAACAAATTTGTTTATGTACAAGAAGATGTAATTCTCCATGAATTCTCTTTAATGTCGCTGAATGTTCTCGAGTTCAGAGGTCGGAGGCGTCCGGCTGCGCCATAAAGAATAAATGTAGCAGTGTCTGCGCGGCGCTGTGCGCCCTTTTTTCCCGAGGAGACTTATATCGGTGAGGGCCCGATCAGCATGTTATCCCTTATCCGATGTATAGGCAAATAACACAGACCTGTCACCCAGCTTTCCCTCCTGTAGAGGTTAGGAGACTGGGAAAGCTAGGTGAACACAGAGCCCTCTGGAGAGTTAAAAAGTTTAAATAAAATAGAAAAAAGTATTTTTTTTTGTTTAATATAAAAAAAGCACTCCCCCTAATAAAAACTGAAACCCCCCTTATTTACATAAAAAAAAACTAAAAAAAAAACTGTCACAACAGAAAAAAAAGTACCAGTACTTAATAAAGTGGTATTGGAACATCCCTCATAGTAGTACACATTCCCCCCAGCTCTATCTGTATACTGCGTCTATCTCTATGGGATCAGGATATATAGTAGTACACATTCCCCCCAGCTCTATCTGTATACTGCGTCTATCTCTATGGGATCAGGATATATAGTAGTTATACACCTCCCCTCCAGCTCTATCTGTATACTGCTGCTATCTCTATGGGATCAGGATATATAGTAGTTATACACCTCTCCTCCAGCTCTATCTGTATACTGCTGCTATCTCTATGGGATCAGGATATATAGTAGTTATGCACCTCCCCTCCAGCTCTCTCTGTATACTGCTGCTATCTCTATGGGATCAGAATATATAGTAGTTAAACACCTCCCCTCCCAGCTCTATCTGTATACTGCTTCTTTCTCTATGGGATCAGGATATATAGTAGTTATGCACCTCCCCTCCAGCTCTCTCTGTATACTGCTTCTATCTCTATGGGATCAGGATATATAGTAGTTATACACCTCCCCTCCAGCTCTATCTGTATACTGCTGTTATCTCTATGGAATCAGGATATATAGTAGTTATACACCTCTCCTCCAGCTCTATCTGTATACTGTTGCTATCTCTATGGGATCAGGATATATAGTAGTTATACACCTCCCCTCCAGCTCTATCTGTATACTGCTGCTGCTATCTGTATGGGATCAGGATATATAGTAGTTATAGACCTCCCCTCCAGCTCTATCCGTATACTGCTGCTTTCTCTATGGGATCAGGATATATAGTAGTTATACCCCTCCCCCTCCAGCTCTATCTGTATACTGCTGCTATCTCTATGGGATCAGGATATAAAGTAGTTATACACCTCCCCTCCAGCTCTATCTGTATACCGCTGCTATCTCTATGGGATCAGGATATATAGTAGTTATACACCTCTCCTCCAGCTCTATCTGTATACTGCTGCTATCTCTATGGGATCAGGATATATAGTAGTTATACACCTCCTCCAGCTCTATCTGTATACTGCTGCTATCTCATGGGATCAGGATATATAGTAGTTATACACCTCCTCCAGCTCTATCTGTATACTGCTGCTATCTCTATGGGCTAAGGATATATAGTAGTTATACACCTCCCCTCCAGCTCTATCTGTATACTGCTGTTATCTCTATGTGATCAGGATATATAGTAGTTATTCACCTCTCCTCCAGCTCTATCTGTATACTGCTGCTATCTCTATGGGATCAGGATATATAGTAGTTATACACCTCCCCTCCAGCTCTATCTGTATACTGCTGTTATCTCTATGGGATCAGGATATATAGTAGTTATTCACCTCTCCTCCAGCTCTATCTGTATACTGCGTCTATCTCTATGGGATCAGGATATATAGTAGTTATACACCTCCCCTCCAGCTCTATCTGTATACTGCTGCTTCTATCTCTATGGGATCAGGATATATAGTAGTTATACACCTCTCCTCCAGCTCTATCTGAATACTGCTGCTATCTCTATGGCTCAGGATACATAGTAGTTATACACCTCTCCTCCAGCTCTATCTGTATACTGCTGCTATCTCTATGGGATCAGGATATATAGTAGTTATGCACCTCCCCTCCAGCTCTCTCTGTATACTGCTTCTTTCTCTATGGGATCAGGATATATAGTAGTTATGCACCTCCCCTCCAGCTCTCTCTGTATACTGCTTCTATCTCTATGGGATCAGGATATATAGTAGTTATACACCTCTCCTCCAGCTCTATCTGTATACTGCTGCTATCTCTATGGGATCAGAATATATAGTAGTTATACACCTCCTCCAGCTCTATCTGTATACTGCTGCTATCTCTATGGGATCAGGATATATAGTAGTTATACACCTCTCCTCCAGCTCTATCTGTATACTTCTGCTATCTCTATGTTATCAGGATATATAGTAGTTATACACCTCTCCTCCAGCTCTATCTGTATACTGCTGCTATCTCTATGGGATCAGGATATATAGTAGTTATACACTTCTCCTGTAGCTCTATCTGTATACTGCTGCTATCTCTATGGGATCAGGATATATAGTAGTTATAAACCTCCCCTCCAGCTCTATCTGTATACTGCTGCTGCTATGTCTTGGGGCTATTAACCCCTTCCCTATTGCCTCTATAAACACGTGATCTGCCTCTGTAGATGCTCTATAAAGCTATTAATCCGTCAAACACATCAGAAGGTTGTCGCCTTAACACAGCGCGATATCCCGTATGTGAAGATTAGCGCACGTGTGAAGACTCCGGCACCGACTGAACGAGATGATTTCTCAGTCGCTTTTGTTGAGTTTTTTTCTGGAATTTTACGCTGTTAATGTTCTGCGCAGAATATAATTATATTGTTTACTCGAGGAGTTTTTTTCTTACCTTTAATTAAACTGATAATATAAACTAAAACGCCTGCTTTGTTTCCATGACGACGTATCGCGGTCCTGCAACATTGTGACGATCTGTTCTCCGGCTGTACAGGAACACAAAGAACGCCATTTTTTTCCGCCTTAAAATATGACTTAAGTCAGATGTGGTGGATCAGATTATACGCACAGCGATGAGATGTAAGTCACCTGCAATGGCCGAGAGTTTTACAGCTTAAATGTCAGCGACCGATCGATACTGAAGTCTCTAAATCACAGACATCTGGGAAATAAAAAGACTTAATGTGGAGGTGACAAGTCGTATTATGCAGCCGCCGAATTCCAAGTGACTTTTGATGAAGCAACTTTGTATATATATATATAGAATGGAAAACATCAAGTAAACTTTTACTATAAGCTGTGTATTGTAATATAATACTGCCACCTATATACAAGAATATGACTACTATAATACTGCTCCTATATACAAGAATATAACTACTATAATACTGCTCCTATATACAAGAATATAACTACTATAATACTGCTCCTATATACAAGAAAATAACTACTATAATACTGCCCCTATATACAAGAATATAACTACTATAATACTACCCCCTATATACAAGAATATAACTACTATAATACTGCTCCTATATTCAAGAATATAACTACTATAATACTGCTCCTATATACAAGAATATAACTACTATAATACTGCTCCTATATACAAGAATATAACTACTATAATACTCCTATATATAAGAATATAACTACTATAATACTGCTCCTATATACAAGAATATAACTACTATAATACTGCTCCTATATACAAGAATATAACTACTATAATACTGCTCCTATATACAAGAATATAACTACTATAATACTCCTATATATAAGAATATAACTACTATAATACTGCTCCTATATACAAGAAAATAACTACTATAATACTGCCCCTATATACAAGAATATAACCACTATAATAATGCTCCTATATACAAGAATATAACTACTATAATACTGCTCCTATATACAAGAATATAACTACTATAATACTGCTCCTATATACAAGAATATAACTACTATAATACTGCCTTCTATATACAAGAATATAACTACTATAATACTACTCCTATATACAAGAATATAACTACTATAATACTGCCACCTATATACAAGAATATAACTACTATAATACTGCTCCTATATACAAGAATATAACTACTATAATAATGCTCCTATATACAAGAATATAACTACTATAATACTGCTCCTATATACAAGAATATAACTACTATAATACTGCTCCTATATACAAGAATATAACTACTATAATACTGCCCCTATATACAAGAATATATCTACTATAATACTGCCCCTATATACAAGAATATATCTACTATAATACTGCTCCTATATACAAGAATATAACTACTATAATACTGCTCCTATATACAAGAATATAACTACTATAATACTGCTCCTATATACAAGAATATAACTACTATAATACTGCCCCTATATACAAGAATATATCTACTATAATACTGCTCCTATATACAAGAATATATCTACTATAATACTGCTCCTATATACAAGAATATAACTACAATAATACTGCTCCTATATACAAGAATATAACTACTATAATACTGCCCCTATATACAAGAATATATCTACTATAATACTGCTCCTATATACAAGAATATAACTAATATAATACTGCCCCTATATACAAGAATATATCTACTATAATACTGCCCCTATATACAAGAATATAACTACTACAATACTGCTCCTATATACAAGAATATAACTACTATAATACTGCCCCTATATACAAGAATATATCTACTATAATACTGCCCCTATATACAAGAATATAACTACTATAATACTGCTCCTATATACAAGAATATAACTACTATAATACTGCCCCTATATACAAGAATATAACTACTATAATACTGCCCCTATATACAAGAATATATCTACTATAATACTGCCCCTATATACAAGAATATAACTACTATAATACTGCCTCCTATATACAAGAATATAACTACTATAATACTGCTCCTATATACAAGAATATATCTACTATAATACTGCCCCTATATACAAGAATATAACTACTACAATACTGCTCCTATATACAAGAATATAACTACTATAATACTGCTCCTATATACAGGAATATAACTACTATAATACTGCCTCCTATATACAAGAATATAACTACTATAATACTGCTCCTATATACAAGAATATAACTGCTATAATACTACTCCTATATACAAAAATATATCTACTATAATACTGCTCCTATATATACAAGAATATAACTATTATATTACTGCTCCTATATACAAGAATATAACTACTGTAATACTGCTCCTATATACAAGAATATAACTACTATAATGCTGCCTCCTATATACAAGAATATAACTACTATAATACTGCTCCTATATACAAGAATATAACTACTATAATACTTCTCCTATATACAAGAATATAACTACTATAATACTGCTCCTATATACAAGAATATAACTACTATAATACTGCTCCTATATACAAGAATATAACTACTATAATACTTCTCCTATATACAAGAATATAACTACTATCATACTGCTCCTATATACAAGAATATAAGTACTGTAATACTGCTCATATATACAAGGATATAACTACTATAATACTGCCCCTATATACAAGAATATAACTACTATAATACTGCTCCTATATACAAGAATATAACTACTATAATACTGCCTCCTATATACAAGAATATAACCCCTACAATACTGCTCCTATATACAAGAATATAATTACTATAATACTGCTCCTATATACAAAAATATAACTACTATAATACTGCCTCCTATATACAAGAATATATTTACTATAATACTGCTCCTATATATACAATAATATAACTACTATAATACTGCTCCTATATACAAGAATATAACTATTATAATACTGCTCCTATATACAAGAATATAACTACTATAATACTGCTCCTATATACAAGAATATAACTACTATAATACTGCTCCTATATACAAGAATATAACTACTATAATACTGCTCCTATATAGAAGAATATAACTACTATAATACTGCTCCTATATACAAGAATATAACTACTATAATACTGCTCCTATATACAAGAATATAACTACTATAATACTGCTCCTATATACAAGAATATAATGAGCATTGGATTGTATAGTCGATATTGTTTGTCTATATGGAGCCACTATGTGTGTCGCTCTGGTGTTCCTCGGGGTCTTTGGCGGTATTATTGCCCCCCTCCCCTCTTGCACCTTTGGTAAGTGGCGCTTAGGATTAATCTCCGATCTGTGGACTCTTGTGATTATCCTATTATACTATTAATTATCTGACACGTCTTCCAGAAGCGGCTGCACTTAGATAAATGGAGGGAGAAATGAGAAGCCATTGATAGCGCGGTGACCTTCTCGGAGCCGCCATCACCGCGCGCTGCGCCTCCATAGTCTATGTGCACATCCGTCTCCAGGGGGCAGTAACCTCCCAGGACTTCATGTGACGGGGAAAGATCCCAGGACAGACGAGGATGGGAGAATATGATGATAGTAGAGACCAGGGATTTCTCTAGATCAGTGTTTCCCAACCAGGTTGCCTCCAGCTGTGGCCAAACTACAACTCCCAGCATGCCCGGACAGCCAAAGACTGTCCGGGCATGCTGGGAGTTGTAGTTTGGCCACAGCTGAAGTCCCCCTGATTGGGAATTACTGGTCTTTACATTTATACGGGTGCCGATACTTTTGCAACAAATGATCTACATTTACGGTAAATGAATCCGCTCTGGAGTAGTCGCCATGTTACATCCCCGTCGTTCTGCGTCCACAGCTCCTCTGCAAACCTAAGGCGTTTCCATGTCTACAAACAAAGCCTTGGGGAGGCCGCTTGTGTATTCAGCTTTACATTAATATTACACGTACACAGATACGACATCAGCGCGATGAGCGGCCGCGGTGACGATCGGAAGAATCCGCTCAGGACCCGGTCATCAAGTCCTGGAGCGACGTTTCCATGGAGAAAGTCATCGCCGTCTATAAGAGATAAAACACGGAAAACCTAAACTTTGGATGAGAGAAAGTTCTGCGCGTTTCAGCTTTTCACTATTTAAAGACCTCTGCTTGTTGTTACTAACCTCAGGAATGCTCTGTGAGCTAAACTTCCTGGACTCCAGCTGTGGCCTGGACTCCAGCTGAGAAGTGATACAATTGTATCCAGTCCAGACAATGCTCTGTGAGCTAAACCTCCTTGACTCCAGACTCATACATTGTACATAGCTAGTCCTGCTCTCAGCTGAGAAGTGATACAATTGTATCCAGTCTAGACAATGCTCTGTGAGCTAAACATCCTGGACTCCAGACTGATACATTGTACATAGCTAGTCCTGCTCTCAGCTGAGAAGTGATACAATTGTATCCAGACTAGACAATGCTCTGTGAGCTAAACCTCCTGGACCCCAGACTGATACATTGTACATAGCTAATCCTGCTCTCAGCTGAGAAGTATATACAATTGTATCCAGTCTAGACAATGCTCTGTGAGCTAAACCTCCTGAACTCCAGACTGATACATTGTACATAGCTCGTCCTGCTCTCAGCTGAGAAGTAATACAATTGTATCCAGTCTAGACAATGCTCTGTGAGCTAAACCTCCTGGACCCCAGACTGATACATTGTACATAGCTAGTCCTGCTCTCAGCTGAGAAGTGATACAATTGTATCCAGTCTAGACAATGCTCTGTGAGCTAAACATCCTGGACTCCAGACTGATACATTGTACATAGCTAGTCCTGCTCTCAGCTGAGAAGTGATACAATTGTATCCAGTCTAGACAATGCTCTGTGAGATAGATCCCGGACTCTCAGCGGATGCTGTGATGACACTAAACGTACTGTAGTATGAACACAGGCTGAGCTGCCGCTGTCATTATAGAATGTGAGTACAGGGAACTACAGAGCCCAGCCGCACCATTATTGGGACCTGGCACTGTGAAGTTGGTCCAGGATAAAGGGGGTCTCTGGTGTTGCAGCGGGGCCCACGAGGCTTCCGCTCCCGGATGTCAGTGTTTATATTGTTGTTTCTCTGGTTGCGCCTCCTATTATCTCCTCGGATCCGTCTCATCTCTTCATCTCGTTGTGGGAGATTTACAAAGCGAAACTCCAGACGCTGCATGGAAACGGCGCTCACCAGATTATCCTGCCGGGAAAATTACCACAACACTCGAGCACTCAGCGGAGCCGGGAAATGAGAACCACTGCACTGGTAATGGAGAGAGGGACAGGAAAAGTCCTAAGGAGAGGGACAGAAACAATCCTGAGGAGAGGGACAGGAAGAATCCTGAGGAGATGGACAGAAAGAGTCCTGAGGAGAGGGGCAGGAAGAATACTGAGGAGAGGGACAGGAAGAGTCCTGAGGAGAGGGACAGGAAAAGTCCTGAGGAGAGGGGCAGGAAGAGTCCTGAGGAGAGGGGCAGAAAGAGTCCTGAGGAGAGGGGCAGGAAGAGTCCTGAGGAGAGGGACAGGAAAAGTCCTGAGGAGAGGGGCAGGAAGAGTCCTGAGGAGAGGGGCAAGAAGAGTCCTGAGGAGAGGGACAGGAAGAGTCCTGAGGAGAGGGACAGGAAGAGTCCTGAGGAGAGGGACAGGAAGAGTCCTGAGGAGAGGGACAGGAAGAGTCCTGAGGAGAGGGACAGGAAGAGTCCTGAGGAGAGGGACAGGAAGAGTCCTGAGGAGAGGGGCAGGAAGAGTCCTGAGGAGAGGGGCAGGAAGAGTCCTGAGGAGAGGGACAGGAAGAGTCCTGAGGAGAGGGACAGGAAGAGTCCTGAGGAGAGGGACAGGAAGAGTCCTGAGAAGAGGGACAGGAAGAGTCCTGAGGAGAGGGGCAGGAAGAGTCCTGAGGAGAGGGGCAGGAAGAGTCCTGAGGAGAGGGACAGGAAGAGTCCTGAGGAGAGGGGCAGGAAGAGTCCTGAGGAGAGGGGCAGGAAGAGTCCTGAGGAGAGGGGCAGGAAGAGTCCTGAGGAGAGGGGCAGGAAGAGTCCTGAGGAGAGGGGCAGGAAGAGTCCTGAGGAGAGGGACAGGAAGAGTCCTGAGGAGAGGGGCAGGAAGAGTCCTGAGGAGAGGGGCAGGAAGAGTCCTGAGGAGAAGGGCAGGAAGAGTCCTGAGGAGAAGGGCAGGAAGAGTCCTGAAGAGAGGGGCAGGAAGAGTCCTGAGGAGAGGGGCAGGAAGAGTCCTGAGGAGAGGGGCAGGAAGAGTCTTGAGGAGAGGGGCAGGAAGAGTCCTGAGGAGAGGGGCAGGAAGAGTCCTGAGGAGAGGGGCAGGAAGAGTCCTGAGGAGAGGGGCAGGAAGAGTCCTGAGGAGAGGGACAGGAAGAGTCCTGAGGAGAGGGACAGAAAGAGTCCTGAGGAGAGGGACAGAAAGAGTCCTGAGGAGAGGGACAGGTAGAGTCCTGAGGAGAGGGACAGGTAGAGTCCTGAGGAGAGAGACAGGAAGAGTCCTGAGGAGGGGGACAGGAAGAGTCCTAGGAGGGGGACAGGAAGAGTCCTAGGAGGGGGACAGGAAGAGTCCTGAGGATCACCATGCACCTAGAGGAGAGGACAGGAACAGTCCTGAGGATAACCCTGCAGCCTGAGGAGAGAACAATAATAGTTTCAGGACCTTGCTGTCCTTGTGGGAACCTTTTTATACAGTTGACCAGACATGACCATGGACAATGTTAATATTATTTATTATCTCTGATCCCAAGTATTTTATATTATGATGCATTAAATTAATCTTGCACTAAAAATAGATCACATGGTTTTTCTTTTTCTTTTTTTTTACATGTTCTAAGAAAAACCTTCAGAGCTGAAACTTCAGAACACAGATGGTGTCGATGACAAAGCCGCACGGGGACAGAATGATCCGCCAGAACCTGAGACACTGAGAACAGAGGAGAATCCTGATCCACCAGAACCTGAGACACTGAGAACAGAGGAGAATCCTGATCCACCAGAACCTGAGACACTGAGAACAGAGGAGAATCCTGATCCACCTGAACCTGAGACACTGAGAACAGAGGAGAATCCTGATCCGCCAGAACCTGAGACACTAATAACAGAGGAGAATCCTGATCCACCAGAACCTGAGACACTGAGAACAGAGGAGAATCCAGATCTGCCAGAACCTGAGACACTGAGAAAAGAGGAGAATCCTGATCCGCCAGAACCTGAGACACTAAGAACAGAGGAGAATCCTGATCCGCCAGAACCTGAGACACTGAGAACAGAGGAGAATCCTGATCCACAAGAACCTGAAACACTGAGAACAGAGGAGAATCCTGATCCGCCAGAACCTGAGACACTGAGAACAGAGGAGAATCCTGATCCGCCAGAACCTGAGACACTGAGAACAGAGGAGAATCCTGATCCACCAGAACCTGAGACACTGAGAACAGAGGAGAATCTTGATCCACCAGAACCTGAGACACTGAGAACAGAGGAGAATCCTGATCCGCCAGAACCTGAAACACTGAGATCAGAGAAGAATCCTGATCCGCCAGAACCTGAGACACTGAGAACAGAGGAGAATCCTGATCCGCCAGAACCTGAGACACTAAGAACAGAGGAGAATCCTGATCCGCCAGAACCTGAGACACTAAGAACAGAGTAGAATCCTGATCCGCCAGAACCTGAGACACTGAGAACAGTGGAGAATCATGATCCGCCAGAACCTGAGACACTGAGAACAGAGGAGAATCCTGATCGGCCACAACCTGAGACACTGAGAACAGAGGAGAATCCTGATCCGCCAGAACCTGAGACACTGAGAACAGAGGAGAATCCTGATTCGCCAGAACCTGAAACACTGAGAACAGAGGAGAATCCTGATCCGCTAGAACCTGAGACACTGAGAACAGAGGAGAATCCTGATCTGCCAGAACCTGAGACACTGAGAACAGAGGAGAATCCTGATCCGCCAGAACCTGAGACACTAAGAACAAAGGAGAATCTTGATCCACCAGAACCTGAGACACTGAGAACAGAGGAGAATCCTGATCCGCCAGAACCTGAAACACTGAGATCAGAGAAGAATCCTGATCCGCCAGAACCTGGGACACTGAGAACAGAGGAGAATCCTGATCCGCCAGAACCTGAGACACTAAGAACAGAGGAGAATCCTGATCCGCCAGAACCTGAGACACTAAGAACAGAGGAGAATCCTGATCCGCCAGAACCTGAGACACTGAGAACAGAGGAGAATCCTGATCCGCCAGAACCTGAGACACTAAGAACAGAGGAGAATCCTAATCCACCAGAACCTGAGATACTGAGAACAGAGGAGAATCCTGATCCGCCAGAACCTGAGACACTGAGAACAGAGGAGAATCCTGATCGGCCACAACCTGAGACACTGAGAACAGAGGAGAATCCTGATCAACCAGAACCTGAAACACTGAGAACAGAGGAGAATCCTGATCCGCCAGAACCTGAGACACTAAGAACAGAGGAGAATCCTGATCCGCCAGAACCTGAGACACTGAGAACAGAGGAGAATCCTGATCCGCCAGAACCTGAGACACTGAGAACAGAGGAGAATCCTGATCCACCAGAACCTGAGACACTAATAACAGAGGAGAATCCTGATCCACCAGAACCTGAGACACTGAGAACAGAGGAGAATCCTGATCCGCCAGAACCTGAGACACTGAGAACAGAGGAGAATCTTGATCGGCCACAACCTGAGACACTGAGAACAGTGGAGAATCCTGATCCGCCAGAATCTGAGACACTGAGAACAGAGTAGAATCCTGATCCGCCAGAACCTGAGACACTAAGAACAGAGGAGAATCCTGATCCAGTAGAACCTGAGACACTGAGAACAGAGGAGAATCCTGATCCGCCAGAACCTGAGACACTGAGAACAGAGGAGAATCCTGATCCGCCAGAACCTGAGACACTGAGAACAGAGGAGAATCCTGATCCGCCAGAACCTGAGACACTGAGAACAGAGGAGAATCCTGATCCGCCAGAACCTGAGACACTGAGAACAGAGGAGAATCCTGATCGGCCACAACCTGAGACACTGAGAACAGAGGAGAATCCTGATCAACCAGAACCTGAAACACTGAGAACAGAGGAGAATCCTGATCCGCCAGAACCTGAGACACTAAGAACAGAGGAGAATCCTGATCCACCAGAACCTGAGACACTAAGAACAGAGGAGAATCCTGATCCGCCAGAACCTGAGACACTGAGAACAGAGGAGAATCCTGATCCGCCAGAACCTGAGACACTGAGAACAGAGGAGAATCCTGATCCGCCAGAACCTGAGACACTGAGAACAGAGGAGAATCCTGATTCGCCAGAACCTGAGACACTGAGAACAGAGGAGAATCCTGATCCGCCAGAACCTGAGACACTGAGAACAGAGGAGAATCCTGATCGGCCACAACCTGAGACACTGAGAACAGAGGAGAATCCTGATCCGCCAGAACCTGAAACACTGAGAACAGAGGAGAATCCTGATCCGCCAGAACCTGAGACACTGAGAACAGAGGAGAATCCTGATCCGCCAGAACCTGAGACACTGAGAACAGAGGAGAATCCTGATCCACCAGAACCTGAGACACTGAGAACAGAGGAGAATCCTGATCCGCCAGAACCTGAGACACTAAGAACAGAGGAGAATCCTTATCCGCCAGAACCTGAGACACTGAGAACAGAGGAGAATCCTGATCCGCCAGAACCTGAGACACTAAGAACAGAGGAGAATCCTGATCCGCCAGAACCTGAGACACTGAGAAAAGAGGAGAATCCTGATCCACCAGAACCTGAGACACTGAGAACAGAGGAGAATCCTGATCCGCCAGAACCTGAGACACTGAGAACAGAGGAGAATCCTGATCCGCCAGAACCTGAGACACTGAGAACAGAGGAGAATCCAGATCTGCCAGAACCTGAGACACTGAGTAAAGAGGAGAATCCTGATCCACAAGAACCTGAAACACTGAGAACAGAGGAGAATCCTGATCCGCCAGAACCTGAGACACTGAGAACAGAGGAGAATCCTGATCCGCCAGAACCTGAGACACTGAGAACAGAGGAGAATCCTGATCCACCAGAACCTGAGACACTGAGAACAGAGGAGAATCTTGATCCACCAGAACCTGAGACACTGAGAACAGAGGAGAATCCTGATCCGCCAGAACCTGAAACACTGAGATCAGAGAAGAATCCTGATCCGCCAGAACCTGAGACACTGAGAACAGAGGAGAATCCTGATCCACCTGAACCTGAGACACTGAGAACAGAGGAGAATCCTGATCCTCCAGAACCTGAGACACTGAGAACAGAGGAGAATCCTGATCCGCCAGAACCTGAGACACTAAGAACAGAGGAGAATCCTGATCCATCAGAACCTGAGACACTGAGAACAGAGGAGAATCCAGATCTGCCAGAACCTGAGACACTGAGAAAAGAGGAGAATCCTGATCCGCCAGAACCTGAGACACTAAGAACAGAGGAGAATCCTGATCCGCCAGAACCTGAGACACTGAGAACAGAGGAGAATCCTGATCCACAAGAACCTGAAACACTGAGAACAGAGGAGAATCCTGATCCGCCAGAACCTGAGACACTGAGAACAGAGGAGAATCCTGATCCGCCAGAACCTGAGACACTGAGAACAGAGGAGAATCCTGATCCACCAGAACCTGAGACACTAAGAACAGAGTAGAATCCTGATCTGCCAGAACCTGAGACACTGAGAACAGAGGAGAATCCTGATCCACCAGAACCTGAGACACTAATAACAGAGGAGAATCCTGATCCACCAGAACCTGAGACACTGAGAACAGAGGAGAATCCTGATCCACAAGAACCTGAAACACTGAGAACAGAGGAGAATCCTGATCCGCCAGAACCTGAGACACTGAGAACAGAGGAGAATCCTGATCTGCCAGAACCTGAGACACTGAGAACAGAGGAGAATCCTGATCTGCCAGAACCTGAGACACTGAGAACAGAGGAGAATCCTGATCCGCCAGAACCTGAGACACTGAGAACAGAGGAGAATCCTGATCCGCCAGAACCTGAGACACTGAGAACAGAGGAGAATCCTGATTGGCCAGAACCTGAGACACTGAGAACAGAGGAGAATCCTGATCCGCCACAACCTGAGACACTAAGAACAGAGGAGAATCCTGATCTGCCAGAACCTGAGACACTGAGAACAGAGGAGAATCCTGATCCGCCAGAACCTGAGACACTGAGAACAGAGGAGAATCCTGATCCGCCAGAACCTGAGACACTGAGAACAGAGGAGAATCCTGATTGGCCACAACCTTAGACACTAAGAACAGAGGAATATCCTGATCCACCAGAACCTGAGACACTGAGAACAGAGGAGAATCCTGATCCGCCAGAACCTGAGACACTGAGAATAGAGGATAATCCTGATCGGCCAGAACCTTAGACACTAAGAACAGAGGAGAATCCTGATCCGCCAGAACCTGAGACACTGAGAACAGAGGAGAATCCTGATCCGCCAGAACCTGAGACACTGAGAACAGAGGAGAATCCTGATCAGCCACAACCTGAGACACTGAGAACAGAGGAGAATCCTGATCGGCCACAACCTGAGACACTAAGAACAGAGGAGAATCCTGATTCGCCAGAACCTGAGACACTGAGAACAGAGGAGAATCCTGATCCGCCACAACCTGAGACACTAAGAACAGAGGAGAATCCTGATCTGCCAGAACCTGAGACACTGAGAACAGAGGAGAATCCTGATCCGCCAGAACCTGAGACACTGAGAACAGAGGAGAATCCTGATCCGCCAGAACCTGAGACACTGAGAACAGAGGAGAATCCTGATCCGCCAGAACCTGAGACACTGAGAACAGAGGAGAATCCTGATCGGCCACAACCTTAGACACTAAGAACAGAGGAATATCCTGATCCGCCAGAACCTGAGACACTGAGAACAGAGGAGAATCCTGATCCGCCAGAACCTGAGACACTGAGAATAGAGGAGAATCCTGATCCGCCAGAACCTGAGACACTGAGAATAGAGGAGAATCCTGATCGGCCACAACCTTAGACACTAAGAACAGAGGAGAATCCTGATCCACCAGAACCTGAGACACTGAGAACAGAGGAGAACCCTGATCCGCCAGAACCTGAGACACTGAGAACAGAGGAGAATCCTGATCCGCCAGAACCTGAGACACTGAGAACAGAGGAGAATCCTGATCCGCCAGAACCTGAGACACGGAGAACAGAGGAGAATCCTGATCGGCCACAACCTGAGACACTAAGAACAGAGGAGAATCCTGATTCGCCAGAACCTGAGACACTGAGAACAGAGGAGAATCCTGATCCGCCAGAACCTGAGACACTGAGAACAGAGGAGAATCCTGATCCGCCAGAACCTGAGACACTGAGAACAGAGGAGAATCCTGATCGGCCACAACCTTAGACACTAAGAACAGAGGAATATCCTGATCCGCCAGAACCTGAGACACTGAGAACAGAGGAGAATCCTGATCCGCCAGAACCTGAGACACTGAGAATAGAGGAGAATCCTGATCGGCCACAACCTTAGACACTAAGAACAGAGGAGAAGCCTGATCCACCAGAACCTGAGACACTGAGAACAGAGGAGAACCCTGATCCGCCAGAACCTGAGACACTGAGAACAGAGGAGAATCCTGATCCGCCAGAACCTGAGACACTGAGAACAGAGGAGAATCCTGATCCGCCAGAACCTGAGACACTGAGAACAGAGGAGAATCCTGATCAGCCACAACCTGAGACACTAAGAACAGAGGAGAATGCTGATTCGCCAGAACCTGAGACACTGAGAACAGAGGAGAATCCTGATCCGCCACAACCTGAGACACTAAGAACAGAGGAGAATCCTGATCTGCCAGAACCTGAGACACTGAGAACAGAGGAGAATCCTGATCCGCCAGAACCTGAGACACTGAGAACAGAGGAGAATCCTGATCCACCAGAACCTGAGACACTGAGAACAGAGGAGAATCTTGATCCACCAGAACCTGAGACACTGAGAACAGAGGAGAATCCTGATCCGCCAGAACCTGAAACACTGAGATCAGAGAAGAATCCTGATCCGCCAGAACCTGAGACACTGAGAACAGAGGAGAATCCTGATCCACCTGAACCTGAGACACTGAGAACAGAGGAGAATCCTGATCCTCCAGAACCTGAGACACTGAGAACAGAGGAGAATCCTGATCCGCCAGAACCTGAGACACTAAGAACAGAGGAGAATCCTGATCCACCAGAACCTGAGACACTGAGAACAGAGGAGAATCCAGATCTGCCAGAACCTGAGACACTGAGAAAAGAGGAGAATCCTGATCCGCCAGAACCTGAGACACTAAGAACAGAGGAGAATCCTGATCCGCCAGAACCTGAGACACTGAGAACAGAGGAGAATCCTGATCCACAAGAACCTGAAACACTGAGAACAGAGGAGAATCCTGATCCGCCAGAACCTGAGACACTGAGAACAGAGGAGAATCCTGATCCGCCAGAACCTGAGACACTGAGAACAGAGGAGAATCCTGATCCACCAGAACCTGAGACACTAAGAACAGAGTAGAATCCTGATCTGCCAGAACCTGAGACACTGAGAACAGAGGAGAATCCTGATCCACCAGAACCTGAGACACTAATAACAGAGGAGAATCCTGATCCACCAGAACCTGAGACACTGAGAACAGAGGAGAATCCTGATCCACAAGAACCTGAAACACTGAGAACAGAGGAGAATCCTGATCCGCCAGAACCTGAGACACTGAGAACAGAGGAGAATCCTGATCTGCCAGAACCTGAGACACTGAGAACAGAGGAGAATCCTGATCTGCCAGAACCTGAGACACTGAGAACAGAGGAGAATCCTGATCCGCCAGAACCTGAGACACTGAGAACAGAGGAGAATCCTGATCCGCCAGAACCTGAGACACTGAGAACAGAGGAGAATCCTGATTGGCCAGAACCTGAGACACTGAGAACAGAGGAGAATCCTGATCCGCCACAACCTGAGACACTAAGAACAGAGGAGAATCCTGATCTGCCAGAACCTGAGACACTGAGAACAGAGGAGAATCCTGATCCGCCAGAACCTGAGACACTGAGAACAGAGGAGAATCCTGATCCGCCAGAACCTGAGACACTGAGAACAGAGGAGAATCCTGATTGGCCACAACCTTAGACACTAAGAACAGAGGAATATCCTGATCCACCAGAACCTGAGACACTGAGAACAGAGGAGAATCCTGATCCGCCAGAACCTGAGACACTGAGAATAGAGGAGAATCCTGATCGGCCAGAACCTTAGACACTAAGAACAGAGGAGAATCCTGATCCGCCAGAACCTGAGACACTGAGAACAGAGGAGAATCCTGATCCGCCAGAACCTGAGACACTGAGAAAAGAGGAGAATCCTGATCCGCCAGAACCTGAGACACTAAGAACAGAGGAGAATCCTGATTCGCCAGAACCTGAGACACTGAGAACAGAGGAGAATCCTGATCCGCCACAACCTGAGACACTAAGAACAGAGGAGAATCCTGATCTGCCAGAACCTGAGACACTGAGAACAGAGGAGAATCCTGATCCGCCAGAACCTGAGACACTGAGAACAGAGGAGAATCCTGATCCGCCAGAACCTGAGACACTGAGAACAGAGGAGAATCCTGATCCGCCAGAACCTGAGACACTGAGAACAGAGGAGAATCCTGATCGGCCACAACCTTAGACACTAAGAACAGAGGAATATCCTGATCCGCCAGAACCTGAGACACTGAGAACAGAGGAGAATCCTGATCCGCCAGAACCTGAGACACTGAGAATAGAGGAGAATCCTGATCCGCCAGAACCTGAGACACTGAGAATAGAGGAGAATCCTGATCGGCCACAACCTTAGACACTAAGAACAGAGGAGAATCCTGATCCACCAGAACCTGAGACACTGAGAACAGAGGAGAACCCTGATCCGCCAGAACCTGAGACACTGAGAACAGAGGAGAATCCTGATCCGCCAGAACCTGAGACACTGAGAACAGAGGAGAATCCTGATCCGCCAGAACCTGAGACACGGAGAACAGAGGAGAATCCTGATCGGCCACAACCTGAGACACTAAGAACAGAGGAGAATCCTGATTCGCCAGAACCTGAGACACTGAGAACAGAGGAGAATCCTGATCCGCCAGAACCTGAGACACTGAGAACAGAGGAGAATCCTGATCCGCCAGAACCTGAGACACTGAGAACAGAGGAGAATCCTGATCGGCCACAACCTTAGACACTAAGAACAGAGGAATATCCTGATCCGCCAGAACCTGAGACACTGAGAACAGAGGAGAATCCTGATCCGCCAGAACCTGAGACACTGAGAATAGAGGAGAATCCTGATCGGCCACAACCTTAGACACTAAGAACAGAGGAGAAGCCTGATCCACCAGAACCTGAGACACTGAGAACAGAGGAGAACCCTGATCCGCCAGAACCTGAGACACTGAGAACAGAGGAGAATCCTGATCCGCCAGAACCTGAGACACTGAGAACAGAGGAGAATCCTGATCCGCCAGAACCTGAGACACTGAGAACAGAGGAGAATCCTGATCAGCCACAACCTGAGACACTAAGAACAGAGGAGAATCCTGATTCGCCAGAACCTGAGACACTGAGAACAGAGGAGAATCCTGATCCGCCACAACCTGAGACACTAAGAACAGAGGAGAATCCTGATCCGCCAGAACCTGAGACACTGAGAACAGAGGAGAATCCTGATCCGCCACAACCTGAGACACTGAGAACAGAGGAGAATCCTGATCTGCCAGAACCTGAGACACTGAGAACAGAGGAGAATCCTGATCTGCCAGAACCTGAGACACTGAGAACAGAGGAGAATCTTGAAAACAGAGTCTGTCCTAGAGAAGGCAAAACTGCTCGACATGTAACTGTAGAACTACAGGAGGATGCAGCTCTGGATCTGACTGGAGCAGAAGACATGATGGAACAGCAGAATAGTGAGTGTAGCTCTGGGGGATAAGACATGATGTAACAGCAGAATAGTGAGTGCAGCTCTGGAGGATACGATAAGATGTAACAGCAGAATAGTTAGTGCAGCTCTGGAGGATACGATAAGATGTAACAGCAGAATAGTGAGTGCAGCTCTAGGGAATAAGACATGATGTAACAGCAGAATAGTTAGTGCAGCTCTGGAGGATACGATAAGATGTAACAGCAGAATAGTGAGTGCAGCTCTAGGGAATAAGACATGATGTAACAGCAGAATAGTTAGTGCAGCTCTGGAGGATAAGATATGATGTAACAGCAGAATAGTGAGTGCATCTCTGGAGGATAAGATATGATGTAACAGCAGAATAGTGAGTGCAGCTCTGGAGGATAAAACATGCTGTAACAGCAGAATAGTGAGTGCAGCTCTGGAGGATAAGACATGCTGTAACAGCAGAATAGTGAGTGCAGCTCTGGAGGTGTGTAAGAGCAGTATTTATAGTTGGGGTATGTTCACACAGGAATGAAATATGGCAGATATGATGCAGATTTTCAGTCGTGTGCACACAGCCTTACACTCAGCATCACTGTATACAATGTCATCTCTCCCTCTATATAAGACTCTATTAGTTCTGTTCCCCTATAAGAGAATCTTCGGGGCTGTAAGACTTGGGACAGATTCTTTTCGTTTTTCCGTATCGCAGCTTCAATCATTCGCCATTGCGGCAGATTTTTACATCAATCGTTCTCTTACACTTTGATCTACTTTAAAGCGACGATGTTTCTTTAACCGCGATTCTGACTTTTTTTCTTTCCCACCAGGAAATTTTCGCCTTTTTCTTTTGAGACCAAATTGTCGTCAATTAATTTTCCGTGGAAATAGAAGTCACTGAGCTAAATAGAGACGGCGAGGAGGGGCGGGGCCAGAGGGGCCCGATGGCGTCCACCACCAGACTTCTCTGTGTCTCCTGTTATTTCCCAGGGACCTGACATGAAGCTGTGGGCCCTGCTGGTTCAGTGGCTTTATACTCTGCTGTGGTGCATTGTGGGTGATGTAGTGTTTGCCGCAGACTTCATAGAAGATTGTTTCCCACAATGCCGTGCAGCACGGTAGAGTACATTATGCCATTATATTATTGTAACCACTGAGATAACCAGAGTCTGAAGGGTTAAAGGATCTTGTGCTAAATTCATTAACCATTGACAACACCAACCGGAAACATATTGGGGAAACAGCAGAATAGTGAGTGTAACTCTGGAGATGATGAAGGATAAGAAAGGATGTCACAGCAGAATAGTGAGTGCAGCTCTGGAGGATAAGACATGATGGGACAGCAGAATAGTGAGTGCAGCTTTGGAGGATAAGACATGATGTATCAGCAGAATATTGAGTGCAGCTCTGAAGGATAAGACATGATGTAACAGCAGAATAGTGAGTGCAACTCTGGAGGTGATGAAGGATAAGAAAGGATGTAACAGCAGAATAGTGAGTGCAGCTCTGGAGGATAAGACATGATATAACAGCAGAATAGTGAGTGCAGCTCTGGAGGATAAGACATGATGTAACAGCAGAATATTGAGTGCAGCTCTGAAGGATAAGACATGATGTAACAGCAGAATATTGAGTGCAGCTCTGAAGGATAAGACATGATGTAACAGCAGAATATTGAGTGCAGCTCTGAAGGATAAGACATGATGTAACAGCAGAATATTGAGTGCAGCTCTGAAGGATAAGACATGATGTAATAGCAGAATAGTGAGTGCAGCTCTGAAGGATAAGACATGATGTAACAGCAGAATAGTGAGTGCAGCTCTGGAGATGAAGACATGCTGGAGGATAAGACATGATGGAACAACAGAAGAGTGAGTGCAGCTCTGGAGATGACGGACATATAAGACGTGAATCAGCAGCAGAATAGTAATGCCAGCTCTGGAGGATAAGACATGATGTAACAGCAGAATAGTGAGTGCAGCTCTGAAGGATAAGACATGTTGTAACAGCAGAATAGTGAGTGCAGGTGAAATATAAGACATGATGTAGCAGCAGAATAGTGAGTGCAGTTCTGGAGGATAAGACATGATGTAGCAGCAGAATAGTGATTGCAGCTCTGGAGGATAAGATATGATGTAACAGCTGAATAGTGAGTGCAGCTCTGGAGGATAAGACATGATGTAACAGCAGAATAGTGAGTGCAGGTGAAATATAAGACATGATGTAACAGCAAAGTAGTGAGTGCAGCTCTGGAAGGTAAGATATGATGAAACAGCAGAATAGTGAGTGCAGCTCTGGAGGAGAAGGCATGATGTAACAGCAGAATAGTGAGTGCAGGTCTGGAGGATAAGACCTGATGGGACAGCAGAGTAGTGAGTGCAGGTCTGGAGGATAAGACCTGATGGGACAGCAGAGTAGTGAGTGCAGCTCTGGAGGATAAGACAGGATGTAACAGCAGAATAGTGAGTGCAGCTCTTGAGGATAAGACATGATGTAACAGCAGAATAGTGAGTGCAGCTCTGGAGGATAAGACAGGATGTACCAGCAGAATAGTGAGTGCAGCTCTGGAGGAGAAGGCATGATGTAACAGCAGAATAAAGAGTGCAGCTGTGGAGGATAAGACATGATGTAACAGCAGAATAGTGAGTGCAGCTCTGGAGGATAAGACATGATGTAACAGCAGAATAATGAGTGCAGCTGTGGAGGATAAGATATGATGGGACAGCAGAATAGTTGGTGCAGCTCTGGAGGATAAGACCTGATGTAACAGCAGAATAGTGAGTGCAGCTCTGGAGGATAAGACATGTGGTAACAGCAGAATAGTGAGTGCAGCTCTGGAGGATAAGACAGGATATAACAGCAGAATAGTGAGCGCAGCTCTGAAGGATAAGACATGATGTATCAGCAGAATATTGAGTGCAGCTCTGAAGGATAAGACATGATGTAACAGCAGAATAGTGAGTGCAACTCTGGAGGTGATGAAGGATAAGAAAGGATGTAACAGCAGAATAGTGAGTGCAGCTCTGGAGGATAAGACATGATGTAACAGCAGAATATTGAGTGCAGCTCTGAAGGATAAGACATGATGTAACAGCAGAATATTGAGTGCAGCTCTGAAGGATAAGACATGATGTAACAGCAGAATATTGAGTGCAGCTCTGAAGGATAAGACATGATGTAACAGCAGAATATTGAGTGCAGCTCTGAAGGATAAGACATGATGTAATAGCAGAATAGTGAGTGCAGCTCTGAAGGATAAGACATGATGTAACAGCAGAATAGTGAGTGCAGCTCTGGAGATGAAGACATGCTGGAGGATAAGACATGATGGAACAACAGAAGAGTGAGTGCAGCTCTGGAGATGACGGACATATAAGACGTGAATCAGCAGCAGAATAGTAATGCCAGCTCTGGAGGATAAGACATGATGTAACAGCAGAATAGTGAGTGCAGCTCTGAAGGATAAGACATGTTGTAACAGCAGAATAGTGAGTGCAGGTGAAATATAAGACATGATGTAGCAGCAGAATAGTGAGTGCAGTTCTGGAGGATAAGACATGATGTAGCAGCAGAATAGTGATTGCAGCTCTGGAGGATAAGATATGATGTAACAGCTGAATAGTGAGTGCAGCTCTGGAGGATAAGACATGATGTAACAGCAGAATAGTGAGTGCAGCTCTGAAGGAGAAGACATGTTGTAACAACAGAATAGTGAGTGCAGGTGAAATATAAGACATGATGTAACAGCAAAGTAGTGAGTGCAGCTCTGGAAGGTAAGATATGATGAAACAGCAGAATAGTGAGTGCAGCTCTGGAGGATAAGACCTGATGGGACAGCAGAGTAGTGAGTGCAGGTCTGGAGGATAAGACCTGATGGGACAGCAGAGTAGTGAGTGCAGCTCTGGAGGATAAGACAGGATGTAACAGCAGAATAGTGAGTGCAGCTCTTGAGGATAAGACATGATGTAACAGCAGAATAGTGAGTGCAGCTCTGGAGGATAAGACAGGATGTACCAGCAGAATAGTGAGTGCAGCTCTGGAGGAGAAGGCATGATGTAACAGCAGAATAAAGAGTGCAGCTGTGGAGGATAAGACATGATGTAACAGCAGAATAATGAGTGCAGCTGTGGAGGATAAGATATGATGGGACAGCAGAATAGTTGGTGCAGCTCTGGAGGATAAGACCTGATGTAACAGCAGAATAGTGAGTGCAGCTCTGGAGGATAAGACATGTGGTAACAGCAGAATAGTGAGTGCAGCTCTGGAGGATAAGACAGGATATAACAGCAGAATAGTGAGCGCAGCTCTGGAGGATAAGACAGGATGTAACAGCAGAATAGTGAGTGCAGCTCTGGAGGAGAAGGCATGATGTAACAGCAGAATAATGAGTGCAGCTGTGGCGGATAAGACATGATGGAACAGCAGAATAGTGGGTGCAGCTCTGGAGGATAAGACCTGATGTAACAGCAGAATAGTGAGTGCAGCTCTGGAGGATAAGACATGATGTAACAGCAGAATAGTGAGCGCAGCTCTGCAGGTGACATACAAGACGTGAAGTGTTTTGTACTCTGACGGACATGACCTGCCCTCCTGCGCGCTCCGATCTCTCCACTTACCGTAAGCGCTTCTGACACACAACCAGTTTCAGAGCAATAAATGATTTCCCTGGGACCAGATATATTAAACCCGACGCGTTTCGCTGTTGTTATAACATGATATAAATGTCACTCTGAACAGATGCCCAAGGCTTTATTTAAACAGGTGGGCGCTCTCCTTAATGCAAAGTGCTGCAGAGAGTGAGACGGTGCGGGTGGTGCGGAGTGCGCCAATTTAATTCTGTCTTCTTTGGCGGTATGATGGCTTTTAATAAGAAGGTAATAGAGTCGCTGTGCGGGATCTTACACCGCGGCTGCCATTTCTATTTCATCTTTCTTTTCACTCTTTTTGCTTCAATTTGAAATTAATTTTTCCCTACGGCGCCTCATTAATGGCGGTTGCCGGCACGTCGCTGGTTAATGGCGGCTGACAACAGAGCGCGACGCAAATTATTCATTAGGACGATTTTCATTCTTTTCTGAATCCGGTGAATTTTGTCTTTTGTTTCTAAAGAAATCAGATTCTCCCCCCCGGTTTCTGCACTCAGGGCGGTGGTCACATGACGCTTCAGAGTCCGTGAAAAGTCCGGGGACCTTCACAAGCCATAATCCGTCCATTCATGGAGTCCGTCAGGTTCTTTATATCTTTGTGTAGCAGAGACCACAGGGACAACATGGACAACAGGGACCACAGGGACCACAGGGACCACAGAGACCAACACCCTTCAGACACTACTCAGAGAGGTCCCTCTGTCCTTCACCACAAATCTCCAGTATAAGAAAGGCCACAAGTTCTCAGTAGTGTTCAGGTGAGATAGGGTCCTCTCATTATTCCTCCATTTTTAAGGTCCTCACTGGTTGGTCACATAGTGGAGACTTCCATGCATGTGATGGAGCATTGTCCTGCATAGCCTTGTGCCTTGTATGTCTTGATCCAGTCTGGTGTCTTGTTCAGTGGTGGTCAGGTCTTCAGATATGTCTTGGCCCAGTCTGGTGTCTTGTTCAGTGGTGGTTGGGTCTTCAGATATGTCTTGGTCCAGTCTGGTGTCTTGTCAAGTGGTGGTAAGGTCTCAAATATGTCTTGGTCCAGTCTGGTGTCTTGTCAAGTGACGGTCAGGTCTTCAGATATTTCTTGGTCCAGTCTGGTGTCTTGTTCATTGGTGGTCGGGTCTTCACATATGTCTTGCTCCAGTCTGGTGTCTTGTCCAGTGGTGGTCGGGTCTTCAGATATGTCTTGGCCCAGTCTGGTGTCTTGTTCAGTCGTGGTCGGGTCTTCAGATATGTCTTGGCCCAGTCTGGTGTCTTGTTCAGTGGTGGTCTGGTCTTCAGATATTTCTTGGTCCAGTCTGGTGTCTTGTTCAGTGGTGTTCAGGTCTTCAGATATGTCTTGGTCCAGTCTGGTGTCTTGTTCAGTGGTGGTCTGGTCTTCAGATATGTCTTGGTCCAGTCTAATGTCTTGTTCAGTGGTAGTCAGGTCTACAGATATGTCTTGGTCCAGTTTGGTGTCTTGTTCAGTGGTGGTCAGGTCTTCAGATATGTCTTGGCCCAGCCTAATGTCTTGTTCAGTGGTGGTCAGGTCTTCAGATATGTCTTGGCCCAGTCTGGTGTCTTGTTCAGTGGTGGTCGGATCTTCAGATATGTATTGGCCCAGTCTGGTGTCTTGTTCAGTGGTGGTCTGGTCTTCAGATATGTCTTGGTCCAGTCTAATGTCTTGTTCAGTGGTAGTCAGGTCTTCAGATATGTCTTGGTCCAGTCTGGTGTCTTGTTCAGTGGTGGTCAGGTCTTCAGATACGTCTTGGCCCAGCCTAATGTCTTGTTCAGTGGTGGTCGGGTCTTCAGATATGTCTTGGCCCAGTCTGGTGTCTTGTCCAGTGGGGGTCAGGTCTTCAGATATGTCTTGGTCCAGTCTGGTGTCTTGTCCAGTGGTGGTCAGGTCTTCAGATATGTCTTGGCCCAGTCTAATGTCTTGTTCAGTGGTAGTCAGATCTTCAGATATGTCTTGGTCTAGTCTGGTGTCTTGTCCAGTGGTTGTCAGGTCTTCAGATATGTCTTGGTCCAGTCTGGTGTCTTGTCCAGTGGTGGTCAGGTCTTCAGATATGTCTTGGTCCAGTCTGGTGTCTTGCTCAGTGGTGGTCAGATACCATAGAGCTTGCTATTAGAATGCAATGCCTGCAAGGGGCAAGAATAGACTCCCAGCAATATATGAAAATAATAAAGGGGATAAATCAATTAGAATCCCAGGGGAGGTGCATGTAATACTTAACTTTTAATTTTACAAAGTTAAAATCGTCACCAAATAAATTAGTGCTCAAATAACCCAGAAGAATAAATATAAATGTTCTGGTTGCGATATGGATCTTACTCCAGAAGCAATATCAAGCATACAGGGTGTCGCTCTCAACGCGTTTCTGCCACTAATGATATGGCGTCATCAGGAGAGACAAAAGACAAAGCTTGAAATACCTTAGAATTGTGGTACTAAGAGCACCTTATAAATAAACAAACCAATGTGACTAAGAGATCACGGCAAGGACTGTCTGTATCAGGCCACCTGCAAAGAAAGCACAACAGAAAGGTACCAATATCATTTATGTGCTCCAAGCATAATAAAACACATGAGCAATTCATGCGGAGCATACACTCACTGTGCCGTGGATATTTTCCAGAAAACCTAAAGAGGAAAGCACATAGAGAAAAGCCCCTATCAGTAACTGTCCGGCTGGTACCTGTAAAGAAGAACCACTCTTCCGCAGTATGCGGCTACTCACAGTTCCAGTCTGCCGATATCCGTGATCCCAGGACGGTGCGCTATTACCCGCAGTGGCGGGGAGCCTTGCGGTAAATGCCGGCTGCTAATGCGCTTCCGTACCTGGGATCACGGCGTGTGACGTCTTATACACTGGCCGAGCCACGCGTCACTTCCGCCGCGCCCCTGATTGACGTCATAGGGGCCGGCGATTATCGTGCAGCGCGCGGTCAGGTGACGGCCGCAATGAAAACAAAAGAATCATGTGATTACGGCTATGGTAAACACTCTTATATCCTGGTATATTCATAATGGCTGAGGCAAGTTTAGGAGGAACTAACGGGATAGCGGTTAAGTATGTAACCTAAAACTATTCATAAATATATATATTTAATAGGCAATACTACGGAGATGCCTTATGCATATATAACAGGTGCATAGAAAAACCGGACCATAGGAGTGTATACATACATAATAGGAAGTCTGGGTACCCTAAATGACTGGGTACTATTGCCATAATTCATTGGTGACTCCCATAATTATATTGATACAAACTGGTCGGAGGAAATTAAACTAGCATACATATAGAGTTTTGGCAAGGCCAAATACAAAGGCCATGGGTATGGATACCCTGGATACTCGGAAGAGGTTAGACTCCGCGGACGAGGACTAAAACATTGAACCTTATATTAACTGAGGCTCAATTATAGTATAATATAATCTAATGGGGTACCCCCCGAAAGGGGGACACTAGATAGGCTGCATGACAAGAGGATAGCGGGGGCCTAGGGAACCTACCTTCCCCTGCGCTAGTTCTATAACCCTAGTGCCTAGGCAGGGAATACCGCCCTAATAAGGGCGGGCCTGCTCCCGATCCTCCTACTTGCCTAATAGGTCCCTAGAAATTGGTGACACTGACTTAAGGCTTACTAAAGCCTCCACTAGCTGCCTATAGTCACCAAGAACGGGGGGTACCCCCAGGTCAATCTACAAAAAACTAGCATAATTGACCTGTTCATTCAGGCCAGATGGAGTACAGGTGTCTAGTTTGTAAATCCACCTGCACTCCCTTTGTAGGAGTACACGGTCCAAATCCCCTCCTCTTGGTGATGGCCAAACTTTTTCTATACCCATGAATTTTAGATTATCTGTGCGGCCCAGGTGAGAGTCATTGATGTGCCTTGCAAGGGGCTTATCCCTCCGATGTCGGATGTCCCCCAGATGTTCAAGAATCCTGGTCTTGAATGCTCTCCTGGTCTTGCCCACGTATTTTTTACCACATGGACAGGTAGCTAGATAAATCACCGATACTGTAGAGCAGTTGATAAACTCTCTCAATCTGAACTGTTCTCCAGTGGATTCATTAACAAATATCTGAGACCTGCTGATGTTGATGCAGGGTTTACAGTGTCCACATGGAAAACACCCCGATTGTCTAGGTCTTTGTTCTAACCAGGTGTTTCCCAATGACCTCGGTGGTAGATGGCTTTGTGTAAGTATGTCACCTAAGTTGCGACCTCTCCTAAAAGTCAGTAGGGGTACCTCTGGGATTTTGTCACGTATATCAGGGTCCATTCTGAGTATATCCCAATGTCTATTAAGGATCTCACGCATTTTGGTGGACCCTTGATCAAATGTCGCTATTACTCTTGTAGTCCCCCCTAACTGGTCTTCACTCGGTCGGGGTATAAGTAATGATTCCCTGGGTGTAGCAAGTGCATGTTGGTATGCTGCTGAGAGAACGTGCGAGGGATAGCCTCTATTTTTGAACCGTGTACGAAGTTTACCAGCCTCCTCCACGAAGTCCCACCTCTCCGAGCAATTCCTCCTGAGGCGGAGATATTGTCCATGCGGGATACCCCGTTTAAGGGGTCCCGGGTGGCAGCTCTCCCACCTCAGGAGGCTATTGGTAGCAGTGGCTTTTCTATGCACCGTGGTCCGCAAGGTACCACTATCTTGTTTGTACATCATAATATCCAAGAAAGCTAGGCATTTCTCCTGTATTTCAAAAGTGAAGAAAAGCCCTAGTCCATTGTTATTTAGGGATTTGATAAAGTCCTGAAAGGCCTGGGCTGTACCCTGCCACATAATAAGGACATCATCTATGAATCTGGCCCATACCAGGGCGGATTCACTAAAATGTTCCCTTGTATCTGCAAATACTACGGTGGCCTCCCACCAGCCCAGGGTCAGGTTTGCGTACGTGGGGGCGCATGGGCTCCCCATCGCCGTACCCCTGAGCTGGTGGAAATAAGTACCGTTGAAAAGGAAGTAATTGTGCGTCAATACAAACCGCATCAATTTAAGCACCAGTTCGTTGTGGGCCTGCATATTGATGTCCCTAAAAGACAAATAATATGCTATAGCTGATAGGCCCACCTCATGTGGAATCGCTGAATACAGAGACTCAACATCAATGCTGGTCAATAGCGTGTTTCTGTCTACAACAATTCCCTCCAATCGTGTAAGTAGGTCCGTAGTATCCTGTATATATGATGGTAACGCCATGACAAAGTGCCTTAGCACCTTGTCGATATGGATTCCTATATTTTGTCCCAGACCTCCTATGCCTGCCACAATAGGACGCCCTTTAAGAGGTGTGGTTCCCTTGTGGACTTTGGGCAAGGCGTAGAAGGTCGGGACAATAGGATTCTGTGGTATCAAAAACTCCCACTCCTGATCACTTAGAAGGCGATCCGTTTTGGCCAGGGCTACAATCTCCGATAATTCTTTTTTATACCTATTAGTGGGGTCACCACTCAATATCTCATAAGTGGACCTGTCATCCAATAGTTTTTTACACATGAGAATATATTTGTCACGATCCATGACTACAATGTTTCCCCCCTTGTCAGCAGACTTGATAACTAAGTTATCTTGACGCCGTAGCTGTTTAATGGCAACATGTTCCTTGTTGGAAAGATTCTTCCTGTTTGCTGACAAGGGGGGAAAAGACAAGGCTTTTATATCACGGGATACCAGTTCAAGGAAGACATCCAAGCAATTTGTTTCACTCACAGGTGGAAAGGTTTTATTTCTGTTTTTACAGTTGGTAAATGGACCCTCATACCGGGGTCTCTCACCATCTTCCAACAGAGATGCTAAATTTCTTACCATCGGGAGTTCATTTATCCCTATGCCTAATTCTAGACATTCTCTTTTGTCGCGTAGTACATGATATTTGTGCCATTTTAGCTTACGGATGAAGGGGTGAAGATCCTTAGTCCAAATGAAGGGGTCAAAACTAGTGGTTGGTACATATGAGAGCCCCCGGCCTAAGACCCTCACCTGTGCATCCGTAAGTCTCTCACTAGACAAATTAATCACCTGCAAGTCACCTGTGTCATTAGGAGTCATTGGTGATTCTCTTTGGTTCTGAGTGGGTAAGGATCCCTGTTGTCCCGATTGGTATCTCCAGAAAAAGGAGCCATATGTGAGGCAGAGGATGATTCTCCAGACCGTTCTGAGTTCTTATATTGGTTCCTCCCTGTGCCCGTTTTTCCTCTAGTAGGGCCTCTACCCCGGTGATTTCTGGGGTTACCCTTACCACGTTTGCCTGACTGGGTGTAGGTCCTATCTGTATCACCTTGATCAGTATCTGAGGATGACACCTCGGTTTCAGTGTCCCTTGTTGTTACAGATTTAGTTAGAACACTATAGGCACGGTTTTCCCTAAACTCTTGAAGATCACGGATAAATTGCGCGTGTTTGCGCTCCTTTAGCTGATACTGGAATCGTTCTATAGTGTTTTTAGCTTGTGTCTCTTTAGCCTGAAAGTCAGGGTCCTCCTTGAACTTAAGGACTATGTCCTTTTGTTCCTTCAATTTGCTCTCGGCTATTGTTAGATTAGCTTTCTCTTCCTCGAGCAAAATCTGGATAAACTTTAGAGACGTATTCGTCGCTTCAGTCTCCCACTTTTTAAGAACCGCTGGAGTCCTATATTAATTGAGCCTCAGTTAATATAAGGTTCAATGTTTTAGTCCTCGTCCGCGGAGTCTAACCTCTTCCGAGCATCCAGGGTATCCATACCCATGGCCTTTGTATTTGGCCTTGCCAAAACTCTATATGTATACTAGTTTAATTTCCTCCGACCAGTTTGTATCAATATAATTATGGGAGTCACCAATGAATTATGGCAATAGTACCCAGTCATTTAGGGTACCCAGACTTCCTATTATGTATGTATACACTCCTATGGTCCGGTTTTTCTATGCACCTGTTATATATGCATAAGGCATCTCCGTAGTATTGCCTATTAAATATATATATTTATGAATAGTTTTAGGTTACATACTTAACCGCTATCCTGTTAGTTCCTCCTAAACTTGCCTCAGCCATTATGAATATACCAGGATATAAGAGTGTTTACCATAGCCGTAATCACATGATTCTTTTGTTTTCATTGCGGCCGTCACCTGACCGCGCGCTGCACGATAATCGCCGGCCCCTATGACGTCAATCAGGGGCGCGGCGGAAGTGACGCGTGGCTCGGCCAGCGTATAAGATGTCACACGCCGTGATCCCAGGTACGGAAGCGCATTAGCAGCCGGCATTTACCGCAAGGCTCCCTGCCACTGCGGGTAATAGCGCACCGTCCTGGGATCACCGATATCGGCAGACTGGAGCTGTGAGTAGCCGCATACTGCGGAAGAGTGGTTCTTCTTTACAGGTACCAGCCGGACAGTTACTGATAGGGGCTTTTCTCTATGTGCTTTCCTCTTTAGGTTTTCTGGAAAATATCCACGGCACAGTGAGTGTATGCTCCGCATGAATTGCTCATGTGTTTTATTATGCTTGGAGCACATAAATGATATTGGTACCTTTCTGTTGTGCTTTCTTTGCAGGTGGCCTGATACAGACAGTCCTTGCCGTGATCTCTTAGTCACATTGGTTTATTTATTTATAGGGGGCTCTTAGTACCACAATTCTAAGGTATTTCAAGCTTTGTCTTTTGTCTCTCCTGATGACGCCATATCATTAGTGGCAGAAACGCGTTGAGAGCGACACCCTGTATGCTTGATATTGCTTCTGGAGTAAGATCCATATCGCAACCAGAACATTTATATTTATTCGTTTGGGTTATTTGAGCACTAATTTATTTGGTGACGATTTTAACTTTGTAAAATTTAAAGTTAAGTATTACATGCACCTCCCCTGGGATTCTAATTGATTTATCCCCTTTATTATTTTCAGTGGTGGTCAGGTCTGTAGATAAGTCTCGGTCCAGTCTGGTGTCTTGTTCAGTGGTGGTCAGGTCTGTAGATAAGTCTCGGTCCAGTCTGGTGTCTTGTTCAGTGGTGGACAGGTCTGTAGATATGTCTTGGTCTAGTCTGGTGTCTTGTCCAGTGGTGGTCAGGTCTGTAGATATGTCTTGGTCTAGTCTGGTGTCTTGTTCAGTGGTGGTCAGGTCTGTAGATAAGTCTCGGTCCAGTCTGGTGTCTTGTTCAGTGGTGGTCAGGTCTGTAGATAAGTCTCGGTCCAGTCTGGTGTCTTGTTCAGTGGTGGACAGGTCTGTAGATATGTCTTGGTCTAGTCTGGTGTCTTGTCCAGTGGTGGTCAGGTCTGTAGATATGTCTTGGTCTAGTCTGGTGTCTTGCTCAGTGGTGGTCAGGTCTGTAGATAAGTCTCGGTCCAGTCTGGTGTTTTCTTCTGTGGTGGTCATTTTTCAGATATGTCTTGGCCCTCTTGCGTCTCTTTCAGATGATGTGCGCAGTGTATATAGATAATACAGAGAATCCTCCGCTCTATTATACAGAAGGAAATGCTATAAAATCCACTTTCCCATCAATGTCATCTCTTCTATTTTTCTGCTTCCACTGAATAAATTCCGTCCTGACACGACTCCTTACATTTCCATTATAACTAATAATTGACAGCGGCCGTCACCTCCGGAGATAAATCATTCCGCAAGAAGAAGATTTGCTAGAACTCAGCCCTGACCTTGATCGTGAATGAAACCCCTAATACTACATCTATCGGACCGTAATCTATCTATCTATCAATCTATCTAACTATCTAGCTATGTTCTATCTATCTATCTCATATCTATCTATCTATCTCATATCTATCTATCTATCTCATATCTATCTAACTATCTATCTATCTCTTATCTATCTATCTATCTCATATCTATCTATCTATCTATCTCACATTTATCTATCTATCTATCTATCTCATATCTATCTATTTATCTATCTATCTCATATCTATCTATCTATAGGACCGTAATCTATCTATCTATCAATCTATCTAACTATCTAGCTATGCTCTATCTATCTATCTATCTATCTCATATCTATCTATCTATCTATCTCATATCTATCTATCTATCTATCTATCTATCTATCTATCGGACCGTAATCTATCTATCTATCAATCTATCTAACTATCTAGCTATGTTCTATCTATCTATCTCATATCTATGTATCTCATATCTATCTATCTATCTATCGGACCGTAATCTATCTACCTATCAATCTATCTAACTATCTAGCTATGTTCTATCTATCTATCTATCTATCTCATATCTATCTATCTATCTCATATCTATCTATCTATCTATCTATCTAGTAGAGGAGGGAAGCAGCACTCCTGCGATGGAGGTGAACGGGTGCCTGACTGTTGTTGATCTGGGTCAGAGATCCAATGTAATGTAGTAAAGTAGAAGCAGTGAACTCCAGGCTGGGGAAATAAAGTGATGTCTTTATTTACTCCAAAGTGAGCTACTATCTATCTATCTATCTATCTATCTATCTATCTATCTATCTATGTTCTATCTATCTCATATCTATCTATCTATCTATCTCATATCTATCTATCTATCTATCTCATATCTATCTATCTCATATCTATCTCATATCTATCTATCTATCTATCTATCTATCTCATATCTATCTATCTCATATCTATCTATCTATCTATCTATCTCATATCTATCTATCTATCTATCTCATATCTATCTATCTCATATCTATCTATCTATCTCATATCTATCTATCTCATATCTATCTATCTATCTATCTCATATCTATCTATCTATCTAGACAAAGAATAAGTCAGCCAGCACTTTAGTTGATACCAAACTATTATATGGACCTGGCCTACAGGTGCACGCTACTAGGCTAGATATACAGCAACAGGAGAATACAGCAGCACAAGGATATAGGTGAAACATGAACATGCAGATAAAACATGGAGAGCTATACAGCTATGGTGTAATAGATGCAAATGTGAAACTATGAGATAGTGAGGCACTTAGCTCGCAGATTTGTCTCCGCCGGCGGTCAAATAGCTTGGACCGTCCCACCGCGATAAGGTGGCCTCATTGGTACGGACCCTACACTGTGTATATGCCTCTGTGTGAACAGTTCAGTAAGCATGGCAGGGTCTGGAACATCCAAGGCACCTTATATACACCTGATAGAGGTGGGTGGGGTGCAAGGCCAAAATAGCTATTTGACCGCCGGCGGAGACAAATTTGCGAGCTAAGTGCCTCACTATCTCATAGTTTCACATTTGCATCTATTACCCCATAGCTGTATAGTCTCCATGTTTTATCTGCATGTTCATGTTTCACCTATATCCTTGTGCTGGCAGTGTGCTGCTGCATTCTTCTGTTGCTGTATATCTATCTATCTATCTATCTCATCTCTATCTATCTCATATTTATCTATCTCATATCTATCTATCTATCTATCTATCTCATATCTATCTATCTCATATCTATCTATCTCATCTCTATCTATCTCATATCTATCTATCTATCTATCTATCTATCAATCTATCTCATCTCTATCTATCTCATATCTATCTATCTATCTCATATCTATCTATCTCATATCTATCTATCTATCTCATATCTATCTATCTATCTCATATCTATCTATCTATCTATCTATCTATCTCATATCTATCTATCTCATATCTATCTATCTATCTATCTATCTATCTCATATCTATCTATCTCATATCTATCTATCTATCTATCTATCTATCTCATATCTATCTATCTCATATCTATCTATCTATCAATCTATCTCATCTCTATCTATCTCATATCTATCTATCTATCTCATATCTATCTATCTCATATCTATCTATCTATCTCATATCCATCTATCTTATATCTATCTATCTATCTCATATCTATCTACCTATCCATCTATCTTATATCTATCTATCTATCTAGTAGAGGAGGGAAGCAGCACTCCTGCGATGGAGGTGAACGGGTGCCTGACTGTTGTTGATCTGGGTCAGAGATCCAATGTAATGTAGTAAAGTAGAAGCAGTGAACTCCAGGCTGGGGAAATAAAGCGATGTCTTTATTTACTCCAAAGTGAGCTACTATCTATCTATCTATCTATCTATCTATCTATGTTCTATCTATCTCATATCTATCTATCTATCTATCTATCTCATATCTATCTATCTATCTATCTATCTATCTATCTATCTATCTCATATCTATCTATCTCATATCTATCTCATATCTATCTATCTATCTATCTATCTATCTATCTATCTATCTATCTCATATCTATCTATCTCATATCTATCTATCTATCTATCTATCTATCTCATATCTATCTATCTATCTATCTCATATCTATCTATCTATCTCATATCTATCTATCTATCTATCTATCTATCTCATATCTATCTATCTCATATCTATCTATCTATCTATCTATCTATCTCATATCTATCTATCTCATATCTATCTATCTATCTATCTATCTATCAATCTATCTCATCTCTATCTATCTCATATCTATCTATCTATCTCATATCTATCTATCTCATATCTATCTATCTATCTCATATCTATCTCATATCTATCTCATATCCATCTATCTTATATCTATCTATCTATCTATCTCATATCTATCTACCTATCCATCTATCTTATATCTATCTATCTATCTAGTAGAGGAGGGAAGCAGCACTCCTGCGATGGAGGTGAACGGGTGCCTGACTGTTGTTGATCTGGGTCAGAGATCCAATGTAATGTAGTAAAGTAGAAGCAGTGAACTCCAGGCTGGGGAAATAAAGTGATGTCTCTATTTACTCCAAAGTGAGCTACTATCTATCTATCTATCTATCTATCTATCTATCTATCTATCTATCTATCTATGTTCTATCTATCTCATATCTATCTATCTATCTATCTCATATCTATCTATCTATCTATCTATCTCATATCTATCTATCTCATATCTATCTCATATCTATCTATCTATCTATCTATCTATCTATCTATCTATCTATCTCATATCTATCTATCTCATATCTATCTATCTATCTATCTATCTATCTCATATCTATCTATCTATCTATCTCATATCTATCTATCTCATATCTATCTATCTATCTCATATCTATCTATCTCATATCTATCTATCTATCTATCTCATATCTATCTATCTATCTATCTATCTATCTCATATCTATCTATCTCATATCTATCTCATATCTATCTATCTATCTATCTATCTATCTATCTATCTATCTCATATCTATCTATCTCATATCTATCTATCTATCTATCTATCTATCTCATATCTATCTATCTATCTATCTCATATCTATCTATCTCATATCTATCTATCTATCTCATATCTATCTATCTCATATCTATCTATCTATCTATCTCATATCTATCTATCTATCTAGACAAAGAATAAGTCAGCCAGCACTTTAGTTGATACCAAACTATTATATGGACCTGGCCTACAGGTGCACGCTACTAGGCTAGATATACAGCAACAGGAGAATACAGCAGCACAAGGATATAGGTGAAACATGAACATGCAGATAAAACATGGAGACTATACAGCTATGGTGTAATAGATGCAAATGTGAAACTATGAGATAGTGAGGCACTTAGCTCGCAGATTTGTCTCCGCCGGCGGTCAAATAGCTTGGACCGTCCCACCGCGATAAGGTGGCCTCATTGGTACGGACCCTACACTGTGTATATGCCTCTGTGTGAACAGTTCAGTAAGCATGGCAGGGTCTGGAACATCCAAGGCACCTTATATACACCTGATAGAGGTGGGTGGGGTGCAAGGCCAAAATAGCTATTTGACCGCCGGCGGAGACAAATTTGCGAGCTAAGTGCCTCACTATCTCATAGTTTCACATTTGCATCTATTACCCCATAGCTGTATAGTCTCCATGTTTTATCTGCATGTTCATGTTTCACCTATATCCTTGTGCTGGCAGTGTGCTGCTGCATTCTTCTGTTGCTGTATATCTATCTATCTATCTATCTCATCTCTATCTATCTCATATTTATCTATCTCATATCTATCTATCTATCTATCTATCTATCTCATATCTATCTATCTCATATCTATCTATCTCATCTCTATCTATCTCATATCTATCTATCTATCTATCTATCAATCTATCTCATCTCTATCTATCTCATATCTATCTATCTATCTCATATCTATCTATCTCATATCTATCTATCTATCTCATATCTATCTATCTATCTCATATCTATCTATCTATCTATCTATCTATCTCATATCTATCTATCTCATATCTATCTATCTATCTATCTATCTATCTCATATCTATCTATCTCATATCTATCTATCTATCTATCTATCTATCTATCAATCTATCTCATCTCTATCTATCTCATATCTATCTATCTATCTCATATCTATCTATCTCATATCTATCTATCTATCTCATATCTATCTATCTCATATCTATCTATCTATCTCATATCTATCTATCTCATATCTATCGATCTATCTCATATCTATCTATCTCATATCTATCTATCTCATATCTATCTATCTCATATCTATGTATCTCATATCTATCTATCTATCTATCTCATATCTATCTATCTATCTATCTCATATCTATCTATCTAAGAAGAAGCTGCAGCACTCAAGGTTATGAGTGTAGAAAAGGTGTTTATTCCATATCAATACAAAAAGTGCAACGTTTCTGCTGCCAGTGCAGCCTTTTTCAAGCAACAAACAGTGATCACATGGGTGCTATATATATGTAAATGCACAAACAAATCAATAAAGTAACTAATCAAAAAATTAAGAGGTATATACCATGTAAAGTGCAATAGGATATAGGGTATAAGCTACCACTATAATGATAAAGTGCATAGTGGACCGTGTATGTTAAAAACACAATAAAACTTTACAAAGGCCACGTTTTACAGCCGAAAATATCATAATACAGTAATTGCATCATTAAGTTCAAACATGTGTTACATAATTAATGACAATACGGGAGGCGGGATGGTTCAGTTTCGCTGGTTACACTGTACGCATGATCTGAATATAACATATAGGGTGAGTGCAACTGAACCATCCCGCCTCCCGTATTGTCATTAATTATGTAACACATGTTTGAACTTAATGATGCAATTACTGTATTATGATATTTTCGGCTGTAAAACGTGGCCTTTGTAAAGTTTTATTGTGTTTTTAACATACACGGTCCACTATGCACTTTATCATTATAGTGGTAGCTTATACCCTATATCCTATTGCACTTTACATGGTATATACCTCTTAATTTTTTGATTAGTTACTTTATTGATTTGTTTGTGCATTTACATATATATAGCACCCATGTGATCACTGTTTGTTGCTTGAAAAAGGCTGCACTGGCAGCAGAAACGTTGCGCTTTTTGTATTGATATGGAATAAACACCTTTTCTACACTCATAACCTTGAGTGCTGCAGCTTCTTCTTGGATGTGTTACCTGCCTTGACCTAGGATCTTTTCATCGCTGCCTGCACCATCTACTATCTACTTGGGCGCTGCTCTACATTTTGTTTGCTATCTATCTATCTATCTATCTATCTATCTATCTATCTATCTATCTCATATCTATCTATCCATCTATCTATCTCATATCTATCTATCTCATATCTATCTATCTCATATCTATCTATCTATCTATCTCATATCTATCTATCTATCTATCTATCTATCTATCTCATATCTATCTATCCATCTATCTATCTCATATCTATCTATCTCATATCTATCTATCTCATATCTATCTATCTATCTCATATCTATCTATATATCTATCTCATATCTATCTCATATCTATCTCATATCTACCTATCTATCTATCTATCTATCTATCTATCTCATATCTATCTCATATCTATCTATCTATCTATCTATCTCATATCTATCTATATATCTATCTATCTCATATCTATCTCATATCTATCTATCTATCTATCTATCTATCTATCTATCTATCTATCTATCTATCTCATATCTATCTCATATCTATCTATCTATCTATCTATCTATCTATCTATCTCATATCTATCTATCTATCTATCTATCTATCTATCTATCTATCTATCTATCTCATATCTATCTATCTATCTATCTATCTATCTATCTCATATCTATCTCATATCTATCTATCTATCTATCTATCTATCTATCTATCTATCTATCTATCTCATATCTATCTCCTATCTATCTATCTATCTATCTATCTCATATCTATCTAATTATCTATCTATCTCTTGTATCTGTGATAAATCCTATAGCAGTTTCATCCTGTCCCCCCCCCCCCCCCCCCCCCCCCACCCCGCTCCATTGTCCAGCGATTACCCCCATGGGGGGGATTAGATATTTATTATCTCCGTCCCCCTATAGATCGGCCCCGCACAGTTCATTCCTATCGAACCTTTGTAATTTGTAGCCATGAGATGAACCTGTGGCCCCTGCACTAATCACCGGGGCCCCTGGGACCCCTCTGTACATGTGATGTGTTCTCTATCTCCTCCTCTGCTCTATTAGGGAAATGTCAGCCCTCACGTGTTAATGAGACAGGATCTATAATGGATGGGGGGGGGGGGGGGGGTCTGTAATAATGCTGAGGATAGACTGAGCACATTAACCCCTCCTGCCCTGCAGCCCAGACAACGAGAGGAGGCAGAGTATAATCCCTATCATCCGCCATCCACAGGAGCCCCAGCACTGCAGGAGTCCAGCTCTAGGGGGCGCTGTGTGAGTGATACAATGTATCCCCCAACCTGCGTCTATCCACCTTAGTGTTTCCCAAGCAGTGTGCCTCCAGCAGTTGCAAAACTACAACTCCCAGCATGTTGTAGTTTTGCAACAGCTGGAGGCCCCCTGGTTGCTGAACTCCCAGACAGGAGAGATTGGTTTTAGCTCTATCACTTGATGTAATATTCTGGGTCCCCTGGTGTTTTATAGTCGGCACATTAACCCCTCAGTCAATACCAATCAATCCGGGGGGAGGGGGGTGGACTATTCCCTCTGCGGCCCTCTTGTTGGACTGATGAGGGGCGACATATAGAGATTGAAGAGGTTTCTATTTGCTTTATGTCAGGAACAATTAACTCTAAAGAGGAGGAAAAAACTAATTAGAAGAGTCCGGAGGGAGAGGTCCACACCGGGGGCTGATCCGGGGTCCCCTGAAGGCTCCATTATTGGGAACACATACAGGACCACAGCCATTCTGCACATCCCTGTGACCCTCAGATGGGCAAGATGTGCACCCTACATAACCAAATGTGTGCCCCATACCCAGGTGTGTGCCCTCCATACCCAGGTGTATATCCTCCATACCCAGGTGTGTGCCCTCCATACCCATGTGTGTGCCCTCCATACCCATGTGTGTGCCCTCCATACCCAGGTGTATGCCCTCCATACCCAGGTGTGTGCCCTACATACCAAGGTGTGTGCCCTACATACCCAGGTGTGTGCCCTCCATAACCAGGTGTGTGCCCTACAAACCCAGGTGTGTGCCCTCCATACCCAGGTGTGTGCCCTACATACCCAGGTGTGTGCCCTCCATACCCAGGTGTGTGCCCTACATACCCAGGTGTGTGCCCTCCATAGCCAGGTGTGTGCCCTCCATAACCAGGAATGTGCCCTCCATACCCAGGTGTGTGCGCTCCATACCCAGGTGTGTGCCCTCCATACCCAGGTGTGTGCCCTCCATACCCAGGTGTGTGCCCTCCATACCCAGGTGTGTGCCCTACATAACCAGGTGTGTGCCCTACATACCCAGGTGTGTGCCCTCCATACCCAGGTGTGTGCCCTACATACCCAGGTGTGTGCCCTCCATAGCCAGGTGTGTGCCCTCCATAACCAGGAATGTGCCCTCAATACCCAGGTGTGTGCGCTCCATACCCAGGTGTGTGCCCTCCATACCCAGGTGTGTGCCCTCCATACCCAGGTGTGTGCGCTCCATACCCAGGTGTGTGCCCTCCATACCCAGGTGTGTGCCCTCCATACCCAGATGTGAGCCCTACATAACCATATGTGTGCCCTCCATACCCAGGTGTGTGCCCTTCATACCCAGGTGTGTGCCCTCCATACCCAGGTGTGTGTCCTACATAACCAGGAATGTGCCCTCCATAACCAATTGTGTGCCCTACATAACCAGGTGTGTACCCTCCATACCCAGGTGTGTGCCCTCCATACCCAGGTGTGCGACCTCCATACCCAAGTGTGTGCCCTCCATACCCAGGTGTGTGCCCTCCATACCCAGGTGTGTGCCCTCCATACCCAGGTGTATGCCCTCCATAACCAGGAATGTGCCCTCCATAACCAGGAATGTGCCCTCCATAACAGGTGTGTGCCCTCCATACCTAGGTCTGTGCCCTCCATTCCCAGGTGTGTGCCGTACATACCCAGGTGTGTACCATCCATACACAGGTGTGTGCCCTCCATACATAGGTGTGTAACATCCATACACAGGTGTGTGCCTTCCATACCCAGGTGTGTGCCCTCCATAACCAGGTGTGTGCCCTCCATAACCAGTTGTGTGCCCTACATAACCAGGTGTGTGCCCTTCATACCCAAGTGTGTGCCCTTCATACCCAGATGTGTGCCCTCCATAACCAGAAATGTGCCCTCCATAACCAGGTGTGTGCCCTCCATAACCAGGTGTGTGCCCTCCATACCCAGGTCTGTGCCCTCCATTCCCAGGTGTGTGCCATACATACCCAGGTGTGTACCATCCATACACAGGTGTGTGCCCTCCATAACCAGGTGTGTGCCCTCCATACCCAGGGTTGTGCCCTCCATACCCTGGTCTGTGCCCTCCATTCCCAGGTGTGTGCTGTACATACCCAGGTGTGTACCATCCATACACAAGTGTGTGCCCTCCATACACAGATGTGTGCCCTCCATACACAGGTGTGTACCATCCATACACAGGTGTGTGCCCTCCATACACAGGTGTGTGCCCTCCATAACCAGGTGTGTGCCCTCCATAACCAGTTGTGTGCCCTACATAACCAGGTGTGTGCCCTTCATACCCAAGTGTGTGCCCTTCATACCCAGATGTGTGCCCTCCATAACCAGAAATGTGCCCTCCATAACCAGGTGTGTACCCTCCATACCCAGGTGTGTGCCCTACATACCCAGGTGTGTGCCCTCCATAACCAGGTGTGTGCCCTCCATACCCAGGTCTGTGCCCTCCATTCCCAGGTGTGTGCCATACATACCCAGGTGTGTACCATCCATACACAGGTGTGTGCCCTCCATAACCAGGTGTGTGCCCTCCATACCCAGGGTTGTGCCCTCCATACCCTGGTCTGTGCCCTCCATTCCCAGGTGTGTGCTGTACATACCCAGGTGTGTACCATCCATACACAAGTGTGTGCCCTCCATACACAGATGTGTGCCCTCCATACACAGGTGTGTACCATCCATACACAGGTGTGTGCCCTCCATACCCAGGTGTGTGCCCTCCATAACCAGGTGTTTGCCCTCCATAACCAGTTGTGTGCCCTACATAACCAGGTGTGTGACCTTCATACCCAAGTGTGTGCCCTTCATACCCAGATGTGTGCCCTCCATAACCAGAAATGTGCCCTCCATAACCAGGTGTGTACCCTCCATACCCAGGTGTGTACCCTCCATACACAGGTGTGTACCCTCAATACCCAGGTGTGTGGCCTACATACCCAGGTGTGCTCTATACCCAGGTGTGTGCCCTCCATACCCAGGTGTGTACCCTCCATACCCAGGTGTGTGCCCTTCATACCCAGGTGTGTGCCCTCCATAACCAGGTGTGTGCCCTCCATACCTAGGTCTGTACCCTCCATTCCCAGGTGTGTGCCGTACATACCCAGGTGTGTACCCTCCATACACAGGTGTGTGCCCTCCATACACAGATGTGTGCCCTCCATAACCAGTTGTGTGCCCTACATAACCAGGTGTGTGCCCTTCATACCCAAGTGTGTGCCTTCATACCCAGATGTGTGCCCTCCATAACCAGAAATGTGCCCTCCATAACCAGGTGTGTACCTTCCATACCCAGGTGTGTGCCCTACATACCCAGGTGTGTGCCCTCCATAACCAGGTGTGTGCCCTCCATATCTAGGTCTGTGCCCTCCATTCCCAGGTGTGTGCCGTACATACCCAGGTGTGTACCATCCATACACAGGTGTGTGCCCTCCATACACAGATGTGTGCCCTCCATACACAGGTGTGTACCATCCATACACAGGTGTGTGCCCTACATACCCAGGTGTGTGCCCTTCATACCCAGGTGTGTGCCCTCCATTCCCAGGTGTGTGTCCTACATAACCAGGAATGTGCCCTCCATAACCAATTGTGTGCCCTACATAACCAGGTGTGTACCCTCCATACCCAGGTGTGTGCCCTCCATACCCAGGTGTGTGCCCTCCATACCCAAGTATGTGCCCTCCATACCCAGGTGTGTGCCCTCCATACCCAGGTGTGTGCCCTCCATACCCAGGTGTATGCCCTCCATAACCAGGAATGTGCCCTCCATAACCAGGAATGTGCCCTCCATAACAGGTGTGTGCCCTCCATACCTAGGTCTGTGCCCTCCATTCCCAGGTGTGTGCCGTACATACCCAGGTGTGTACCATCCATACACAGGTGTGTGCCCTCCATACACAGGTGTGTAACATCCATACACAGGTGTGTGCCCTCCATACCCAGGTGTGTGCCCTCCATAACCAGGTGTGTGCCCTACATAACCAGTTGTGTGCCCTACATAACCAGGTGTGTGCCCTTCATACCCAAGTGTGTGCCCTTCATACCCAGATGTGTGCCCTCCATAACCAGAAATGTGCCCTCCATAACCAGGTGTGTACCCTCCATACCCAGGTCTGTGCCCTCCATTCCCAGGTGTGTGCCATACATACCCAGGTGTGTACCATCCATACACAGGTGTGTGCCCTCCATAACCAGGTGTGTGCCCTCCATACCCAGGTGTGTGCCCCCCATACCCTGGTCTGTGCCCTCCATTCCCAGGTGTGTGCCGTACATACCCAGGTGTGTACCATCCATACACAGGTGTGTGCCCTCCATTCACAGGTGTGTGCCCTCCATACACAGGTGTGTGCCCTACATAACCAGGTGTGTGGCCTCATAACCAGATGTTTGCCCTCCATACCCAGGTGTGTGCCCTCCATACCCAGGTGTGTACCCTCTATACACAGGTCTGTGCCCTCCATAACCAGGTGTGTACCCTCCATACTCAGGTGTGTATCTTCCATACCCAGGTGTGTGCCCTCCATACCCAGGTGTGTGCCCTCTATAACCAGGTGTGTGCCCTCCATAACCAGATGTTTGCCCTATATACTCAGGTGTTTATCATCCTTAATCAGGTGTGTTCCCTACATACCAAGGTGTGGTGTCTCCATAGCCAGGTGTATGCCCTCCTTAACCAGATGTGTGCCCTCCATAACAAGGTGTGTACCCTCCATACCAAGGTGTGTGCCTTCTATACCTAGGTGTGTGCCCTTAATAACCAGGTGTGTACCCTCCATACCCAGGTGTGTGCCTTCTATACCTAGGTGTGTGCCCTCAATAACCAGGTGTGTACCCTCCATACCCAGGTGTGTGCCTTCTATACCTAGTTGTGTGCCTTCCATAACAGGTGTGCGCCCTCCATAACCAGGTGAGTTCCCTACATAACCAGGTGTGTGCCCTCCATACCTAGGTGTGTTCCCTCCATACCCAGGTGTGTGCCCTACATAACCAGCTGCATGCTCTTTATTACAACAGTCCCTGTGCCTCACCCTGTCAGTAATACCTGCACAGTCACCTGGTTTCACTTCCACTTTACACGTACACTTAGTACAGAGGGTTAACGTTTTTTTCTCATGCCTTGCATTTCATTGTAAAGTTGGATGATTGATTTGGTCACATGTCATCTCCTAGTCAATTCCTGCAGAAGCCAGTCCCTAGTTTAACCCTCCTCTCCTGGGTAGGTGAACCTAAAATCTGTTCTAGTTAGTTCTGGCCTAACTTACTTCAGCCAGCTCCAGTTATAGCTAGGCCAACATCCATACGGCCATATATGTACCCTAAGTCGCTCTACTATAGTCTAGTTGTAGTCCATGCTGCAAGGATACATTTCCATATTGTCTTAACCTCCAAGAAGGAGAGTATGTTCCAGAAAGGAGAAGTTGTACAAGGACCTCTCTGTATTTCACTGATCTATTTCTGACCTATGCAGGGTCTGTGCCAGGTTATCTGCCAAGTCAGGTTACCACCAAGAGAATGAGCAAAAATGAGTTTTATATATTGCATCTTACACCATGGTCAACCCCCCCCCCCCCCCCGCCCCCTTCATCGAGTAGTTTTGGTGATTTGGGTTTGAGAAGTGTCCAATCCTGCAAACAGATCATGGAGGACATTTCACTGTACATGTGCGTCAGCATTTAAAGGGGTATTCCAGGAAAAAACTATTTTTTTTTTTATATCAACTGGCTCCAGAAAGTTAAACAGATTTGTAAATTACTTCTATAAAAAAAAAAAAAAAATCTTAATCCTTCCAATAATTTTCAGCTGCTGAAGTTGAGTTGTTCTTTTCTGTCTGTCAACAGTGCTCTCTGCTGACATCTCTGCTTGTCTCGGGAACTGCACTTGTCTCGGGAAGAGGTTTGCTATGGGGATTTGCTTCTACTCTGGACAGCTCCCGAGACACGTGTCATCAGAGAGCACTTAGACAGAGAAGAACAACTCAACTTCAGCAGCTCATAAGTACTGAAAGTATTAGAATTTTTTTAATAGAAGTTTTTTAGAAATCTGTTTAACTTTCTAGAGCCAGTTGATATATAAAAAAAAGTTTTTTTTTCCTGGATAACCCCTTTAAAGATCTCAAACATTCAGCTTAGCTACTATTTAGGTGTCATTTCAAGGGGCAGTGACCAAATCTACATCCTCCTGACTCCACTCCGCTCCTAGATATCTTATCCCCTATCCCCTATCCATGCCGGCTGACTGGCGATGCGGGGCGGAGGCTTGTGACATCACGACCACGCCCGCTAGTGACGTCACAGCCACGCCCCTCAATGCAAGTCTATGGGAGGGGGCGTGACTACCGTCACGCCCCCTCCCATAGACTGACATTGAGGGGGCATGGCTGTGACGTCATGAGCCTCCGGCGCTGCACTTTACGTTCTAAACGAACACTAAGTGCAGCAGGGAGATCAACAGAGATCGCCAGAGATCACCAGAGATCGCCAGTCAGCCGCCACAGAGCAAAGTTCGGTTCATGCATCGCATGCCTGGGGTACCGCAGCGGCAGGACCCCCGCAATCAGACATCTTATTCCCTATCCTTCTGATAAAGGATAGGATGTCTAGGGGCGGAGTACCCATTTAAAGGGGTTCTCCGGTGCTTAGACATGTTATCCCCTATCCAAAGGATAGGGGATAAGATGCCTGATCGCAGGAGTCCCGCCGCTGGAGACCCCCGTGATCCCCAGCGGCCCCCCGTTTATAATCAGTCCCCGGAGCGCGTTCGCTGCGGGTCTGATTACCGGCGACCACAGGGCCGACAGCGTGTGATGTCACTCCTCCGCCCCCATGTGACGTCACGCTCCGCCCCTCAATGCAAGCCTACGGGAGGGGGCCTGGGATTTAGTGAAATAAATTAGAGTTTAGTAAAGTTTACAAGTTGTTTCCCAGAATCCTGTAGTCAGACGTCTCATTCCTTTGTATGCGTGAACAGCGAAAAAGATATTGATGGGGTTTATAGAGGGACATCGGGTTAACCCTGAGTTTCCCAACGAGGGGGCCTCCAGATGTTGCCAAACTACAACTCCCAGAATGCTTGGACAGCTAAAGGCTGCAGAGGTAGAGGGAACGCTGGGAGCTGTAATTCTGCAACATCTGGAGGCCCCCTGGTTGGGAAACTCTGGGATAACACCTCTCTGCTATGTGGCACAAACATACAGGGACTACAACCCCCATCGTAGCCCTGTACGCTTCCACCACACATGCCGCCCCCTGTCTGTCATCCCGGCTCCTCCACATTCCGTTATCATATTTCCTCAGGTATTAAAGGATCCTAATTATTAGATACAATTTGGGCACAGATGGAAATTTACATAATTAAAAGGGAAGCGCTTTGTTCTCAGCAGCCGCTGTCTGATCGGGGGGGAAGGTGCCGAAATAACTGCGAGAAGATAAAGAGGATCCAGAAGAGAAAGATCATTGAAATGAAAATGAAAAAGTAACAATCGCTCATGGATGAATTAAAGGAGCCGAGTCCTGAGACCGTGATCGGATACAATGTAATGAGCCGGAGTCATGTGATCGGATACAATGTAATGAGCCGGAGTCATGTGATCCGATACAATGTAATGAGCCGGAGTCATGTGATCGGCTACAATGTAATGAGCCGGTGTCATGTGACGGTGATTGGAAACAATGTAATGAGCCGGAGTCATGTGATGGTGATCGGATACAATGTAATGAGCCGGAGTCATGGGATCGGATACAATGTAATGAGCCAGAGTCGTGTGATCGGATACAATGTAATGAGCCGGAGTCATGTGATCGGATACAATGTAATGAGCCGGAGTCATGTGATCGGATACAATGTAATGAGCCAGAGTCGTGTGATCGGATACAATGTAATGAGCCAGAGTCATGTGATCGGATACAATGTAATGAGCCAGAGTCATGTGATCGGATACAATGTAATGAGCCAGAGTCATGTGATCGGATACAATGTAATGAGCCGGAGTCATGTGATCGGATACAATGTAATGAGGCGGAGTCATGTGATCGGATACAATGTAATGAGCTGGAGTCATGTGATGATCGGATACAATGTAATGAGCCGGAGTCATGTGATCGGATACAATGTAATGAGCTGGAGTCATGTGATGATCGGATACAATGTAATGAGCCGGAGTCATGTGATTGGATACAATGTAATGAGCCGGAGTCGTGATCGGATACAATGTAATGAGCCGGAGTCATGTGATGGTCGGATACAATGTAATGAGGCGGAGTCATGTGATGATAATCGGATACAATGTAATGAGGCGGAGTCATGTGATGGTGATCGGATACAATATAATGAGACGGAGTCATGTGATGATGATCGGATACAATGTAATTAGCCGGAGTCATGTGATGGTGATCGGATACAATATAATGAGACGGAGTCATGTGATGATGATCGGATACAATGTAATGAGCCGGAGTCATGTGATGGTGATCGGATACAATGTAATTAGCTGGAGTCATGTGAAGATCGGATACAATATAATGAGCCGGATTCATGTGATGATCGGATACAATGTAATGAGCCGGAGTCATGTGATGATCGGATACAATGTAATGAGCCAGAGTCATGTGATGGTGATCGGATACAATGTAATGAGCCGGAGTCATGTGATGGGGATCGGATACAATGTAATGAGCCAAAGTCATGTGATGATCGGATACAATGTAATGAGCCGGAGTCATGTGATCCGATACAATGTAATGAGCCGAAGTCATGTGATGATCGGAAACAATGTAATGAGCCGGAGTCATGTGATCGGATACAATGTAATGAGCCGGAGTCATGTGATGTTCGGATACAATGTAATGAGGCGGAGTCATGTGATGATAATCGGATACAATGTAATGAGGCGGAGTCATGTGATGGTGATCGGATACAATATAATGAGACGGAGTCATGTGATGATGATCGGATACAATGTAATTAGCTGGAGTCATGTGATGATCGGATACAATGTAATGAGCTGGAGTCATGTGATGGTGATCGGATACAATGTAATGAGATGGAGTCATGTGATGATGATCGGATACAATGTAATGAGCCGGAGTCGTGTGATCGGATACAATGTAATGAGCCGGAGTCATGTGATGATCAGATACAATGTAATGAGCCGGAGTCATGTGATGGTGATCGGATACATTGTAATGAGCCGGAGTCATGTGATGATCAGATACAATGTAATGAGGCGGAGTCATGTGATGGTGATCGGATACAATGTAATGAGCCGGAGTCATGTGATGATCGGATACAATGTAATGAGGCGGAGTCATGTGATGGCCGGATACAATATAATGAGCCGGATTCATGTGATGATCGGATACAATGTAATGAGCCGGAGTCATGTGATGATCGGATACAATGTAATGAGCCGGAGTCATGTGATGGTGATCGGATACAATGTAATGAGCCGGAGTCATGTGATGGTCGGATACAATGTAATGAGCCTGAGTCATGTGATCCGATACAATGTAATGAGCCGGAGTCATGTGATGATCAGATACAATGTAATGAGCCGGAGTCATGTGATGGTGATCGGATACAATGTAATGAGGCGGAGTCATGTGATCGGATACAATGTAATGAGCCGGAGTCATGTGATCGGATACAATGTAATGAGCCGGAGTCATGTGATGATCAGATACAATGTAATGAGGCGGAGTCATGTGATGATCAGATACAATGTAATGAGGCGGAGTCATGTGATGATAATCGGATACAATGTAATGAGCCGGAGTCATGTGATGGTGATCGGATACAATATAATGAGACGGAGTCATGTGATGATTGGATACAATGTAATGAGCCTGAGTCATGTGATCCGATACAATGTAATGAGCCGGAGTCATGTGATGATCGGATACAATGTAATGAGCCGGAGTCATGTGATGGTCGGATACAATGTAATCAGCCGGAGTCATGTGATCGGATACAGTGTAATGAGCCGGAGTCATGTGATGGTGATCGGATACAATGTAATGAGCCGGAGTCATGTGATGATCGGATACAATGTAATGAGCCGGAGTCATGTGATGGTCGGATACAATGTAATCAGCCGGAGTCATGTGATCGGATACAGTGTAATGAGCCGGAGTCATGTGATGGTGATCGGATACAATGTAATGAGCCGGAGTCATGTGATGATCGGATACAATGTAATGAGCCGGAGTCATGTGATCCGATACAATGTAATGAGCCGAAGTCATGTGATGATCGGATACAATGTAATGAGCCGGAGTCATGTGATCGGATACAATGTAATGAGCCGGAGTCATGTGATGGTCGGATACAATGTAATAGGTAACAGGTCTCTGCACAAAACTCAGGTCTGGATATAGTGAAATGTCACAGGATGATCTCTAAAGTGTTATATAGCGGTATATGGTGGCTTTACCAAGACACTAAGTTTGAGCATTTTTAGGAAGCTGTATTTTGGTATTGCTTGGTAGTATTTGCCGAACATTATATAGAAATATTCAGTATTATACAGGAGTCATTTTTAGAATTATACAGCAGTTCAGCATTAAATAACAGTATTATTAAGTATTATATAACAGTATTATTCAGTATTGTATAGCAGTATTATTCAGCATTAAATAACAGTATTATTAAGTATTGCATAGCAGTCATATGAAGCATTTTATAGCAGTATTATTCAGTATTGTATAGCAGTATTATTCAGTATTGTATAGCGGTATTATTCAGTATTGTATAGCAGTATTATTCAGTATTGTATAGCAGTATTATTCAGTATTGTATAGCAGTATTATTCAGTATTGTATAGCAGTATTATTCAGTAATAAATAATAATGAGCCGAAGTCATGTGATGATCGGATACAATGTAATGAGCCGGAGTCATGTGATCGGATACAATGTAATGAGCCGGAGTCATGTGATGGTCGGATACAATGTAATGAGGCGGAGTCATGTGATGATAATCGGATACAATGTAATGAGGCGGAGTCATGTGATGGTGATCGGATACAATATAATGAGACGGAGTCATGTGATGATGATCGGATACAATGTAATTAGCTGGAGTCATGTGATGATCGGATACAATGTAATGAGCCGGAGTCATGTGATGATCAGATACAATGTAATGAGCCGGAGTCATGTGATGGTGATCGGATACATTGTAATGAGCCGGAGTCATGTGATGATCAGATACAATGTAATGAGGCGGAGTCATGTGATGGTGATCGGATACAATGTAATGAGCCGGAGTCATGTGATGATCGGATACAATGTAATGAGGCGGAGTCATGTGATGATCGGATACAATGTAATGAGCCGGAGTCATGTGATGGTGATCGGATACAATGTAATGAGCCGGAGTCATGTGATGGTCGGATACAATGTAATGAGCCTGAGTCATGTGATCCGATACAATGTAATGAGCCGGAGTCATGTGATGATCAGATACAATGTAATGAGCCGGAGTCATGTGATGATCAGATACAATGTAATGAGCCGGAGTCATGTGATGGTGATCGGATACAATGTAATGAGCCGGAGTCATGTGATGGTCGGATACAATGTAATGAGCCTGAGTCATGTGATCCGATACAATGTAATGAGCCGGAGTCATGTGATGATCAGATACAATGTAATGAGCCGGAGTCATGTGATGATTGGATACAATGTAATGAGCCGGAGTCATGTGATCCGATACAATGTAATGAGCCGGAGTCATGTGATGGTCGGATACAATGTAATGAGCCGGAGTCATGTGATCGGATACAGTGTAATGAGCCGGAGTCATGTGATGGTGATCGGATACAATGTAATGAGCCGGAGTCATGTGATGATCGGATACAATGTAATGAGCCGGAGTCATGTGATCCGATACAATGTAATGAGCCGAAGTCATGTGATGATCGGATACAATGTAATGAGCCGGAGTCATGTGATCGGATACAATGTAATGAGCCGGAGTCATGTGATGGTCGGATACAATGTAATAGGTAACAGGTCTCTGCACAAAACTCAGGTCTGGATATAGTGAAATGTCACAGGATGATCTCTAAAGTGTTATATAGCGGTATATGGTGGCTTTACCAAGACACTAAGTTTGAGCATTTTTAGGAAGCTGTATTTTGGTATTGCTTGGTAGTATTTGCCGAACATTATATAGAAATATTCAGTATTATACAGGAGTCATTTTTAGAATTATACAGCAGTTCAGCATTAAATAACAGTATTATTAAGTATTGCATAGCAGTCATATGAAGCATTTTATAGCAGTATTATTCAGCATTATATAGCAGTATGATTCAGTATTGTATAGCAGTATTATTCAGTATTGTATAGCAGTATTATTCAGCATTATATAGCAGTATGATTCAGTATTGTATAGCAGTATTATTAAGTATTGTATAGCAGTATTATTCAGTATTGTATAGCAGTATTATTAAGTATTATATAACAGTATTATTCAGTATTGTATAGCAGTATTATTCAGCATTAAATAACAGTATTATTAAGTATTGCATAGCAGTCATATGAAGCATTTTATAACAGTATTATTCAGCATTATATAGCAGTATTATTCAGTATTAAATAACAGTATTATTAAGTATTGCATAGCAGTCATATGAAGTATTTTATAGCAGGATTATTCATTATTGTATAGCAGTATTATTCAGTATTGTATAGCAGTATTATTCGGTATTGCATAGCAGTATTATTCAGTATTGTATAGCAGTATTATTCAGTATTGTATAGCAGTATTATTCAGTATTGTATAGCAGTATTATTCAGTATTGCATAGCAGTATTATTCAGCATTGTATAGCAGTATTATTCAGTATTGTATAGCAGTATTATTCAGTATTGCATAGCAGTATTATTCAGTATTGTATAGCAGTATTATTCAGTATTGTATAGCAGTATTATTCAGTATTATATAGCAGTATTATTCAGTATTGTATAGCAGTATTATTCAGTATTGCATAGCAGTATTATTCAGTATTGTATAGCAGTATTATTCAGTATTGCATAGCAGTATTATTCAGTATTGTATAGCAGTATGATTCAGTATTGTATAGCAGTATTATTCAGTATTATATAGCAGTAATTTTTAGCATTATATAGCAGTATTATTCAGTATTGTATAGCAATATTATTCAGTATTGTATAGCAGTATGATTCAGTATTGTATAGCAGTATTATTCAGTATTGTATAGCAGTAATTTTTAGCATTATATAGCAGTATTATTCAGTATTGTATAGCAGTATTATTCAGTATTGCATAGCAGTATTATTCAGTATTGTATAGCAGTATTATTCAGTATTGCATAGCAGTATTATTCAGTATTGTATAGCAGTATGATTCAGTATTGTATAGCAGTATTATTCAGTATTGTATAGCAGTATTATTCAGTATTGTATAGCAGTATGATTCAGTATTGTATAGCAGTATTATTCAGTATTGTATAGCAGTAATTTTTAGCATTATATAGCAGTATTATTCAGTATTGTATAGCAATATTATTCAGTATTGTATAGCAGTATGATTCAGTATTGTATAGCAGTATTATTCAGTATTGTATAGCAGTAATTTTTAGCATTATATAGCAGTATTATTCAGTATTGTATAGCAATATTATTCAGTATTGCATAGCAGTATTATTCAGTATTGTATAGCAGTCATATGAAGCATTTTATAACAGTATTATTCAGCATTATATAGCAGTATTATTCAGCATTATATAGCAGTATGATTCAGTATTGCATAGCAGTATTATTCAGCATTATATAGCAGTATGATTCAGTATTGTATAGCAGTATTATTCAGTATTGTATAGCAGTATTATTCAGTATTGTATAGCAGTATTATTCAGTATTGTATAGCAGTATTATTCAGTATTGTATAGCAGTATGATTCAGTATTGTATAGCAGTATTATTCAGTATTGTATAGCAGTAATTTTTAGCATTATATAGCAGTATTATTCAGTATTGTATAGCAATATTATTCAGTATTGCATAGCAGTATTATTCAGTATTGTATAGCAGTCATATGAAGCATTTTATAACAGTATTATTCAGCATTATATAGCAGTATTATTCAGCATTATATAGCAGTATGATTCAGTATTGCATAGCAGTATTATTCAGCATTATATAGCAGTATGATTCAGTATTGTATAGCAGTATTATTCAGTATTGTATAGCAGTATTATTCAGTATTGTATAGCAGTATTATTCAGTATTGTATAGCAGTATTATTCAGTATTGTATAGCAGTATTATTCAGTATTGTATAGCAGTATTATTCAGTATTGTATAGCAGTATTATTCAGTATTGTATAGCAGTATTATTCAGTAATAAATAATAATGAGCCGAAGTCATGTGATGATCGGATACAATGTAATGAGCCGGAGTCATGTGATCGGATACAATGTAATGAGCCGGAGTCATGTGATGGTCGGATACAATGTAATGAGGCGGAGTCATGTGATGATAATCGGATACAATGTAATGAGGCGGAGTCATGTGATGGTGATCGGATACAATATAATGAGACGGAGTCATGTGATGATGATCGGATACAATGTAATTAGCTGGAGTCATGTGATGATCGGATACAATGTAATGAGCCGGAGTCATGTGATGATCAGATACAATGTAATGAGCCGGAGTCATGTGATGGTGATCGGATACATTGTAATGAGCCGGAGTCATGTGATGATCAGATACAATGTAATGAGGCGGAGTCATGTGATGGTGATCGGATACAATGTAATGAGCCGGAGTCATGTGATGATCGGATACAATGTAATGAGGCGGAGTCATGTGATGATCGGATACAATGTAATGAGCCGGAGTCATGTGATGGTGATCGGATACAATGTAATGAGCCGGAGTCATGTGATGGTCGGATACAATGTAATGAGCCTGAGTCATGTGATCCGATACAATGTAATGAGCCGGAGTCATGTGATGATCAGATACAATGTAATGAGCCGGAGTCATGTGATGATCAGATACAATGTAATGAGCCGGAGTCATGTGATGGTGATCGGATACAATGTAATGAGCCGGAGTCATGTGATGGTCGGATACAATGTAATGAGCCTGAGTCATGTGATCCGATACAATGTAATGAGCCGGAGTCATGTGATGATCAGATACAATGTAATGAGCCGGAGTCATGTGATGATTGGATACAATGTAATGAGCCGGAGTCATGTGATCCGATACAATGTAATGAGCCGGAGTCATGTGATGGTCGGATACAATGTAATGAGCCGGAGTCATGTGATCGGATACAGTGTAATGAGCCGGAGTCATGTGATGGTGATCGGATACAATGTAATGAGCCGGAGTCATGTGATGATCGGATACAATGTAATGAGCCGGAGTCATGTGATCCGATACAATGTAATGAGCCGAAGTCATGTGATGATCGGATACAATGTAATGAGCCGGAGTCATGTGATCGGATACAATGTAATGAGCCGGAGTCATGTGATGGTCGGATACAATGTAATAGGTAACAGGTCTCTGCACAAAACTCAGGTCTGGATATAGTGAAATGTCACAGGATGATCTCTAAAGTGTTATATAGCGGTATATGGTGGCTTTACCAAGACACTAAGTTTGAGCATTTTTAGGAAGCTGTATTTTGGTATTGCTTGGTAGTATTTGCCGAACATTATATAGAAATATTCAGTATTATACAGGAGTCATTTTTAGAATTATACAGCAGTTCAGCATTAAATAACAGTATTATTAAGTATTGCATAGCAGTCATATGAAGCATTTTATAGCAGTATTATTCAGCATTATATAGCAGTATGATTCAGTATTGTATAGCAGTATTATTCAGTATTGTATAGCAGTATGATTCAGTATTGTATAGCAGTATTATTCAGTATTGTATAGCAGTATTATTCAGCATTATATAGCAGTATGATTCAGTATTGTATAGCAGTATTATTAAGTATTGTATAGCAGTATTATTCAGTATTGTATAGCAGTATTATTAAGTATTATATAACAGTATTATTCAGTATTGTATAGCAGTATTATTCAGCATTAAATAACAGTATTATTAAGTATTGCATAGCAGTCATATGAAGCATTTTATAACAGTATTATTCAGCATTATATAGCAGTATTATTCAGTATTAAATAACAGTATTATTAAGTATTGCATAGCAGTCATATGAAGTATTTTATAGCAGTATTATTCATTATTGTATAGCAGTATTATTCAGTATTGTATAGCAGTATTATTCAGTATTGTATAGCAGTATTATTCAGTATTGCATAGCAGTATTATTCAGCATTGTATAGCAGTATTATTCAGTATTGTATAGCAGTATTATTCAGTATTGCATAGCAGTATTATTCAGTATTGTATAGCAGTATTATTCAGTATTGTATAGCAGTATTATTCAGTATTATATAGCAGTATTATTCAGTATTGTATAGCAGTATTATTCAGTATTGCATAGCAGTATTATTCAGTATTGTATAGCAGTATTATTCAGTATTGCATAGCAGTATTATTCAGTATTGTATAGCAGTATGATTCAGTATTGTATAGCAGTATTATTCAGTATTATATAGCAGTAATTTTTAGCATTATATAGCAGTATTATTCAGTATTGTATAGCAATATTATTCAGTATTGTATAGCAGTATGATTCAGTATTGTATAGCAGTATTATTCAGTATTGTATAGCAGTAATTTTTAGCATTATATAGCAGTATTATTCAGTATTGTATAGCAGTATTATTCAGTATTGCATAGCAGTATTATTCAGTATTGTATAGCAGTATTATTCAGTATTGCATAGCAGTATTATTCAGTATTGTATAGCAGTATGATTCAGTATTGTATAGCAGTATTATTCAGTATTGTATAGCAGTATTATTCAGTATTGTATAGCAGTATGATTCAGTATTGTATAGCAGTATTATTCAGTATTGTATAGCAGTAATTTTTAGCATTATATAGCAGTATTATTCAGTATTGTATAGCAATATTATTCAGTATTGTATAGCAGTATGATTCAGTATTGTATAGCAGTATTATTCAGTATTGTATAGCAGTAATTTTTAGCATTATATAGCAGTATTATTCAGTATTGTATAGCAATATTATTCAGTATTGCATAGCAGTATTATTCAGTATTGTATAGCAGTCATATGAAGCATTTTATAACAGTATTATTCAGCATTATATAGCAGTATTATTCAGCATTATATAGCAGTATGATTCAGTATTGCATAGCAGTATTATTCAGCATTATATAGCAGTATGATTCAGTATTGTATAGCAGTATTATTCAGTATTGTATAGCAGTATTATTCAGTATTGTATAGCAGTATTATTCAGTATTGTATAGCAGTATTATTAAGTATTGCATAGCAGTATTATTCAGCATTGTATAGCAGTATTATTCAGTATTGTATAGCAGTAATTTTTAGCATTATATAGCAGTATTATTCAGTATTGTATAGCAGTATTATTCAGTATTGTATAGCAGTATTATTCAGTATTGTATAGCAGTATTATTCAGTATTTTATAGCAGTATTATTCAGTATTGTATAGCAGTATTATTCAGTATTGTATAGCAGTATTATTCAGTATTGTATAGTGGTATTATTCAGTATTGTATAGCTGTATTATTCAGTATTGTATAGCAGTATGATTCAGTATTGTATAGCAGTATTATTCAGTATTGTATAGCAGTAATTTTTAGCAGTATTATTCAGTATTGTATAGCAATATTATTCAGTATTGTATAGCAGTATGATTCAGTATTGTATAGCAGTATTATTCAGTATTGTATAGCAGTAATTTTTAGCATTATATAGCAGTATTATTCAGTATTGTATAGCAATATTATTCAGTATTGCATAGCAGTATTATTCAGTATTGTATAGCAGTATTATTCAGTATTGTATAGCAGTATTATTCAGTATTGTATAGCAGTATGATTCAGTATTGTATAGCAGTATTATTCAGTATTGCATAGCAGTCATATGAAGCATTTTATAGCAATAATTTTCAGCATTATATAGCACTATTATTCAGCCTTATATAGCAGTATTATTCAGTATTGTATAGCAGTATTATTCAGTATTGTATAGCAGTATGATTCAGTATTGTATAGCAGTATTATTCAGTATTGTATAGCAGTATGATTCAGTATTGTATAGCAGTATTATTCAGTATTGTATAGTAGTATTATTCAGCATTGTATAGCAGTATTATTCAGTATTGTATAGCAGTATGATTCAGTATTGTATAGCAGTATTATTCAGTATTGTATAGCAGTATTATTCAGTATTGTATAGCAGTATTATTCAGTATTGCATAGCAGTATTATTCAGTATTGTATAGCAGTATGATTCAGTATTGTATAGCAGTATTATTCAGTATTGTATAGCAGTATTATTCAGTATTGTATAGCAGTATGATTCAGTATTGTATAGCAGTATTATTCAGTATTGTATAGCAGTAATTTTTAGCATTATATAGCAGTATTATTCAGTATTGTATAGCAATATTATTCAGTATTGTATAGCAGTATGATTCAGTATTGTATAGCAGTATTATTCAGTATTGTATAGCAGTATTATTCAGTATTGTATAGCAGTATTATTCAGTATTGTATAGCAGTATTATTCAGTATTGTATAGCAGTATTATTCAGTATTGTATAGTGGTATTATTCAGTATTGTATAGCAGTATTATTCAGTATTGTATAGCAGTATGATTCAGTATTGTATAGCAGTATTATTCAGTATTGTATAGCAGTAATTTTTAGCAGTATTATTCAGTATTGTATAGCAATATTATTCAGTATTGTATAGCAGTATGATTCAGTATTGTATAGCAGTATTATTCAGTATTGTATAGCAGTAATTTTTAGCATTATATAGCAGTATTATTCAGTATTGTATAGCAATATTATTCAGTATTGCATAGCAGTATTATTCAGTATTGTATAGCAGTATTATTCAGTATTGTATAGCAGTATTATTCAGTATTGTATAGCATTATTATTTAGTATTGCATAGCAGTCATATGAAGCATTTTATAGCAATAATTTTCAGCATTATATAGCACTATTATTCAGCCTTATATAGCAGTATTATTCAGTATTGTATAGCAGTATTATTCAGTATTGTATAGCAGTATTTTTCAGCATTGTATAGTAGTATTATTCAGCATTGTATAGCAGTATTATTCAGTATTGTATAGCAGTATTATTCAGTATTGTATAGTAGTATTATTCAGCATTGTATCGCAGTATTATTCAGCATTGTATAGCAGTATTATTCAGTATTGTATAGCGGTATTATTCAGTACTGTAAAGCAGTATTATTAACATTATATAGAAGCATTATGCTGCATTATATAGATGTATTATTCAGCATTAAATTGCAGTATTATTCAGAATTGTATAGCAGTATTATTCATTATTGTATAGCGGTATTATTCAGTATTGTATACTGTAGCAGTATTAATTAGCATTATATAGAAGCATTATGCTGCATTACATAGCAGTATTATTCAGCATTATTGAGCAGTATTATTCAGCATTGTATAGCAGTATTATTCAGTATTGTATAGCGGTATTATTCAGTATTGTATAGCAGTATTATTCAGTATTGCATAGCAGTCATATGAAGCATTTTATAGCAGTAATTTTCAGCATTATACAGCACTATTATTCAGCATTATATAACAGTATTATTCAGTATTGTATAGTAGTATTATTCAGCATTGTATAGCAGTATTATTCAGTATTGTATAGCGGTATTATTCAGTACTGTAAAGCAGTATTATTAACCTTATATAGAAGCATTATGCTGCATTATATAGCTGTATTATTCAGCATTAAATAGCAGTATTATTCAGAATTGTATAGCGGTATTATTCTGTATTGTATACTGTAGCAGTATTAATTAGCATTATATAGAAGCATTATGCTGCATTACATAGCAGTATTATTCAGCATTATTGAGCAGTATTATTCAGCATTGTATAGCAGTATTATTCAGTATTGTATAGCGGTATTATTCAGTATTGTATAGTAGTATTATTCAGCATTGTATAGCAGTATTATTCAGTATTGTATAGCGGTATTATTCAGTACTGTAAAGCAGTATTATTAACCTTATATAGAAGCATTATGCTGCATTATATAGCTGTATTATTCAGCATTAAATAGCAGTATTATTCAGAATTGTATAGCGGTATTATTCAGTATTGTATACTGTAGCAGTATTAATTAGCATTATATAGAAGCATTATGCTGCATTACATAGCAGTATTATTCAGCATTATTGAGCAGTATTATTCAGCATTGTATAGCAGTATTATTCAGTATTGTATAGCGGTATTATTCAATATTGTATACTGTAGCAGTATTAATTAGCATTATATAGAAGCATTATGCTGTATTGTATAGCAGTATTATTCAGTATTGTATAGCAGTATTATTCAGTATTGTATAGCAGTATTATTCAGTATTGTATAGCAGCATTATTCAGTATTGTATAGCAGTATTATTCAGTATTGCATAGCAGTCATATGAAGCATTTTATAGCAGTAATTTTCAGCATTATACAGCACTATTATTCAGCATTATATAGCAGTATTATTCAGTATTGTATAGTAGTATTATTCAGCATTGTATAGCAGTAGTATGCAGTATTGTATAGCGGTATTATTCAGTACTGTAAAGCAGTATTATTAACATTATATAGAAGCATTATGCTGCATTATATAGCTGTATTATTCAGCATTAAATAGCAGTATTATTCAGAATTGTATAGCGGTATTATTCATTATTGTATAGCGGTATTATTCAGTATTGTATACTGTAGCAGTAATAATTAGCATTATATAGAAGCATTATGCTGCATTACATAGCAGTATTATTCAGCATTATTGTGCAGTATTTTTCAGCATTGTATAGCAGTATTATTCAGTATTGTATAGCGGTATTATTCAGTATTGTATACTGTAGCAGTATTAATTAGCATTATATAGAAACATTATGCTGTATTGTATAGCAGTATTATTCAACATTGTAAAGCAGTGTTATTCAGTGTTTTATAGCAGTATTATTCAGTATTGTATAGTAGTATTATTCAGTATTGTATAGTGGTATTATTCAGTATTGTATAGCAGTTTTATGGAGTATTTTATAGCAGTATTATTCAGTATTGTATAGTAGTATTATTCAGTATTGTATAGTGGTATTATTCAGTATTGTATAGCAGTGTTATGGAGTATTTTATAGCAGTGTTATGGAGTATTTTATAGCAGTGTTATGGAGTATTTTATAGCAGTGTTATGGAGTATTTTATAGCAGTATTATTCAGTATTGTATAGCAGTGTTATAGAGTATTGTATAGCAGTGTTATGGAGTATTTTATAGCAGTGTTATGGAGTATTTTATAGCAGTATTATTCAGTATTGTATAGCAGTGTTATAGAGTATTGTATAGCAGTGTTATGGAGTATTTTATAGCAGTGTTATGGAGTATTTTATAGCAGTGTTATGAAGTATTTTATAGCAGTGTTACACTTCAAGTTATGCTTCAAATCTCCAAGTAGGATTTTTTTGTCTTAGTCAGAGGAAAATAAGGATGAACAAGGACCCCTCTGCATACACTAATCATTTCAATGGCCTATAAATGGAGTTGAGTACTGGGTGACTAAGATGTCATTAGAAATGTCCCTGCGTCTGTCCCTCCAGGTATCGTGCCGCAACCAGAGCTTGTGAGTAAAAGTCTATATACTGTTTGGCGCCACAGTGAGCCGGGCCGCGCAGAATCTCATCAGTAGAGAACAAGCTCATTGGACTGTGTATCATCTGTATCTGCATTAGTCATTACACTAAGAGCTCACCAGAACCTTTCCATTCAGTAAATCTGCTGCAAAAGTGACATTTAAAGGGACAGTAACCAAATTTTCATCCATCTGCATCAAAAGCTGTAACATTCCCCTTAGTGCTGATGTAATGGGATATATTGGATGAGCACAAAAAACAAAGTGTTAGTTGTTCTACGGAATCCCGGGGTCTTATTCCTGCACTACGGAAAACATTTAGTTGGGTTTGCTGTACCACCCTGCTAAGTAATAAACTTCTGAAGGACTACTACTCCCAGCTGACCTTGCATTGTACTGGTCCCGTGTGATACATGATACCTGAGCTTTTCTCTCCTGTCCCATCTTTCTGCTGCGTATCCAGGTAACTGCACAATATTCTAGACATCTGGTGAATGCGCCAAAAAGATATTTACAGCCGCGTCTTCTGTTCTTACAGCATTTAACTATTTAACGCAACAAAACAAGAGAAATGGTCTCCAAGGTGCCTTCCGTGAGTGTTCTCCAGCTGTTGCAAAACCACAGCATCCAGCATGCCCGGACAGCCGAAGGCAACAGCTGGAGGACCACAGGATATGGGACAATGGATATATTGTATCTCAGCACATTACATTGTATCTCAGTACATAAGATTGTATCTCAGCACATTACATTGTATCTCAGTACATAAGATTGTATCTCAGCACATTACATTGTGTCTCAGCACATTACATTGTATCTCAGTACATAACATTGTATCTCAGTACATAACATTGTATCTCAGTACATAACATTGTATCTCAGTACATTACATTGTATCTCAGTACATTACATTGTATCTCAGCACATTACATTGTATCTCAGCACATTACATTGTATCTCAGCACATTACATTGTATCTCAGTACATTACATTGTATCTCAGTACATTACATTGTATCTCAGCACATTACATTGTATCTCAGCACATTACATTGTATCTCAGCACATTACATTGTATCTCAGTGTATTACATTCTATCTCAGCACATTACATTGTATCTCAGTACATTACCTTGTATCTCAGCACATTACATTGTATCTCAGTACTTTACATTGTATCTCAGCACATTACATTGTATCTCAGTGTATTACATTGTTTCTCAGTACTTTACATTGTATCTCAGCACATTACATTGTATCTCAGTGTATTACATTGTATCTCAGCACATTACATTGTATCTCAGTGTATTACATTTTATCTCAGTGTATTACATTCTATCTCAGCACATTACATTGTATCTCAGCACATTACATTGTATCTCAGCAGATTACATTGTATCTCAGTACATTACATTGTATCTCAGCACATTACATTGTATCTCAGCACATTACATTGTATCTCAGCACATTACATTGTATATCAGTACATTACATTGTATCTCAGTATATTTCATTGTATCTCAGTACATTACATTGTATCTCAGCACATTGCATTGTATCTCAGTACATTACATTGTATCTCAGTACATTACATTGTATCTCAGTACATTACATTGTATCTCAGTACATTACATTGTATCTCAGCGCATTACATTGTATCTCAGCACATTGCATTGTATCTCAGTACATTACATTGTATCTCAGTACATTACATTGTATCTCAGTACATTACATTGTATCTCAGCACATTACATTGTATATCAGTACATTACATTGTATCTGAGCACAGTACATTGTATCTCAGTACATTACATTGTATCTCAGTGCATCATATTGTATTTCAGTACATTACATTGTATCTCAGTACATTACATTGTATCTCAGCACATTACATTGTATCTCAGCACATTACATTGTATCTCAGCACATTACATTGTATCTCAGTACATTACATTGTATCTCAGCACATTACATTGTATCTCAGTGCATTACATTGTATCTCAGCGCATTACATTGTATCTCAGCACATTACATTGTATCTCAGTACATTACATTGTATCTCAGCACATTACATTGTATCTCAGTGTATTACATTGTATCTCAGTGTATTACATTGTATCTCAGTACATTATATTGTATCTCAGTGCATTACATTGTATCGCAGCACATTACATTGTATCTCAGCGCATTACATTGTATCTCAGTACATTACGTTGTATCTCAGCACATTACATTGTATCTCAGGACATAACATTGTATCTCAGTACATTACATTGTATCTCAGTATTTTACATTGTATCTCAGCACATTACATTGTATATCAGTACATTACATTGTATCTCAGTACATTACATTGTATCTCAGTACATTACATTGTATCTCAGCACATTACATTGTATCTCAGTACATTACATTGTATCTCAGTCCATTACATTGTATCTCAGCATATTACATTGTATCTCAGTACATTACATTGTATCTCAGTACATTACCTTGTATCTCAGCACATTACATTGTATCTCAGTACATTACATTGTATCTCAGTACATTACATTGTATCTCAGCACATTACATTGTATCTCAGCACATTACATTGTATCTCAGTACATTACATTGTATCTCAGTACATTACATTGTATCTCAGTACTTTACATTGTATCTCAGCACATTACATTGTATCTCAGTACATTACATTGTATCTCAGCACATTACATTGTATCTCAGTACATTACATTGTATATCAGTACATTACATTGTATCTCAGCACATTACATTGTATCTCAGTACATTACATTGTATCTCAGCACATTACATTGTATCTCAGCATATTACATTGTATCTCATTACATTACATTATATCTCAGTGTATTACATTGTATCTCAGTACATTACATTGTATCTCAGCACATTACATTGTATCTCAGCACATTACATTGTATATCAGTACATTACATTGTATCTCAGTACATTACATTGTATCTCAGTACTTTACATTGTATCTCAGCACATTACATTGTATCTCAGTACATTACATTGTATCTCAGCACATTACATTGTATCTCAGTACATTACATTGTATATCAGTACATTACATTGTATCTCAGCACATTACATTGTATCTCAGTACATTACATTGTATCTCAGCACATTACATTGTATCTCAGCATATTACATTGTATCTCATTACATTACATTATATCTCAGTGTATTACATTGTATCTCAGTACATTACATTGTATCTCAGCACATTACATTGTATCTCAGTACATTACATTGTATTTCAGTACATTACATTGTATCTCAGTACATTACATTGTATCTCAGCACATTACATTGTATTTCAGTGTATTACATTGTATCTCAGCACATTACATTGTATCTCAGTACATTACATTGTATCTCAGTACATTACATTGTATCTCAGCACATTACATTGTATCTCAGCACATTACATTGTATCTCAGTACATTACATTGTATCTCAGTACATTACATTGTATCTCAGTACTTTACATTGTATCTCAGCACATTACATTGTATCTCAGTACATTACATTGTATCTCAGCACATTACATTGTATCTCAGTACATTACATTGTATATCAGTACATTACATTGTATCTCAGCACATTACATTGTATCTCAGTACATTACATTGTATCTCAGCACATTACATTGTATCTCAGCATATTACATTGTATCTCATTACATTACATTATATCTCAGTGTATTACATTGTATCTCAGTACATTACATTGTATCTCAGCACATTACATTGTATCTCAGCACATTACATTGTATATCAGTACATTACATTGTATCTCAGTACATTACATTGTATCTCAGTACTTTACATTGTATCTCAGCACATTACATTGTATCTCAGTACATTACATTGTATCTCAGCACATTACATTGTATCTCAGTACATTACATTGTATATCAGTACATTACATTGTATCTCAGCACATTACATTGTATCTCAGTACATTACATTGTATCTCAGCACATTACATTGTATCTCAGCATATTACATTGTATCTCATTACATTACATTATATCTCAGTGTATTACATTGTATCTCAGTACATTACATTGTATCTCAGCACATTACATTGTATCTCAGTACATTACATTGTATTTCAGTACATTACATTGTATCTCAGTACATTACATTGTATCTCAGCACATTACATTGTATTTCAGTGTATTACATTGTATCTCAGCACATTACATTGTATCTCAGTACATTACATTGTATCTCAGTACATTACATTGTATCTCAGCGCATTACATTGTATCTCAGTACATCATATTGTATCTCAGTACATTACATTGTATCTCAGCACATTACATTGTATCTCAGTACATTACATTGTATCTCAGTACATTACATTGTATCTCAGTACTTTACATTGTATCTCAGCACATTACATTGTATCTCAGTACATTACATTGTATCTCAGCACATTACATTGTATCTCAGTACATTACATTGTATATCAGTACATTACATTGTATCTCAGCACATTACATTGTATCTCAGTACATTACATTGTATCTCAGCACATTACATTGTATCTCAGCATATTACATTGTATCTCATTACATTACATTATATCTCAGTGTATTACATTGTATCTCAGTACATTACATTGTATCTCAGCACATTACATTGTATCTCAGCACATTACATTGTATATCAGTACATTACATTGTATCTCAGTACATTACATTGTATCTCAGTACTTTACATTGTATCTCAGCACATTACATTGTATCTCAGTACATTACATTGTATCTCAGCACATTACATTGTATCTCAGTACATTACATTGTATATCAGTACATTACATTGTATCTCAGCACATTACATTGTATCTCAGTACATTACATTGTATCTCAGCACATTACATTGTATCTCAGCATATTACATTGTATCTCATTACATTACATTATATCTCAGTGTATTACATTGTATCTCAGTACATTACATTGTATCTCAGCACATTACATTGTATCTCAGTACATTACATTGTATTTCAGTACATTACATTGTATCTCAGTACATTACATTGTATCTCAGCACATTACATTGTATTTCAGTGTATTACATTGTATCTCAGCACATTACATTGTATCTCAGTACATTACATTGTATCTCAGTACATTACATTGTATCTCAGCACATTACATTGTATCTCAGCACATTACATTGTATCTCAGTACATTACATTGTATCTCAGTACATTACATTGTATCTCAGTACTTTACATTGTATCTCAGCACATTACATTGTATCTCAGTACATTACATTGTATCTCAGCACATTACATTGTATCTCAGCACATTACATTGTATCTCAGCACATTACATTGTATCTCAGCACATTACATTGTATCTCAGTGCATTACATTGTATCTCAGCACATTACATTGTATCTCAGTACATTACATTGTATCTCAGCACATTACATTGTATCTCAGCATATTACATTGTATCTCATTACATTACATTATATCTCAGTGTATTACATTGTATCTCAGTACATTACATTGTATCTCAGCACATTACATTGTATCTCAGCACATTACATTGTATATCAGTACATTACATTGTATCTCAGTACATTACATTGTATCTCAGTACTTTACATTGTATCTCAGCACATTACATTGTATCTCAGTACATTACATTGTATCTCAGCACATTACATTGTATCTCAGTACATTACATTGTATATCAGTACATTACATTGTATCTCAGCACATTACATTGTATCTCAGTACATTACATTGTATCTCAGCACATTACATTGTATCTCAGCATATTACATTGTATCTCATTACATTACATTATATCTCAGTGTATTACATTGTATCTCAGTACATTACATTGTATCTCAGCACATTACATTGTATCTCAGTACATTACATTGTATTTCAGTACATTACATTGTATCTCAGTACATTACATTGTATCTCAGCACATTACATTGTATTTCAGTGTATTACATTGTATCTCAGCACATTACATTGTATCTCAGTACATTACATTGTATCTCAGTACATTACATTGTATCTCAGCGCATTACATTGTATCTCAGTACATCATATTGTATCTCAGTACATTATATTGTATCTCAGTACATTACATTGTATCTCAGTACATTACATTGTATCTCAGTACATTACATTGTATCTCAGTACATTATATTGTATCTCAGTACATTACATTGTATCTCAGTACATTACATTGTATCTCAGCACATTACATTGTATCTCAGTGTATTACATTGTATCTAAGTACATTACATTCTATCTCAGCACATTACATTGTATCTCAGCACATTACATTGTATCTCAGCACATTACATTCTATCTCAGTGTATTACATTGTATCTCAGTACATTACATTGTATCTCAGCACATTACATTGTATCTCAGTACATTACATTGTATCTCAGTACATTACATTGTATCTCAGCACATTACATTGCATCTCAGTACATTACATTGTATCTCAGTACATTACATTGTATCTCATTGCATTACATTGTATCTCAGCGCGTTACATTGTATCTCAGCACATTACATTGCATCTCAGCACATTACATTGTATCTCAGCAAAATTAAATTGTATCTCAGCACATTACATTGTATCTCAGCACATTACATTGTATCTCAGCACATCATATGGTATCTCAGTACATTACATTGTATCTCAGCACATCATATGGTATCTCAGTACATTACATTGTATCTCAGTGCATTACATTGTATCTCAGCACATTACATTGTATCTCGGTACATTACATTGTATCTCAGTGTATTACATTGTATCTCAGCACATTACATTGTATCTCAGTGCATTACATTGTATCTCAGCGCATTACATTGTATCTCAGCACATTACATTGTATCTCAGCACATTACATTGTATCTCAGCACATTGCATTGTATCTTGGTGCATTACAGTGTATCTCATTGCATTGTATCTCAGCACATTACATTGTATCTCAGCACATTACATTGTATCTCAGCACATTACATTGTATCTCAGTGCATCATATTGTATCTCAGCACATTACATTGTATCTCAGTACATCATATTGTATCTCAGTACATTACATTGTATCTCAGCACATTACATTGTATCTCAGCACATTACATTGTATCTCAGTACATTACATTGTATCTCAGTGCATTACATTGTATCTCAGCACATTACATTGTATCTCAGTGCATTACATTGTATCTCAGTGAATTACATTACATTGTATCTCAGCACATTACATTGTATCTCAGTACATTACATTGTATCTCAGCATATTACATTGTATCTTGGTGCATTACATTGTATCTCATAACATTGTATCTCAGCACATTACATTGTATCTCATTACATTGTATCTCTGCACATTTTATTGTATCTCAGTACATTATATTGTATCTCAGCACATTACATTGTATCTCAGTACATTATATTGTATCTCAGCACATTATATTGTAAATCAGTACATTACATTGTATCTCAGCACATTACATTGTATCTCAGCGCATTACATTGTATCTCAGTACATTATATTGTATCTCAGTACATTACATTGTATCTCAGCACATTACATTGTATCTCAGCGCATTACATTGTATCTCAGCACATTACATTGTATCTCAGTACATTATATTGTATCTCAGCACATTATATTGTAAATCAGTACATTACATTGTATCTCAGCACATTACATTGTATCTCAGCACATTACATTGTATCTCAGTACATTACATTGTATCTCAGTACATTACATTTTATCTCAGTACATTATATTGTATCTCAGCACATTACATTGTATCTCAGTACATTACATTGTATCTCAGCACATTACATCGTATCTCAGCACATTACATTGTATCTCAGCACATTACATTGTATATCAGTACATTACATTGTATCTCAGTACATTACATTGTATCTCAGCACATTACATTGTATCTCAGCACATTACCTTGTATCTCAGCACATTACATTGTATCTCAGCACATTACATTGTATATCAGCACATTACATTGTATCTCAGTACATTACATTGTATCTCAGTGTATTACATTGTATCTCAGCACATTACATTGCATCTCAGCACATTACATTGTATCTCAGTACATCATATTGTATCTCAGTACATTACATTGTATCTCAGTACATTACATTGTATCTCAGTACATTACATTGTATCTCAGTACATTATATTGTATCTCAGTGCATCATACTGTATTTCAGCGCTTTACATTGTATCTCAGCACATTACATTGTATCTCAGTACATTACATTGTATCTCAGTACATTACATTGTATCTCAGTGCATCATATTGTATTTCAGCACATTACATTGTATCTCAGCACATTACATTGTATCTCAGCACATTACATTGTATCTCAGTACATTACATTGTATCTCAGTACATTACATTGTATCTCAGCACATTACATTGTATCTCAGTACATTACATTGTATCTCAGTGTATTACATTGTATCTCAGCACATTACATTGTATCTCAGCACATTACATTGTATCTCAGTACATTACATTGTATCTCAGTGCATCATATTGTATTTCAGCACATTACATTGTATCTCAGCACATTACATTGTATCTCAGCACATTACATTGTATCTCAGTACATTACATTGTATCTCAGTACATTACATTGTATCTCAGCACATTACATTGTATCTCAGTACATTACATTGTATCTCAGTGTATTACATTGTATCTCAGCACATTACATTGTATCTCAGCACATTACATTGTATCTCAGTACATTACATTGTATCTCAGTGCATCATATTGTATTTCAGCACATTACATTGTATCTCAGCACATTACATTGTATCTCAGCACATTACATTGTATCTCAGTACATTACATTGTATCTCAGTACATTACATTGTATCTCAGCACATTACATTGTATCTCAGTACATTACATTGTATCTCAGTGTATTACATTGTATCTCAGCACATTACATTGTATCTCAGCACATTACTTTGTATCTCAGTACATTAAATTGTATCTCAGTGCATTACATTGTATCTCAGTGCATTACATTGTATCTCAGTACATTATATTGTATCTCAGCACATTACATTGTATCTCAGCACATTACATTGTATCTCAGCACATTACATTGTATCTCAGTATATTTCATTGTATCTCAGCACATTACATTGTATCTCAGTACATTACATTGTATCTCAGTACATTACATTGTATCTCAGCACATTACATTGTATCTCAGTACATTATATTGTATCTCAGTGTATTACATTGTATCTCAGCACATTACATTGTATCTCAGCGCATTACATTGTATCTCAGCGCATTACATTGTATCTCAGCACATTACATTGTATCTCAGTACATTACATTGTATCTCAGTACATTACATTGTATCTCAGTGTATTACATTGTATCTCAGCACATTACATTGTATCTCAGTACATTACATTGTATCTCAGCACATTACATTGTATCTCAGAATATTTCATTGTATCTCAGCACATTACATTGTATCTCAGTACATTACATTGTATCTCAGTACATTACATTGTATCTCAGCACATTACATTGTATCTCAGTACATTATATTGTATCTCAGTGTATTACATTGTATCTCAGCACATTACATTGTATCTCAGCGCATTACATTGTATCTCAGCGCATTACATTGTATCTCAGCACATTACATTGTATCTCAGCGCATTACATTGTATCTCAGCACATTACATTGTATCTCAGTACATTACATTGTATCTCAGCACATTACATTTTATCTCAGTACATTACATTGTATCTCAGCACATTACATTGTATCTCAGCACCAGTGGCGTTGCTAGGGTTGGTGTCACCCGGTGCAGTAGAAAATGTTGTCACCCCCATACCTCCCCCCTCCCCCAGTAAGTTTTTAGCCTGTTGTGACAGACACCACTGTTGTAGCGCATTGTGAGAAATTCCAGTATAATAATCAGATATACCAGTTGCCACAGAATAGGAAAGTGTTAAAGAAGTTTTCACCATTTAAATATACAGCTCCCAGAATTACTTAAAGGGGAACTCCACTGGAAAACATTTACTTTTATATCAACTGGTGCCAGAAAGTTAAACAGATTTTTAAATTACTTCTATTTAAAATCTTAATCCTTACAGAACTTATATAGTACTTATATTCTGCACAGGAAGTTGTGTAGTTCTTTCCAGTCTGTCCACAGTGCTCTGTCTGTCCATGTTAGAACTGTCCAGAGCAGGATAGGTTTGCAATGGGGATTTGCTCCTACTATGGACAGTTCTTGACATGGACAGAGGTGTCAGTACAGAGCACTGTGGTCAGACAGAAAATAAATTAAAAAAGAAAAGAACTTCCTGTGAATCACTTATACAGCAGCTAAAAAGTACTGGAAGGATTAAGATTTTTAAGTAGAAGTAATTTATAAATCTGTTTAACTTTGTAGCACATGTTGAAAATTTTTCCCAGTAGAGTACTCCTTTATGCAGTGGTGAGGTTATGCTGGGAGTTGTAGTTTCACTTATCATAACTGTAGAACTGACAAGCGACTACAGCTCTGATAGGACATAGTGAGGAGAATATACAATGATATCAGTGACTACAGGTGACGTCTTCTCTATAGTGAGGAGAATGTACAATGATATCAGTGACTACAGGTGACGTCTTCTCTATAGTGAGGAGAATACACAATGATATCAGTGATTACAGGTGATGTCTTCTCTATAGTGAGGAGAATACACAATGATATCAGTGACTACAGGTGACGTCTTCTCTATAGTGAGGAGAATACACAATGATATCAGTGACTACAGGTGACGTCTTCTCTATAGTGAGGAGAATACACAATGATATCAGTGATTACCGGTGACGTCTTCTCTATAGTGAGGAGAATACACAATGCTATCAGTGACTACAGGTGATGTCTTCTCTATAGTGAGGAGACTACACAATGATATCAGTGACTACAGGTGACGTCTTCTCTATAGTGAGGAGAATACACAATGATATCAGTGACTACAGGTGACCTCTTCTCTATAGTGAGGAGAATACACAATGATATCAGTGATTACAGGTGACGTCTTCTCTATAGTGAGGAGAATACACAATGCTATCAGTGACTACAGGTGATGTCTTCTCTATAGTGAGGAGAATACACAATGATATCAGTGACTACAGGTGACGTTTTCTCTATAGTGAGGAGAATACACAATGATATCAGTGATTACAGGTGATGTCTTCTCTATAGTGCGGAGAATACACAATGATATCAGTGATTACAGGTGACGTCTTCTCTATAGAAAGGAGAATGTACAATGACAACGGTGACTACAGGTGACGTCTTCTCTATAGTGAGGAGAATACACAATGATATCAGTGACTACAGGTGATGTCTTCTCTATAGTGAGGAGAATACACAATGATATTGTTACGCCGAGCGCTCCGGGTCCCCGCTCCTCCCCGGAGCGCTCGCTTCACTCTCCCCGCGGCAGCGCTCCGGTCACGTCCTCTGACCCGGGGCGCTGCGATTCCGCTGCCAGCCGGGATGCGATTCGCGATGCGGGTAGCGCCCGCTCGCGATGCGCACCCCGGCTCCCCTACCTGACTCGCTCTCCGTCTGTTCTGTCCCGGCGCGCGCGGCCCCGCTCCCTAGGGCGCGCGCGCGCCGGGTCTCTGCGATTTAAAGGGCCACTGCGCCGCTGATTGGCGCAGTGGTTCCAATTAGTGTGTTCACCTGTGCACTTCCCTATATCACCTCACTTCCCCTGCACTCCCTTGCCGGATCTTGTTGCCTTAGTGCCAGTGAAAGCGTTCCTTGTGTGTTCCTTGCCTGTGTTTCCAGACCTTCTGCCGTTGCCCCTGACTACGATCCTTGCTGCCTGCCCCGACCTTCTGCTACGTCCGACCTTGCTTTTGCCTACTCCCTTGTACCGCGCCTATCTTCAGCAGCCAGAGAGGTGAGCCGTTGCTAGTGGATACGACCTGGTCACTACCGCCGCAGCAAGACCATCCCGCTTTGCGGCGGGCTCTGGTGAAAACCAGTAGTGGCTTAGAACCGGTCCACTAGCACGGTCCACGCCAATCCCTCTCTGGCACAGAGGATCCACTACCTGCCAGCCGGCATCGTGACAGTAGATCCGGCCATGGATCCCGCTGAAGTTCCTCTGCCAGTTGTCGCTGACCTCACCACGGTGGTCGCCCAGCAGTCACAACAGATAGCGCAACAAGGCCAACAGCTGTCTCAACTGACCGTTATGCTACAACAGTTACTACCACAGCTTCAGCAGTCATCTCCTCCGCCAGCTCCTGCACCTCCTCCGCAGCGAGTGGCCGCTCCTGGGATACGCTTATCCTTGCCGGATAAATTTGATGGGGACTCTAAGTTTTGCCGTGGCTTTCTTTCCCAATGTTCCCTGCATCTGGAGATGATGTCGGACCTGTTTCCCACTGAAAGGTCTAAGGTGGCTTTCGTAGTCAGCCTTCTGTCCGGAAAAGCCCTGTCATGGGCCACACCGCTCTGGGACCGCAATGACCCCGTCACTGCCTCTGTACACTCCTTCTTCTCGGAAATCCGAAGTGTCTTTGAGGAACCTGCCCGAGCCTCTTCTGCTGAGACTGCCCTGTTGAACCTGGTCCAGGGTAATTCTTCCGTTGGCGAGTATGCCGTACAATTCCGTACTCTTGCTTCAGAATTGTCCTGGAATAATGAGGCCCTCTGCGCGACCTTCAAAAAAGGCCTATCCAGCAACATTAAAGATGTTCTGGCCGCACGAGAAATTCCTGCTAATCTACATGAACTTATTCACCTAGCCACTCGCATTGACATGCGTTTTTCCGAAAGGCGTCAGGAACTCCGCCAAGATATGGACTCTGTTCGCACGAGGCGTTTCTTCTCCTCGGCTCCTCTCTCCTCTGGTCCCCTGCAATCTGTTCCTGTGCCTCCCGCCGTGGAGGCTATGCAGGTCGACCGGTCTCGCCTGACACCTCAAGAGAGGACACGACGCCGTATGGAGAACCTCTGCCTGTACTGTGCTAGTACCGAACACTTCCTGAGAGATTGTCCTATCCGTCCTCCCCGCCTGGAAAGACGTACGCTGACTCCGCACAAAGGTGAGACAGTCCTTGATGTCTACTCTGCTTCTCCACGTCTTACTGTGCCTGTGCGGATGTCTGCCTCTGCCTTCTCCTTCTCTACAGTGGCCTTCTTGGACTCTGGATCTGCAGGAAATTTTATTTTGGCCTCTCTCGTCAACAGGTTCAACATCCCGGTGACCAGTCTCGCCAGACCCCTCTACATCAATTGTGTAAATAATGAAAGATTGGACTGTACCATACGTTTCCGCACGGAGCCCCTTCTTATGAGCATCGGATCTCATCATGAGAGGATTGAACTTTTGGTCCTCCCCAATTGCACCTCGGAAATTCTCCTTGGACTTCCCTGGCTTCAACTTCATTCCCCTACCCTGGATTGGTCCACTGGGGAGATCAAGAGTTGGGGGTCCTCTTGTTCCAAGAACTGTCTAAAACCGGTTCCCAGTAACCCTTGCCGTAACTCTGTGGTTCCTCCAGTAACCGGTCTCCCTAAGGCCTATATGGACTTCGCGGATGTTTTCTGCAAAAAACAAGCTGAGACTCTACCTCCTCACAGGCCTTATGATTGCCCTATCGACCTCCTCCCGGGCACTACTCCACCCCGGGGCAGAATTTATCCTCTCTCTGCCCCAGAGACTCTTGCCATGTCCGAATACGTCCAGGAGAATCTAAAAAAGGGCTTTATCCGTAAATCCTCCTCTCCTGCCGGAGCCGGATTTTTCTTTGTGTCCAAAAAAGATGGCTCCCTACGTCCTTGCATTGACTACCGCGGTCTTAATAAAATCACGGTTAAGAACCGCTACCCCTTACCCCTCATCTCTGAACTCTTTGATCGCCTCCAAGGTGCCCACATCTTCACTAAATTGGACTTAAGAGGCGCCTATAACCTCATCCGCATCAGAGAGGGGGACGAGTGGAAAACGGCATTTAACACCAGAGATGGACACTTTGAGTATCTGGTCATGCCCTTTGGACTGTGCAACGCCCCTGCCGTCTTCCAAGACTTTGTCAATGAAATTTTTCGTGATCTGTTATACTCCTGTGTTGTTGTATATCTGGACGATATCCTAATTTTTTCTGCCAATCTAGAAGAACACCGCCAGCATGTCCGTATGGTTCTTCAGAGACTTCGTGACAACCAACTCTATGCCAAAATTGAGAAATGTCTGTTTGAATGCCAATCTCTTCCTTTTCTAGGATATTTGGTCTCTGGCCAGGGACTACAGATGGATCCAGACAAACTCTCTGCCGTCTTAGATTGGCCACGCCCCTCCGGACTCCGTGCTATCCAACGCTTTTTGGGGTTCGCCAATTATTACAGGCAATTTATTCCACATTTTTCTACCATTGTGGCTCCTATCGTGGCTTTAACCAAAAAAAATGCTGATCCCAAGTCCTGGCCTCCTCAAGCAGAAGACGCCTTTAAACGACTCAAGTCTGCCTTTTCTTCGGCTCCCGTCCTCTCCAGACCTGACCCTTCCAAACCCTTCCTATTGGAGGTTGATGCCTCCTCAGTGGGAGCTGGAGCTGTTCTTCTACAAAAAAAATTCTTCCGGGCATGCTGTCACTTGTGGTTTTTTCTCTAGGACCTTCTCTCCAGCGGAGAGGAACTACTCCATCGGGGATCGAGAGCTTCTAGCCATTAAATTAGCACTTGAGGAATGGAGGCATCTGCTGGAGGGATCAAGTTCTCCTGTTATTATCTACACCGACCACAAGAACCTCTCCTACCTCCAGTCTGCCCAACGGCTGAATCCTCGCCAGGCCAGGTGGTCTCTGTTCTTTGCCCGATTTAATTTTGAGATTCACTTTCGTCCTGCCGATAAGAACATTAGGGCCGATGCTCTCTCTCGTTCCTCGGATGCCTCAGAAGTTGAACTCTCTCCGCAACACATCATTCCTCCTGACTGCCTGATTTCCACTTCTCCAGCCTCCATCAGGCAAACTCCTCCAGGAAAGACCTTTGTTTCTCCTCGCCAACGCCTCGGAATCCTCAAATGGGGTCACTCCTCCCATCTCGCAGGTCATGCGGGTATCAAGAAATCTGTGCAACTCATCTCCCGCTTCTATTGGTGGCCGACTCTGGAGACGGATGTTGTGGACTTTGTGCGAGCCTGCACTATCTGTGCCCGGGATAAGACTCCTCGCCAGAAGCCCGCTGGTTTTCTTCATCCTCTGCCTGTCCCCGAACAGCCTTGGTCTCTGATTGGTATGGATTTTATTACTGATTTACCCCCTTCCCGTGGCAACACTGTTATTTGGGTGGTCGTTGATCGATTCTCCAAAATGGCACATTTCATCCCTCTTCCTGGTCTTCCTTCTGCGCCTCAGTTGGCTAAACAATTTTTTGTACACATTTTTCGTCTTCACGGGTTGCCTACGCAGATTGTCTCGGATAGAGGCGTCCAATTCGTGTCTAAATTCTGGAGGGCTCTCTGTAAACAACTCAAGATTAAATTAAATTTTTCTTCTGCATATCATCCCCAGTCCAATGGACAAGTAGAAAGGATTAACCAGATCTTGGGTGATTATTTGCGACATTTTGTTTCCTCCCGCCAGGATGACTGGGCAGATCTCCTCCCATGGGCCGAATTCTCGTATAACTTCAGAGTCTCTGAGTCTTCCTCCAAATCCCCATTTTTCGTGGTGTACGGCCGTCACCCTCTTCCCCCCCTCCCTACTCCCTTGCCCTCTGGTCTGCCCGCTGTGGATGAAATTTCTCGTGACCTTTCCATCATATGGAGAGAGACCCAAAATTCTCTCTTACAGGCTTCATCACGCATGAAGAAGTTCGCGGATAAGAAAAGAAGAGCTCCCCCCGTTTTTTCCCCTGGAGACAAGGTATGGCTCTCCGCTAAATATGTCCGCTTCCGTGTCCCTAGCTACAAGTTGGGACCACGCTATCTTGGTCCTTTCAAAATTTTGTGTCAAATTAATCCTGTCTCTTATAAACTTCTTCTTCCTCCCTCTCTTCGTATCCCTAATGCCTTTCACGTCTCTCTTCTCAAACCACTCATCCTCAACCGTTTTTCTCCCAAATCTGTTCCTCCCACTCCTGTTTCCGGCTCCTCGGACATCTTCTCGGTCAAAGAAATTTTAGCTGCCAAAAAGGTCAGAGGGAAAAATTTTTTTTTAGTGGACTGGGAGGGTTGTGGTCCTGAAGAGAGATCCTGGGAACCTGAGGACAACATCCTAGACAAAAGTCTGCTCCTCAGGTTCTCAGGCTCTAAGAAGAGGGGGAGACCCAAGGGGGGGGGTACTGTTACGCCGAGCGCTCCGGGTCCCCGCTCCTCCCCGGAGCGCTCGCTTCACTCTCCCCGCGGCAGCGCTCCGGTCACGTCCTCTGACCCGGGGCGCTGCGATTCCGCTGCCAGCCGGGATGCGATTCGCGATGCGGGTAGCGCCCGCTCGCGATGCGCACCCCGGCTCCCCTACCTGACTCGCTCTCCGTCTGTTCTGTCCCGGCGCGCGCGGCCCCGCTCCCTAGGGCGCGCGCGCGCCGGGTCTCTGCGATTTAAAGGGCCACTGCGCCGCTGATTGGCGCAGTGGTTCCAATTAGTGTGTTCACCTGTGCACTTCCCTATATCACCTCACTTCCCCTGCACTCCCTTGCCGGATCTTGTTGCCTTAGTGCCAGTGAAAGCGTTCCTTGTGTGTTCCTTGCCTGTGTTTCCAGACCTTCTGCCGTTGCCCCTGACTACGATCCTTGCTGCCTGCCCCGACCTTCTGCTACGTCCGACCTTGCTTTTGCCTACTCCCTTGTACCGCGCCTATCTTCAGCAGCCAGAGAGGTGAGCCGTTGCTAGTGGATACGACCTGGTCACTACCGCCGCAGCAAGACCATCCCGCTTTGCGGCGGGCTCTGGTGAAAACCAGTAGTGGCTTAGAACCGGTCCACTAGCACGGTCCACGCCAATCCCTCTCTGGCACAGAGGATCCACTACCTGCCAGCCGGCATCGTGACAGATATCAGTGACTACAGGTGACGTCTTCTCTATAGTGAGGAGAATACACAATGATATCAGTGACTACAGGTGACGTCTTCTCTATAATGAGGACAATATGCAATGATATCAGTGACTACAGGTGACGTCTTCTCTATAGTGAGGAGAATACACAATGATATCAGTGATTACAGGTGATGTCTTCTCTATAGTGCGGAGAATACACAATGATATCAGTGACTACAGGTGACGTCTTCTCTATAGTGAGGAGAATACATAATGATATCAGTGACTACAGGTGACGTCTTCTCTATAGTGAGGAGAATGTACAATGATATCAGTGACTACAGGTGACGTCTTCTATATAGTGAGGAGAATGTACAATGATATCAGTGACTACAGGTGACATCTTCTCTATAGTGAGGAGAATACACAATGATATCAGTGATTACAGGTGACGTCTTCTCTATAGTGAGGAGAATACACAATGATATCAGTGATTACAGGTGACATCTTCTCTATAGTGAGGAGAATACACAATGATATCAGTGACTACAGGTGACGTCTTCTCTATAGAGAGGAGAATACACAGTGATATCAGTGATTACAGGTGACGTCTTCTCTATAGTGAGGAGAATACACAATGATATCAGTGACTACAGGTGACGTCTTCTCTATAGTGAGAAGAATACACAATGATATCAGTGACTACAGGTGACGTCTTCTCTATAGTGAGGAGAATACACAATGATATCAGTGATTACAGGTGACGTCTTCTCTATAGTGAGGACAATATGCAATGATATCAGTGACTACAGGTGACATCTTCTCTATAGTGAGGAGAATACATAATGATATCAGTGACTACAGGTGACGTCTTCTCTATAGTGAGGAGAATGTACAATGATATCAGTGACTACAGGTGACGTCTTCTATATAGTGAGGAGAATACACAATGATATCAGTGACTACAGGTGACGTCTTCTCTATAGTGAGGAGAATACACAATGATATCAGTGACTACAGGTGACGTCTTCTCTATAGTGAGGAGAATACACAATGATTTCAGTGATTAAAGGTGACGTCTTCTCTATAGTGAGGAGAATACACAATGATATCAGTGATTACAGGTGACATCTTCTCTCTAGTGAGGAGAATACACAATGATATCAGTGACTACATGTGACGTCTTCTCTATAGTGAGGAGAATACACAGTGATATCAGTGATTACAGGTGACGTCTTCTCTATAGTGAGGAGAATACACAATGATATCAGTGACTACAGGTGACGTCTTCTCTATAGTGAGGAGAATACACAATGATATCAGTGACTACAGGTGACGTCTTCTCTATAGTGAGGAGAATACACAATGATATCAGTGATTACAGGTGATGTCTTCTCTATAGTGAGGACAATATGCAATGATATCAGTGACTACAGGTGACATCTTCTCTATAGTGAGGAGAATACATAATGATATCAGTGACTACAGGTGACGTCTTCTCTATAGTGAGGAGAATGTACAATGATATCAGTGACTACAGGTGACGTCTTCTATATAGTGAGGAGAATACACAATGATATCAGTGACTACAGGTGACGTCTTCTCTATAGTGAGGAGAATACACAATGATATCAGTGACTACAGGTGACGTCTTCTCTATAGTCTTTCCTTATCTAATTCAGATGGTACATACCGCCAGGACTTGTTCCAGCTAAAACTTCTCTCTGCAGAATGTGACGCCCAGACGTCTCCTCACTATGTCAGCGCATTCTCATCCTCTATATGAAAACAAGTATTATTATAAACCTGCCAGACACTGTATCCTCTAAATATAATACTACTATACACTATACTCTTTGATTATAAACCTTCCATACACCATACCCACTGAATATAATCCTGCCACACACTGTACATTCTGAATATAATACCAACACATACTGTACACTCTGAATATAAATCTGCCACATACTGTACCCCTGAATATAATACCGCCACACACTGTACCCACTGAATATAATACTACCACATACTGCGCCCTCTGAATATAAATCTGCCACATACAGTACCCTCTGAATATAAATCTGCCACACACTGTACCCTCTGAATATAAATCTGCCACACACTGTACCCTCTGAATATAAATCTGCCACATACTGTACCCTCTGAATATAAATCTGCCACATACTGTACCCTCTGAATATACCGCCACACACTGTACCCTCTGAATATAAATCTGCCACATACTGTACCCTCTGAATATAAATCTGGCAGTGTTGCTAGTGGATGATGGGGGTGCTAGTACTGGGGAGGTGTTGCTGGAGGATGATGAGGGTGCTACTGGCCATCCCCCCTGGCAGTATCACCCCCATCAGCAGGATCGTCCACCTGGCAGGAGCACCCCCATCATCCACCATCAGGATCTGCTGATGGAGGTGCTGCTGCTGGGGGGGTTTGCTGGTGGATGATGAGGGTGCTACTGCCAGGGGGGGGGGGGAGCATTAGGTAGGCCGCAGTTCCCTCACTTAAGGTAGGTAGCAGTTCCCCCACATTAGGTAGGTAGCAGTTTCCCCACATTAGGTAGCATAGATTCCCCACATTTGGTACCAGTTACCCCACATTAGGTAGTAATTTCCCCACATTAGGTAGCACAGATTCCCCACATTTGGTAGCACAGATTCCACACATTAGGTAGCATAGATTCCACACATTTGGTACCAGTTACTCCACATTAGGTAGTAATTTCCCCACATTAGGTAGCACAGATTCCTCACATTAGGTAGCACAGATTCCACACATTAGGTAGCATAGATTCCACACATTAGGTAGCAGTTTCGCCACATTAGGTAGAACAGATTCCCCACATTAGATAGCAGTTTTCCCACATTATGTAGCAGCCTTCGCACATTAGGTAGCAGTTTTCCAACATTAGGTAGCATAGATTCCCCACATTTTGTAGTAGTTTCCCCTCCATTAGGCCGCAGGTTCCCTTGCATGTTCCCCACAATAGGTCAAACTCTCCCCACATTAGATCGCTGGTTCAAACAACCTCCCCCCCCCCCTCCTCCCCCCACACAAAAAAAAAAACACACACACACAACACAGAGACACACACAGATAGAGAGAGAGAGAGAGAGAGAGAGAGAGAGAGAGACACACACAGACAGAGATAGCAACAGACACACACAAACACACACAGAGAGACACACACTCACAGACACACACACACAGTCACACACAGACAGAGACACACAAACAGAGAGAGTGAGACAGACACTCACTCACTCACCCATCCAGCGCAGCGCTCCTACTCTCCGGGCGCTCAGCGAGTGACGTCACGTCCTCCTGCGCCAGCCCTGCGGAGGGATGTCGGACCGGCGCAACAGAAGACGTGGGGGCGCAGGCCGGTTCACTGTGCAGGTGACGGGGGGAGGGTGGGGGTGCTAGTACGGAGGCGCAACAAGTGAGGGGGAGGGGGGCAGGTGATGCTATTACAGAGACAGCGCAAGTGGGGGCCGGGGGGGTGCTGCTAGTACGGAGACAGGCAGCGCAACTGAGGACCGGCGGCGTACCTGGTGTCACCCCATCAGGATGGTGTCACCCGGTGCGGGCCGCACCCCCTGCACCCCGGTCGCAACGCCACTGCTCAGCACATTACATTGAATCTCAGTACATTACATTGTATCTCAGCCCATTACGTTGTATCTCAGTACATTACATTGTATCTCAGCACATTACATTGCATCTCAGTACATTACATTGTATCTCAGCACATTACATTGTATCTCAGCACATTACATTGTATCTCAGCACATTACATTGTATCTCAGCACATTACATTGTATCTCAGCACATTACGTTGTATCTCAGCATATTACGTTGCATCTCCGTGTATTACATTGTATCTCATCCTCCAATCGCATCCAACGCTTCATATACTAGTCATCAGGTAGGTAGGTAGTACTGTAGTAGTTTTCCACTGGTTAATGCAGGAAGAGATCAGTATGAAGGACAGAAAGATGGTGGAGACCGGTCAGTGACACCGTCCATAGATCCATCTTCTGCTTCTGACATCAGCGATTCCCTCAACTGGAAAGCGCCAAAATAATCCTTGGCTCGGACGCTGATTATTGTGCACCGGCCCTTTTTATCCGGAGACCCTACAATCCCAGGAACAAAGTGCTGGAAACAGTTGCCCCTTCACAAGGGCTCCGGAATCTGATTATTTGGCCCAGGGGCCCAGGAGGTGGTAAGGAGAAGCATCGCCATGTTGGGAGCGGCAGCGACTGCTCAACAGGTCAAGTATCAAAACCAGTAGATGGCGCCATAGACGATAGAGTAAAGATTAGCCCTGTGCACTCTAGGGGGCGCCATATAGATATACAGTGGTCCCTCAAGTTACAATATTAATTGGTTCCAGGACAACCATTGTATGTTGAATCCATTGTATGTTGAGACCATAACTCTATGGAAACCTGGTAATTGGTTCTGAAGCCACCGAAATGTCATCCAAAAATAGGAAAAAGTGAGGATTAAAGAAAAATAAGTAGATAACTAATATAGATAAAGCAAATCCTTATATATAAAAGTAATAATGATCTGCTGGGAGCTGTAATCACTGTCTATCTAGGTGTTTCCCAAGCAGGGAGCCTCCAGCTGTTGCAAGACTACAACTCCCAGCATGCCCGGACAGCCAAAGGCTGTCCAGGCATGCTGGGAGTTGTAGTTTTGCAACAGCTGGGGGCTCCATGCTTGGGAAACACTGGTCTATGCAGAGGACAGGAGCTTCTTCCGGATCCTGTACAGTAAACCAAATGTCCTAAAAAGTAAAATGGAGTCGCCCTCACCTGGTGTCTAAAGGAGCAGCTAACAGGTAAAGAGTACAGAACATGTTGTACTCCCTGTACTGTAGGGAGCGCTACCAGACACCAGTCAGTGCATACACTTCAGTAATACAGGTAAAGAGTACAGAACATGCAATACCTCCCTGTACTGTAGGGGGCGCTACCAGACACCAGTCAGTGCATACACTTCAGTAATACAGGTAAAGAGTACAGAACATGCAATACCTCCCTGTACTGTAGGGGGCGCTACCATACACCAGTCAGTGCATACACTTCAGTAATACAGGTAAAGAGTACAGAACAATTAATACCTCCCTGTACTGTAGGGGGCGCTACCGGACACCAGTCAGTGCATACACTTCAGTAATACAAGTAAAGAGAACAGAACATGTAATACCTCCCTGTACAGTAGGGGGCGCTACAAGACACCAGTCAGTGCATACACTTCAGTAATACAGGTAAAGAGTACAGAACATGTAATACCTCCCTGTACTGTAGGGGGCGCTACCAGACATCAGTCAGTGTATACACTTCAGTAATACAGGTAAAGAGTACAGAACATGTAATACCTCTCTGTACTGTAGGGGGCGCTACCGGACACCAGTCAGTGCATACACTTCAGTAATACAGGTAAAGAGTACAGAACATGTAATACCTCCCTGTACTGTAGGGGGCGCTACCAGACACCAGTCAGTGCATACACTTCAGTAATACAGGTAAAGAGTACAGAACATGTAATACCTCCCTGTACTGTAGGGGGCGCTACCAGACATCAGTCAGTGCATACACTTCAGTAATACAGGTAAAGAGTAGAGAACATGTAATATCTCCCTGTACTGTAGGAGGCGCTACCAGACACCAGTCAGTGCATACGCTTCAGTAATACAGGTAAAGAGTACAGAACATGTAATTCCTCCCTGTACTGTAGGGGGCGCTACCAGACACCAGTCAGTGCATACACTTCAGTAATACAGGGGTTTTACCAGTAAATTGCCCATTGTGATTGGTCAGTTCTTCCGGCCATGACATGTTTCAAAGATTTGGACGGTCCGTAACATTGTATGTTGAGTCTGGTTTCAACTTACAATGGTCCAGAAAAGACCATTGTATGTTGAAACTATTGTATGTTGAGGCCATTGTAAGTTGAGGGATCACTGTATATATATATATATATATATATATATATATATATATATATATATTTATACTGTGTGTGCATCCTGGTACTCTGAAGCCTTTCTGGCTCTGGTTAGGAGTCTGGGCAGATTATCAGACGATTCCGTGCGATCCATCCGTCGCTAATACCGTAACCGCCTTATTATTCTCCCGGCGTACAGTAACAAACTCAGTCTCACTGTTATTTATACTCCAGTAAATTTCTAGATTTCTCTCTTCCATGCCCCTGTAAATGGATAAATAATCTAATCTGGAGCATGATGGCCTCTACCCGAGCATGAAACGACCTATGGCGGCGTCGCTTCCTGCATCGCAATGCTGAATATCAAAGTCTGCGCCACCGACAGCACCTGAACGGGGCAACAGAGGGCGTCCGGCACGTTACACTGAATAATACAGTATCATATAGGTCACTATTAGAGATGAGCGAACTTACAGTAAATTTGATTCGTCACAAACTTCTCGGCTCGACAGTTGATGACTTTTCCTGCATAAATTAGTTCAGCTTTCCGGTGCTCCGGTGGGCTGGAAAAGGTGGATACAGTCCTAGGAAAGAGTCTCCTAGGACTGTATCCACCTTTTCCAGCCACCGGAGCACCTGAAAGCTGAACTAATTTATGCAGGAAAAGACATCAACTGCCGAGCTGAGAAGTTCGTGACGAATCGAATTTACTGTAAGTTCGCTCATCTCTAGTCACTATATATATATCTATATATCGCTGTCACTATTATCTGCCAATATTCACTAAAAAAAGTAAGTGAACCCTATGGAATTCCCTGGATTTCTGCTCTGATTACATCAATTATAAACAATCATAATGTAACTGAACTAACAACACACAGACAGCTGTACTGTTCATGTCTATTATAGAGCACATGGAGTAAACATCCACAGGGCAGGGAGAAAATGTAAGGATACCTTTGAAATTCCCTGGATTTCTGCATTGACCACCAATAGAATGTTCTCTGATTCTTCTCTAGGTCAAAATTATAGACAAACACAATGTAACTGAATTAGTAACACACAGACCATTGTGGCGTTCATGTCTTTTATTGAGCACATGGAGTAAACATCCACAGGGTAGGGAGAAACAGTAAATTAACTCTTGTGTTAGTGATTTCTCCAGGAGCTGATGGATAAAAGGTGTTAATATGAAGTATAGAAGATGAGATGTGAAGAGTGGCCGGAGATCATCGTCCCTTTTCCAAAGTCTCTTTTGTCATCGGTGTCTTTGTGGATGACTCCTTATGTCCCCCATGGACTTGGGCAACTTTTGTAGATGGAGATCTGCACAAATGTAGAAAGTCCTTGACCCCGTGGTGCTCTTGGGTGAGGTGTCTTTGGGGGGGGTGAGGGGGGGGGAGTGTACCTGTGTTGGTCTGTGCAATAGGAATACTCCAAACATGGCGACGACTTGAAAAACAGGAGTTAAAAAATACCTGTCACCAAATAACCTTTTCTAAACTAACTCAGGCTATGTTCCCTAACTACTCCTAACACTCCTCCCACCCTTAAAAGCTGTGTATCATACCTTTATTCTTGCTCACATAGTGCAATCTCCCAGCAGGAGAAAGTGGGCCTTTCCCAGCAGGCATGACATCATTGAAGCCTGCTGGGGGACCACATCGGCCCTCACATGGTTGCAGTGCTGTGATAAATATAGAAGACCTCAAGCTCTGTGCATCTTTCAGTCTGTGCAGCTTTCAGTGAGGCTCTGTGCAGTTCCTGAGATCGGACTCCTGCCACGCCAGGAGGAGACCAAACTCCCTGTATTAATTGTGGCAGGGATCAGAACAGAGCCACCTAGTGGACATTTTTGCTATTACATTTTAAACATATTTATGTTGATAATTTTAAAAGTAAATAAATGGGAAAGTGTCGTCTAATTACACAAGGAACACTATATGAAAAGTTTTATTTGGTGACAGGTACTCTTTAACTTTCCTGAAGTCCAATGTGTAGAAAGATATTTTTACTTATGGTTGCAGGTGTTACGATCATAGGGCATAAGGCAAAAAAGATCGTGGCATGTACGCAACGCAGCGTTGATTCTGGCTGGAAGCCCTTAAAGGGGTACTCCACTGCCCCAGCATTTGGAACATTTTGTTCCGAATCCTTGGAGCGGGGGTCATGGTCATGGTCACGCCCGTCATGATGTCCCATGCGCCCCCTCAATGCAAGTCTATGGGAGGGGGCGTGGCGGTGGCCACCACGCCCCCTCCCATAGACTTGCATTGAGGGGGGCGTGCCAGGACATCACAAGGGACATCATGACCCCCGCTGCCCGCACCCAATGTTCTAAATGAACACACAGAGATCCTTTGGATAGGCGATAAGATGTTACTCCTTTAAAGAGTTTAGTGTTGACAGAAGAGCCTTTGCTCAGTTATTCCCCCTTCTGACCAGCTGGGGGCACACTGGTTAGGAATAACTGATGTAGAGAGATGATTATAATAGCCCCACCTTTATACTAGAAGATTCTAGAAGGTTATCCAACATACTGCTTTCCACCAGAGGTGGCAGCAGAGAGCACAAAGCATGAATGTGAATGTCTGTGGAATTAACTCCTCGATACCATCTGCCATTATATGTATATACAAAAGTGCAATAAACACTCAGGTGATGCTTCATTTTGTACTGGAGCACTGCAAATAGAGCCAGGGTGTAATACCACCCCTATCCTAAGCACAAGTGTGGTGCTGTTTTTGAAAGAAAGCAGCTATTTTTTTTTGTAATTCCCTTAAAGGGGTACTCCAGTGGAAAACAGATATATATATATATATATATATATATATATATATATATATATATATATATATATATTATTTTATTTTAAATCAACTGGTGCCAGAAAGTTAAACAGATTTGCAAATTATTCTATTCAAAAAATCTTAATCCTTCCAGTACTTATCACTTGCTGTATGCTCCACAGGAAGTTGTGTTGTTCTTTTCTGCCTGAGCACAGTGCTCTCTGCTGCCACCTCTGTCCATGTCAGGAACTGTCCAGATTAGGAGCAAATCCCCATAGCAAACCTCTCCTGCTCTGGACAGTTCCTGATATGGACAGAGGTGTCAGCAGAGAGCACTGTGGTCAGACTGGAAAGAACTACACAACTTCCTGTGCGCCTACAGCAGATGATAAGTACTGGAAGGATTAAGAAGTAATTTACAAATCTGTTTAAAGGGGTACTCCGCTGCCCTTCTTTGGAAGCTCCGCTCCCCAGGGTCCGGAAGTTTATTGCTCTGAACGCTGCGTGCGGGCTTCAGTGTTCAGGGCCGCCCCTCGTGACGTCACGCCCGCCCCCTCAACGAAAGTCTATGGGAAGGGGGCGCGACGGCTGTCGCGCCCCCTTCCCATAGACTTTCGTTGAGGGGGCGGGCGTGAAGTCACGAGGGGGCGGGCATGACGTCACAAGGGGCGGCCCTGAACTTCCGAACCCTGGGGAGCGGAGCTTCCAAAGAAGGGCAGCGGAGTACCCCTTTAACTTTCTGGCACCAGTTGATTTAAAAAAAAAATTAAAATATATAGTTTTCCTCCGGAGTACCCCTTTAATGTATTTGCATTATGACAAAAACGTGTTTTTTAATGTACAGTTTCTGCTGCTTGGGCTGTGTGGCAGTCTCTAGTATTCTGATCATGAACCAGGAAGACCTGGATGAGTAATATACCAGCTCAATCGCTGGTGACACTTGGCGGACGCGTTATTTTCTTCCTCCTAAATAGCAGAAATTGCGCCGCTCTCTCCGGCCGCCTCTATTCGGAGATGGCGGTGGATGGAGCGGTGGTGCGCAGCGCGGACGTCAGGCCTGGTGAAGGGCTTTCCTAATTCATCCCGACAGATTGCGCCGGCCTCCGCTAATCAGGGTGGACATGTCTCAAGGACGGGCGGACTAACAGAAGGGACCGATTTCCATTAATAGTGAAAGCAATTGCTAAGTGATGGTAATAGTGAAGGGGGTTCTGCAGCGGCTGCACCTCACTCCTCTGACTATAATCTATCACTATTCAGCCGCCCACATTAAGATCTCTCTGCAAAAAGAACCTGATACTTTACTCCAAATTGGCCTGTCTGAGCAGACAGCGAATCCCGGCCGCGGCAGATAAACCGTAATAACCGCGTCCTCACAACAGCAAAGGCAACAAGGTCGCAGCAGAGTCCATAGATAAAGCCCAGACACGAGGCCACGAAGCAGAGAAATGTGGCCATCATTGTGGTACATTTGCTGCGATATGCGACATTTTTACCGACTCCGAAATTGATATATCTCGCCATTATGTTCGGCGAGCACAGGGCGCGATGGGTTAATGGTGCATTCAGAGCGGCGTTCTAGTTCATATGTGCGAAAACTGCAGCCGTTCAGTCAGATTCTCAGATCTCTGCTTGCTGTCAGTAAAATCTGTAAACCCCTCCTGACCAAATACTTCTCACAGATGAGGCTTTGCTACAATTGTATCCAGTCTAGACAATGCTCTGTGAGATAAACATCCTGGACCCCAGACTGATACATTGTACATAGCTAGTCCTGCTCTCAGATGAGAAGTATATACAATTGTATCCAGTCTAGACAATGCTCTGTGAGCTAAACATCCTGGACTCCAGACTGATACATTGTACATAGCTAGTCCTGCTCTCAGCTGAGAAGTGATACAATTGTATCCAGTCTAGACAATGCTCTGTGAGCTAAACATCCTGGACTCCAGACTGATACATTGTACATAGCTAGTCCTGCTCTCAGCTGAGAAGTGATACAATTGTATCCAGTCTAGACAATGCTCTGTGAGCTAAACCTCCTGGACTCCAGACTGATACATTGTACATAGCTAGTCCTGCCCTCAGCTGAGAAGTGATACAATTGTATCCAGTCTAGACAATGCTCTGTGAGCTAAACATCCCGGACCCCAGACTGATACAGTGTACATAGCTAGTCCTGCTCTCAGCTGAGAAGTGATACAATTGTATCCAGTCTAGACAATGCTCTGTGAGCTAAACCTCCTGGACCCTAGACTGATACATTGTACATAGCTAGTCCTGCTCTCAGCTGAGAAGTGATACAATTGTATCCAGTCTAGACAATGCTCTGTGAGCTAAACATCCTGGACTCCAGACTGATACATTGTACATAGCTCGTCCTGCTCTCAGCTTAGAAGTGATACAATTGAATCCAATCTAGACAATGCTCTGTGAGCTAAACATCCTGGACCCCCAGACTGATACATTGTACATAGCTAGTCCTGCTCTCAGCTGAGAAGTGATACAATTGTATCCAGTCTAGACAATGCTCTGTGAGCTAAACATCCTGGACTCCAGACTGATACATTGTATATAGCTCGTCCTGCTCTCAGCTGAGAAGTGATACAATTGTATCCAGTCTAGACAATGCTCTGTGAGCTAAACATCCTGGACTCCAGACTGATACATTGTACATAGCTAGTCCTGCTCTCAGCTTAGAAGTGATACAATTGAATCCAGTCTAGACAATGCTCTGTGAGCTAAACATCCTGGACCCCCAGACTGATACATTGTACATAGCTCGTCCTGCTCTCAGATGAGAAGTGATACAATTGTATCCAGTCTAGACAATGCTCTGTGAGCTAAACATCCTGGACTCCAGACTGATACATTGTATATAGCTCGTCCTGCTCTCAGCTGAGAAGTGATACAATTGTATCCAGTCTAGACAATGCTCTGTGAGCTAAACATCCTGGACTCCAGACTGGTACATTGTACATAGCTCGTCCTGCTCTTAGCTGAGAAGTGATACAATTGTATCCAGTCTAGACAATGCTCTGTGAGCTAAACATCCTGGACTCCAGACTGATACATTGTACATAGCTAGTCCTTCTCTCAGCTGAGAAGTGATACAATTGTATCCAGTCTAGACAATGCTCTGTGAGCTAAACATCCTGGACCCCAGACTGATACATTGTACATAGCTCGTCCTGCTCTCAGCTGAGAAGTGATACAATTGTATCCAGTCTAGAGAATGCTCTGTGAGCTAAACATCCTGGACCCCAGACTGATACATTGTACATAGCTAGTCCTGCTCTCAGCTGAGAAGTGATACAAGTGTATCCAGTCTAGACAATGCTCTGTGAGCTAAACATCCTGGACCCCAGACTGATACATTGTACATAGCTAGTCCTGCTCTCAGCTGAGAAGTGATACAATTGTATCCAGTCTAGACAATGCTCTGTGAGCTAAACATCCTGGACTCCAGACTGATACATTGTACATAGCTCGTCCTGCTCTCAGCTGAGAAGTGATACAATTGTATCCAGTCTAGACAACGCTCTGTGAGCTAAACATCCCGGACTCCAGACTGATACATTGTACATAGCTCGTCCTGCTCTCAGCTGAGAAGTGATACAATTGTATCCAGTCTAGACAATGCTCTGTGAGCTAAACATCCTGGACCCCAGACTGATACATTGTACATAGCTAGTCCTGCTCTCAGCTGAGAAGTGATACAATTGTATCCAGTCTAGACAATGCTCTGTGAGCTAAACATCCTGGACTCCAGACTGATACATTGTACATAGCTAGTCCTGCTCTCAGCTGAGAAGTGATACAATTGTATCCAGTCTAGACAATGCTCTGTGAGCTAAACATCCTGGACCCCAGACTGATACATTGTACATAGCTAGTCCTGCTCTCAGATGAGAAGTATATACAATTGTATCCAGTCTAGACAATGCTCTGTGAGCTAAACATCCCGGACCCCAGACTGATACATTGTACATAGCTAGTCCTGCTCTCAGCTGAGAAGTGATACAATTGTATCCAGTCTAGACAATGCTCTGTGAGCTAAACAGCCCAGACTCCAGACTGATACATTGTACATAGCTTGTCCTGCTCTCAGCTGAGAAGTGATACAATTGTATCCAGTCTAGACAATGCTCTGTGAGCTAAACATCCCAGACTCCAGACTGATACATTGTACATAGCTTGTCCTGCTCTCAGCTGAGAAGTGATACAATTGTATCCAGTCTAGACAATGCTCTGTGAGCTAAACATCCTGGACCCCCAGACTGATACATTGTACATAGCTCGTCCTGCTCTCAGATGAGAAGTGATACAATTGTATCCAGTCTAGACAATGCTCTGTGAGCTAAACATCCTGGACTCCAGACTGATACATTGTATATAGCTCGTCCTGCTCTCAGCTGAGAAGTGATACAATTGTATCCAGTCTAGACAATGCTCTGTGAGCTAAACATCCTGGACTCCAGACTGGTACATTGTACATAGCTCGTCCTGCTCTCAGCTGAGAAGTGATACAATTGTATCCAGTCTAGACAATGCTCTGTGAGCTAAACATCCTGGACTCCAGACTGATACATTGTACATAGCTAGTCCTTCTCTCAGCTGAGAAGTGATACAATTGTATCCAGTCTAGACAATGCTCTGTGAGCTAAACATCCTGGACCCCAGACTGATACATTGTACATAGCTCGTCCTGCTCTCAGCTGAGAAGTGATACAATTGTATCCAGTCTAGAGAATGCTCTGTGAGCTAAACATCCTGGACCCCAGACTGATACATTGTACATAGCTAGTCCTGCTCTCAGCTGAGAAGTGATACAAGTGTATCCAGTCTAGACAATGCTCTGTGAGCTAAACATCCTGGACCCCAGACTGATACATTGTACATAGCTAGTCCTGCTCTCAGCTGAGAAGTGATACAATTGTATCCAGTCTAGACAATGCTCTGTGAGCTAAACATCCTGGACTCCAGACTGATACATTGTACATAGCTCGTCCTGCTCTCAGCTGAGAAGTGATACAATTGTATCCAGTCTAGACAACGCTCTGTGAGCTAAACATCCCGGACTCCAGACTGATACATTGTACATAGCTCGTCCTGCTCTCAGCTGAGAAGTGATACAATTGTATCCAGTCTAGACAATGCTCTGTGAGCTAAACATCCTGGACCCCAGACTGATACATTGTACATAGCTAGTCCTGCTCTCAGCTGAGAAGTGATACAATTGTATCCAGTCTAGACAATGCTCTGTGAGCTAAACATCCTGGACTCCAGACTGATACATTGTACATAGCTAGTCCTGCTCTCAGCTGAGAAGTGATACAATTGTATCCAGTCTAGACAATGCTCTGTGAGCTAAACATCCTGGACCCCAGACTGATACATTGTACATAGCTAGTCCTGCTCTCAGATGAGAAGTATATACAATTGTATCCAGTCTAGACAATGCTCTGTGAGCTAAACATCCCGGACCCCAGACTGATACATTGTACATAGCTAGTCCTGCTCTCAGCTGAGAAGTGATACAATTGTATCCAGTCTAGACAATGCTCTGTGAGCTAAACAGCCCAGACTCCAGACTGATACATTGTACATAGCTTGTCCTGCTCTCAGCTGAGAAGTGATACAATTGTATCCAGTCTAGACAATGCTCTGTGAGCTAAACATCCCAGACTCCAGACTGATACATTGTACATAGCTTGTCCTGCTCTACAACTCCCATCGTCTCCTGACAAAACTTCAAACTTTAAACATTGAAGTTTTACAGCTTGAACAAATGTTGCAAAACTGCGACTCCCATCTTGCCCTGACAGTCAAAGGCTGGGAGTTGTAGTTCTAATCTAAAATATTACAAAATGTTAGTTTAAAGGGGTACTCCGGTGGAAAATATATATATATATATATATATATATATATATATATATATATATATATATACATATATTTTAATCGAGTGGTGCCAGAAAGTTAAACAGGTTTGTAAATTACTTCTATTAAAAAATATTAATCCTTCCAGTACCTATTAGCTGCTGAATACTACAGAGGAAATTATTTTCTTTTTAGAACACAGAGCTCTCTGCTGACATCACGAGCACAGTGCTCTCTGCTGACATCTCTGTCCATTTTAAGAACTGTCCAGAGTAGGAGAAAATCCCCATAGAAAACATATGCTCCTCTACACAGTTCCTAAAATGGACAGAGATGTCAGCGGAGAGCACTGTGGTCGTGATGTCAGCAGAGAGCTCTGTGTTCCAAAAAAAAGCCTGTCCTCTGTAGTATTCAGCAGCTGATAAGTACTGGAAGGATTAATATTTTTAAATAGAAGTAATTTACAAATCTGTTTAACTTTCTGGCACCAGTCAATTAAAAAAAAAAAAAAGTTTTACACCGGAGTACCCCTTTAACAATTGTTGCAAAACCACAACTCCCATCATGCCCTGATGGCCAAGGGCTCCACCCCTGATGTTAAGCCCCCCGATCCCAATACAAGTCTACACTAGACAGGAATAGACTCTAGAGCAGTGGTCTCCAAACTGTGGCCCTTCAGATGTTGAGAAACTACAACTCCCAGCATTCCCAGACAGCCGTTGGCTGTCCGGGCATGCTGGGAGTTGTAGTTTTGCTACAGCCGAAGGGACACAGTTTGGAGACCATTGTTGGACAGCCTGAAATTGTCTGGGGATGCTGGGAGTTGTAGTTTTGCAACAGCCAAAAGAGAACTTACTGCTGCACATAAAAAGAGCCAACGCAGCTCTGCTACATGTGGACAGGACAGAACTTGGCGGCCACTTCTTACTGCAGCCCTGTAACTCCTCCTGGCAGCTGCACCATGGGATGTGCCAGGGAAGAGGAAATATTATTTTAATAATACGTGGAGGTACCGCACCGCTCTCCGTCTCGCTCTGACAGTCTCATCTAGTCAGTGCCGGGGGCCGTTCTCCGCGCTCTCCCCGTCCACTCATCCGGCCTCACCGCTGTGATTGATACGAGGAATCCTCCTCAATAAAGAGCCTGAGATGAGAGACCGAAAACAAGACACCACGACTGACCGAAAACAAAACACACCGACTGACCGAAAACAAAACACCACGACTGACCGAAAACAAGACACCATGACTGACCGAAAACAAGACACCATGACTGACCGAAAACAAAACACCACGACTGACCGAAAACAAGACACCATGACTGACCGAAAACAAGACACCATGACTGACCGAAAACAAAACACCACGACTGACCGAAAACAAGACACCATGACTGATCGAAAACAAGACACCACGACTGACCGAAAACAAGACACCATGACTGACCGAAAACAAGACATCATGACTGACCCAAAACAAGACACTATGACTGACCGAAAACAAGACACCATGACTGACCGAAAACAAAGCACCACAACTGACCGAAAACAAGACACCATGACTTACCGAAAACAAAACACTATGACTGATCGAAAACAAGACACTCTGACTGACTGAAAACAAGACACCACGACTGACCAAAAACAAGACACCACGACTGACCGAAAACAAAACACCACAACTGACCGAAAACAAGACACTATGACTGACCGAAAACAAGACACTATGACTGATCGAAAACAAGACACTATGACTGACTGAAAACAAGACACCACGACTGACCAAAAACAAGACACCATGACTGACCGAAAACAAAGCACCACAACTGACCGAAAACAAGACACCATGACTTACCGAAAACAAAACACCACAACTGACCGAAAACAAGACACCATGACTGACCGAAAACAAAACACCACGACTGACCGAAAACAAAACACCACGACTGACCGAAAACAAAACACCACGACTGACCGAAAACAAGACACCGCAACTAACTGAAAACAAAACACCACAACTGACCGCAAACAAAACACCATGACTGACCGAAAACAAAACACCACGACTGACCGAAAACAAGACACTATGACTGATCGAAAACAAAACACCATGACTGACCGAAAGCAAGGCACCAGGACTGACCGAAAACAAGACACCGCAACTGACTGAAAACAAAACACTACGACTGACCGCAAACAAAACACCATGACTGACCGAAAACAAAACACCACGACTGACCGAAAACAAAACACCACGACTGACCGAAAGCAAGGCACCATGACTGACCGAAAACAAGACACCATGACTGACCGAAAACAAAACACCATGACTGACCGAAAACAAAACACCATGACTGATCAAAAACAAGACACCATGACTGACCGAAAACAAAACACCACAACTGACCGAAAGCAAGGCACCATGAATGACCGAAAACAAGACACTATGACTGATCGAAAACAAGACACCATGACTGACCGAAAACAAGACAGCGCAACTGACCGAAAACAAAACACCACGACTGACAGAAAACAAAACACCACGACTGACCGAAAACAAAACACCACGACTGATCGAAAACAAAACACCATCACTGACCGAAAACAAAACACCACGACTGACCGAAAACAAGGCACTATGACTGACTGGAAACAAAACACCATGACTGACCGAACACAAGACACCATGACTGACCGAAAACAAGACACTATGACTGATCGAAAACAAGACACCATGACTGACCGAAAACAAAACACCACGACTGACCGAAAACAAAACACCACGACTGACCGAAAACAAAACACCACGACTGACCGAAAACAAAACACCACGACTGACCGAAAACAAGACACTATGACTGATCGAAAACAAACACCATGACTGACCGAAAACAAGACACCCCGACTGATCAAAAACAAGACACCATGACTGACCGAAAACAAAACAACACAACTGACCGAAAACAAGACACCATGACTTACCGAAAACAAAACACCACAACTGACCGAAAACAAGACACCATGACTTACCGAAAACAAAACACCACAACTGACCGAAAACAAGACACCATGACTGACCGAAAACAAAACACCACGACTGACCGAAAAACAAAACACCATGACTGACCGAAAGCAAGGCACCATGACTGACCAAAAACAAGACACCGCAACTGACCGAAAACAAAACACCACGACTGACCGAAAACAAAACACCATGACTGACCTAAAGCAAAACACCGCAACTGGCCGAAAACAAAACACCACGACTGACCGAAAACAAGACACCATGACTTATCGAAAACAAAACACCACAACTGATCGAAAACAAGACACCATGACTTACTGAAAACAAAACACCACGACTGACCGAAAGCAAGGCACCATGACTGACCGAAAACAAGACACCATGACTGACCGAAAACAAAACACCATGACTGACCGAAAACAAAACACCATGACTGATCAAAAACAAGACACCATGACTGACCGAAAACAAAACACCACAACTGGTGGTAATAATACGTGGAGGTACCGCACCGCTCTCCGTCTCGCTCTGACAGTCTCATCTAGTCAGTGCCAGGGGCCGTTCTCCGTGCTCTCCCCGTCCACTCATCCGGCCTCACCGCTGTGATTGATACGAGAAATCCTCCTCAATAAAGAGCCTGAGATGAGAGACCGAAAACAAAACACCACGACTGACCGAAAACAAGACACCACGACTGACCGAAAACAAGACACCATGACTGACCGAAAACAAGACATCATGACTGACCTAAAACAAGACACCATGACTGACCGAAAACAAGACATCATGACTGACCTAAAACAAGACACCATGACTGACCGAAAACAAGACACTATGACTGACCGAAAACAAGACACCATGACTGACCCAAAACAAGACATCATGACTGACCTAAAACAAGACACTATGACTGACCGAAAACAAGACACCATGACTGACCGAATACAAGACACTATGACTGATCGAAAACAAGACACCATGACTGACCGAAAACAAAACACCACGACTGACCGAAACAAGACACTATGACTGACCGAAAACAAGACACCATGACTGACTGAAAACAAGACACCACGACTGACCAAAAACAAGACACCATGACTGACCGAAAACAAAGCACCACAACTGACCGAAAACAAGCCACCATGACTTACCGAAAACAAAACACCACAACTGACCGAAAACAAGACACCATGACTTACCGAAAACAAAACACCACAACTGACCGAAAACAAGACACCATGACTGACCGAAAACAAAACACCACGAGTGACCGAAAACAAAACACCATGACTGACCGAAAGCAATGCACCATGACTGACCGAAAACAAAACACCACAACTGACCGCAAACAAAACACCACGACTGACCAAAACAAGACACTATGACTGATCGAAAACAAACACCATGACTGACCGAAAACAAGACACCACGACTGATCAAAAACAAGACACCATGACTGACCGAAAACAAAACAACACAACTGACCGAAAACAAGACACCATGACTTACCGAAAACAAAACACCACAACTGACCGAAAACAAGACACCATGACTTACCGAAAACAAAACAACACAACTGACCGAAAACAAGACACCACGACTGACCGAAAACAAAACACCACGACTGACCGAAAACAAAACACCATGACTGACCGAAAGCAAGGCACCATGACTGACCGAAAACAAGACACCGCAACTGACTGAAAACAAAACACCATGACTGACCGCAAACAAAACACCATAACTGACCGAAAACAAAACACCACGACTGACCGAAAACAAAACACCATGACTGACCTAAAGCAAAACACCGCAACTGGCCGAAAACAAAACACCACGACTGACCGAAAACAAGACACCATGACTTATCGAAAACAAAACACCACAACTGATCGAAAACAAGACACCATGACTTACTGAAAACAAAACACCAAGACTGACCGAAAGCAAGGCACCATGACTGACCGAAAACAAGACACCATGACTGACCGAAAACAAAACACCATGACTGACCGAAAACAAAACACCATGACTGATCAAAAACAAGACACCATGACTGACCGAAAACAAAACACCACAACTGGTGGTAATAATACGTGGAGGTACCGCACCGCTCTCCGTCTCGCTCTGACAGTCTCATCTAGTCAGTGCCAGGGGCCGTTCTCCGTGCTCTCCCCGTCCACTCATCCGGCCTCACCGCTGTGATTGATACGAGGAATCCTCCTCAATAAAGAGCCTGAGATGAGAGACCGAAAACAAAACACCACGACTGACCGAAAACAAGACACCACGACTGACCGAAAACAAGACACCATGACTGACCGAAAACAAGACATCATGACAGACCTAAAACAAGACACCATGACTGACCGAAAACAAGACATCATGACTGACCTAAAACAAGACACCATGACTGACCGAAAACAAGACACTATGACTGACCGAAAACAAGACACCATGACTGACCCAAAACAAGACATCATGACTGACCTAAAACAAGACACTATGACTGACCGAAAACAAGACACCATGACTGACCGAATACAAGACACTATGACTGATCGAAAACAAGACACCATGACTGACCGAAAACAAAACACCACGACTGACCGAAAACAAGACACTATGACTGACCGAAAACAAGACACCATGACTGACTGAAAACAAGACACCACGACTGACCAAAAACAAGACACCATGACTGACCGAAAACAAAGCACCACAACTGACCGAAAACAAGACACCATGACTTACCGAAAACAAAACACCACAACTGACCGAAAACAAGACACCATGACTTACCGAAAACAAAACACCACAACTGACCGAAAACAAGACACCATGACTAACCGAAAACAAAACACCACGACTGACCGAAAACAAAACACCATGACTGACCGAAAGCAATGCACCATGACTGACCGAAAACAAGACACCGCAACTGACTGAAAACAAAACACCACAACTGACCGCAAACAAAACACCATGACTGACCGAAAACAAAACACCACGACTGACCGAAAACAAGACACTATGACTGATCGAAAACAAGACACCATGACTGACCGAAAAAAAGACACCACGACTGATCAAAAACAAGACACCATGACTGACCGAAAACAAGACACCATGACTGAACGAAAACAAAACACCATGACTGACCGAAAACAAGACACCGCAACTGACTGAAAACAAAACACTACGACTGACCGCAAACAAAACACCATGACTGACCGAAAACAAAACACCACGACTGACCGAAAACAAAACACCACGACTGACCGAAAGCAAGGCACCATGACTGACCGAAAACAAGACACCATGACTGACCGAAAACAAAACACCATGACTGACCGAAAACAAAACACCATGACTGATCAAAAACAAGACACCATGACTGACCGGAAAAAAAACACCACAACTGACCGAAAGCAAGGCACCATGACTGACCGAAAACAAGACACTATGACTGATCGAAAACAAGACACCATGACTTACTGAAGACAAGACAGCGCAACTGACCGAAAACAAAACACGACGACTGACAGAAAACAAAACACCACGACTGACAGAAAACAAAACACCACGACTGACCGAAAACAAAACACCACGACTGACCGAAAACAAAACACCATCACTGACCGAAAACAAAACACCACGACTGACCGAAAACAAGACACTATGACTGACTGGAAACAAAACACCATGACTGACCGAACACAAGACACCATGACTGACCGAAAACAAGACACTATGACTGATCGAAAACAAGACACCATGACTGACCGAAAACAAAACACCACGACTGACCGAAAACAAAACACCACGACTGACCGAAAACAAAACACCACGACTGACCGAAAACAAGACACCATGACTGACCGAAAACAAGACACCACGACTGATCAAAAACAAGACACCATGACTGACCGAAAACAAAACACCACAACTGACCGAAAACAAGACACCATGACTTACCGAAAACAAAACACCACAACTGACCTAAAACAAGACACCATGACTTACCGAAAACAAAACACCACAACTGACCGAAAACAAGACACCATGACTGACCGAAAACAAAACACCACGACTGACCGAAAACAAAACACCATGACTGACCGAAAGCAAGGCACCATGACTGACCGAAAACAAGACACCGCAACTGACTGAAAACAAAACACCACGACTGACCGCAAACAAAACACCATGACTGACCGAAAACAAAACACCACGACTGACCGAAAACAAAACACCACGACTTACCGAAAGCAAGGCACCATGACTGACCGAAAACAAGACACCATGACTGACCGAAAACAAAACACCATGACTGACCGAAAACAAAACACCATGACTTACCGAAAACAATACACCACGACTGGCCGAAAACAAAACACCACGACTGGCCGAAAACAAAACACCACGACTGACCGAAAACAAAACACCATGACTGACCGAAAACAAAACACCACGACTGACCGAAAACAAAACACCACGACTGACCGAAAGCAAGGCACCATGACTGACCGAAAACTAGACACCATCACTGACCGAAAACAAAACACCATGACTGAGCGAAAACAAAACACCATGACTGACCGAAAACAAGACACCATGACTGACCGAAAACAAGACACCATGACTGACCGAAAACAAGACACCGCAACTGACCGAAAACAAGATTCTATGACTGATCGAAAACAAGACACTATGACTGATCGAAAACAAGACACCGCAACTGACCGAAAACAAGACTCTATGACTGATCGAAAACAAGATACCGCAATTGACCGAAAACAAGACACCACGACTCACCGAAAACAAGACACTATGACTGATCAAAAACAAGACACCATGACTGATCGAAAACAAGACACCACAACTGACCGAAAATAAGGCACGATGACTGATCGATAACAATAAAAACCACAACTGACCGATAACAAGACACTATGACTGATCGAAAACAAGACACTATGACAGATCGAAAACAAGACACCGCAACTGATCGAAAACAAGACTCTATGACTGATCGAAAACAAGACACTATGACTGACAGAAAACAAGACACTATGACTGTCCGAAAACAAGACACTATGACTGACAGAAAACAAGACACTATGACTGATCGAAAACAAGACACCGCAACTGACCGCAAACAAAACACCACGACTGACCGCAAACAAAACACCACGACTGACCGAAAACAAGACACTATGACCGAAAACAAGACACCGCAACTGACCGAAAACAAAACACCACGACTGACCGCAAACAAGACACCACGACTGACCGCAAACAAAACACCATGACTGACCGAAAACTAGACACCACGACTGACCGCAAACAAAACACCACGACTGACCGAAAACAAGACACCACGACTGACCGCAAACAAAACACCATGACTGACCGAAAACAAGACACCACGACTGACCGAAAACAAGACACCATGACTGACCGAAAACAAAGCACCACGACTGACCGAAAACAAAACACCACGACTGACCGAAAACAAGACACCACGACTGACTGAAAACAAAACACCACGACTGACCGAAAACAAGACACCACGACTGACCGCAAACAAAACACCACGACTGACCGAAAGCAAGGCACCATGACTGACCGAAAACAAGACACCATCACTGACCGAAAACAAAACACCATGACTGAGCGAAAACAAAACACCACGACTGACCGAATGCAAGGCACCATGACTGACCGAAAACAAGACACTATGACTGACCGAAAACAAAACACCATGACTGAGCGAAAACAAAACACCATGACTGACCGAAAACAAGACACCATGACTGTCCGAAAACAAGACACCATGACTGACCGAAAACAAGACACCACGACTGACCGAAAACAAAACACCACGACTGACCGAAAGCAAGGCACCATGACTGACCAAAAACAAGACACCATCACTGACCGAAAACAAAACACCATGACTGAGCGAAAACAAAACACCACGTCTGACCGAAAGCAAGGCACCATGACTGACCGAAAACAAGACACTATGACTGACCGAAAACAAAACACCATGACTGAGCGAAAACAAAACACCATGACTGACCGAAAACAAGACACCATGACTGACCGAAAACAAGACACCATGACTGACCGAAAACAAGACACCGCAACTGACCGAAAACAAGACACTATGACTGATCGAAAACAAGACACTATGACAGATCGAAAACAAGACACCGCAACTGATCGAAAACAAGACTCTATGACTGATCGAAAACAAGACACTATGACTGATCGAAAACAAGACATCGCAACTGACCGCAAACAAAACACCACGACTGACCGAAAACAAGACACTATGACCGAAAACAAGACACCGCAACTGACCGAAAACAAAACACCACGACTGACCGAAAAGAAGACACCACGACTGACCGCAAACAAAACACCATGACTGACCGAAAACTAGACACCACGACTGACCGCAAACAAAACACCACGACTGACCGCAAACAAAACACCATGACTGACCGAAAACAAGACACCACGACTGACCGAAAACAAGACACTATGACTGATCGAAAACAAGACACCATGACTGACCAAAAACAAGACACCACGACTGACCGAAAACTAGACACCACGACTGACCAAAAACAAGACACCACGACTGACCGAAAACTAGACACCACGACTGACCGAAAACAAGACACCACGACTGACCGAAAACAAGACACTATGACTGATCGAAAACAAGACACCATGACTGACCAAAAACAAGACACCACGACTGACCGAAAACAAGACACCACGACTGACCGAAAACAAGACACCACGACTGACCGAAAACAAAGCACCACGACTGACCGAAAACAAGACACCACGACTGACCAAAAACAAGACACCACGACTGACCGAAAACAAGACATCATGACTGATCGAAAACAAAGCACCATGACTGACCGAAAACAGGCGAGGTGTGGGGGAGCGGGAGGTGTGGGGGAGGGGAGGTGTGTGGGAGGGGGAGTTTCAATACCTGTTTAACCATCTCATCCTTAAATCCCTTTATTCGGAGTCTCACGTGGCTGATTGATCGCCGCTGAATTATTTAGCGCATTTTCTCATATTAATTCTCATCTATATGCAGATGTCTCCGTGTTTATTATACGCAAAAAATCCAATGATGATTCTAACCTGAGTATTGATCCCGACCGCTCAACTACTAGACGGGGGAGGGGAGCGGGGACATCCGTGTCATAATAAGAGGGGGGGGGAGCGGAATGTGAGGGGGGTACAGGGGGGCAGAGGTCATATCTACTACATTATCACTGTTATCTGTGGTGTTACATAGGACTGCAGGTCACATCTATACATTATCTGTACTCAGAGAGTTATCACTGTGTTATCTGTGGTGTTACATAGGACTGCAGGTCACATCTATACATTATCTGTACTGAGAGAGTTATCACTGTTATCTATGGTGTTACATAGGACTGCAGGTCACATCTACTACATTATCTGTACTCAGAAAGTTATCACTGTGTTATCTGTGGTGTTACATAGGACTGCAGGTCACATCTACTACATTATCTGTACTCAGAGAGTTATCACTGTTATCTGTGGTGTTACATAGGACTGCAGGTCACATCTACTACATTATCTGTACTCAGAGAGATATCACTGTGTTATCTGTGGTGTTACATAGGACTGCAGGTCACATCTATACATTATCTGTACTCAGAGAGTTATCACCGTGTTATCTGTGGTGTTACATAGGACTGCAGGTCACATCTATATATTATCTGTACTCAGAGTTATCACTGTTATCTGTGGTGTTACATAGGACTGCAGGTCACATCTATACATTATCTGTACTCAGAGAGTTATCACTGTTATCTGTGGTGTTACATAGGACTGCAGGTCACATCTATACATTATCTGTACTCAGAAAGTTATCACTGTGTTATCTGTGGTGTTACATAGGACTGCAGGTCACATCTATACATTATCTGTACTCAGAGAGTTATCACTGTGTTATCTGTGGTGTTACATAGGACTGCAGGTGACATCTATACATTATCTGTACTCAGAGAGTTATCACTGTTATCTGTGGTGTTACATAGGACTGCAGGTCACATCTACTACATTATCTGTACTCAGAGAGTTATCACTGTTATCTGTGGTGTTACATAGGACTGCAGGTCACAGCTATACATTATCTGTACTCAGATAGTTATCACTGTGTTATCTGTGGTGTTACATAGGACTGCAGGTCACATCTATACATTATCTGTACTCAGATAGTTATCACTGTGTTATCTGTGGTGTTACATAGGACTGCAGGTCACATCTATACATTATCTGTACTCAGAGAGTTATCACTGTGTTATCTGTGGTGTTACATAGGACTGCAGGTCACATCTATACATTATCTGTACTCAGAGAGTTATCACTGTTATCTGTGGTGTTACATAGGACTGCAGGTCACATCTATACATTATCTGTACTCAGAGAGTTATCACTGTGTTATCTGTGGTGTTACATAGGACTGCAGGTCACATCTATACATTATCTGTACTCAGAGAGTTATCACTGTGTTATCTGGGGTGTTACATAGGACTGCAGGTCACATCTATACATTATCTGTACTCAGAGAGTTATCACTGTTATCTGTGGTGTTACATAGGACTACAGGTCACATCTATACATTATCTGTACTCAGAGAGATATCACTGTTATCTGTGGTGTTACATAGGACTGCAGGTCACATCTATACATTATCTGTACTCAGAGAGTTATCACTGTTATCTGTGGTGTTACATAGGACTGCAGGTCACATCTATACATTATCTGTACTCAGAGAGTTATCACTGTGTTATCTGTGGTGTTACATAGGACTGCAGGTCACATCTATACATTATCTGTACTCAGAGAGTTATCACTGTGTTATCTGTGGTGTTACATAGGACTGCAGGTCACATCTATACATTATCTGTACTCAGAGAGTTATCACTGTTATCTGTGGTGTTACATAGGACTGCAGGTCACATCTATACATTATCTGTACTCAGAGAGTTATCACTGTTATCTGTGGCGTTACATAGGACTGCAGGTCACATCTATACATTATCTGTACTCAGAGAGTTATCACTGTGTTATCTGTATGTTACATAGGACTGCAGGTCACATCTATACATTATCTGTACTCAGAGAGTTATCACTGTGTTATCTGTGGTGTTACATAGGACTGCAGGTCACATCTATACATTATCTGTACTCAGAGAGTTATCACTGTTATCTGTGGTGTTACATAGGACTGCAGGTCACATCTATACATTATCTGTACTCAGAGATATCACTGTTATCTGTGGTGTTACATAGGACTGCAGGTCACATCTATACATTATCTGTACTCAGAGAGTTATCACTGTTATCTGTGGTGTTACATAGGACTGCAGGTCACATCTATACATTATCTGTACTCAGAGAGATATCACTGTGTTATCTGTGGTGTTACATAGGACTGCAGGTCACATCTACTACATTATCTGTACTCAGAGAGTTATCACTGTTATCTGTGGTGTTACATAGGACTGCAGGTCACATCTATACATTATCTGTACTCAGAGAGTTATCACTGTGTTATCTGTGGTGTTACATAGGACTGCAGGTCACATCTATACATTATCTGTACTCAGAGAGTTATCACTGTGTTATCTGTGGTGTTACATAGGACTGCAGGTCACATCTATACATTATCTGTACTCAGAGAGTTATCACTGTTATCTGTGGTGTTACATAGGACTGCAGGTCACATCTATACATTATCTGTATTCAGAGAGTTATCACTGTGTTATCTGTGGTGTTACATAGGACTGCAGGTCACATCTATACATTATCTGTACTCAGAGAGGTATCACTGTTATCTGTGGTGTTACATAGGACTGCAGGTCACATCTATACATTATCTGTACTCATAGAGATATCACTGTGTCATCTGTGGTGTTGCATAGGACTGCAGGTCACATCTATACATTATCTGTACTCAGAGAGTTATCACTGTTATCTGTGGCGTTACATAGGACTGCAGGTCACATCTATACATTATCTGTACTCAGAGAGTTATCACTGTTATCTGTGGCGTTACATAGGACTGCAGGTCACATCTATACAATATCTGTACTCAGAGTTATCACTGTTATCTGTGGTGTTACATAGGACTGCAGGTCAGATCTATACATTATCTGTACTCAGAGAGTTATCACTGTGTTATCTGTGGTGTTACATAGGACTGCAGGTCACATCTATACATTATCTGTACTCAGAGAGTTATCACTGTTATCTGTGGTGTTACATAGGACTGCAGGTCACATCTATACATTATCTGTACTCAGAGAGATATCACTGTGTTATCTGTGGTGTTACATAGGACTGCAGGTCACATCTATACATTATCTGTACTCAGAGAGTTATCACTGTTATCTGTGGTGTTACATAGGACTGCAGGTCACATCTATACATTATCTGTACTCAGAGAGTTATCACTGTGTTATCTGGGGTGTTACATAGGACTGCAGGTCACATCTACTACATTATCTGTACTCAGAGAGTTATCACTGTGTTATCTGTGGTGTTACATAGGACTGCAGGTCACATCTATACATTATCTGTACTCAGAGAGTTATCACTGTGTTATCTGTGGTGTTACATAGGACTGCAGGTCACATCTGTACATTATCTGTACTCAGAGAGTTATCACTGTGTTATCTGTGGTGTTACATAGGACTGCAGGTCACATCTGTACATTATCTGTACTCAGAGAGTCATCACTGTGTTATCTGTGGTGTTACATAGGACTGCAGGTCACATCTATACATTATCTGTACTCAGAGAGTTATCACTGTTATCTGTGGTGTTACATAGGACTGCAGGTCACATCTATACATTATCTGTACTCAGAGAGTTATCACTGTGTTATCTGTGGTGTTACATAGGACTGCAGGTCACATCTATACATTATCTGTACTCAGAGAGTTATCACTGTGTTATCTGTGGTGTTACATAGGACTGCAGGTCACATCTATACATTATCTGTACTCAGAGAGTTATCACTGTGTTATCTGTGGTGTTACATAGGACTGCAGGTCACATCTATACATTATCTGTACTCAGAGAGTTATCACTGTGTTATCTGTGGTGTTACATAGGACTGCAGGTCACATCTATACATTATCTGTACTCAGAGAGTTATCACTTTATTATCTGTGGTGTTACATAGGACTGCAGGTCACATCTATACATTATCTGTACTCAGAGAGTTATCACTGTGTTATCTGTGGTGTTACATAGGACTGCAGGTCACATCTATACATTATCTGTACTCAGAGAGTTATCACTGTTATCTGTGGCGTTACATAGGACTGCAGGTCACATCTATACAATATCTGTACTCAGAGTTATCACTGTTATCTGTGGTGTTACATAGGACTGCAGGTCACATCTATACATTATCTGTCCTCAGAGAGTTATCACTGTGTTATCTGTGGTGTTACATAGGACTGCAGGTCACATCTATACATTATCTGTATTCAGAGAGTTATCACTGTGTTATCTGTGGTGTTACATAGGACTGCAGGTCACATCTATACATTATCTGTACTCAGAGAGGTATCACTGTTATCTGTGGTGTTACATAGGACTGCAGGTCACATCTATACATTATCTGTACTCAGAGAGATATCACTGTGTTATCTGTGGTGTTGCATAGGACTGCAGGTCACATCTATACAATATATGTACTCAGAGTTATCACTGTTATCTGTGGTGTTACATAGGACTGCAGGTCACATCTATACATTATCTGTACTCAGAGAGTTATCACTGTTATCTGTGGTGTTACATAGGACTGCAGGTCACATCTATACATTATCTGTACTCAGAGAGTTATCACTGTGTTATCTGTGGTGTTACATAGGACTGCAGGTCACATCTATACATTATCTGTACTCAGAGAGTTATCACTGTTATCTGTGGTGTTACATAGGACTGCAGGTCACATCTATACATTATCTGTACTCATAGAGTTATCACTGTGTTATCTGTGGTGTTACATAGGACTGCAGGTCACATCTATACATTATCTGTACTCAGAGAGTTATCACTGTGTTATCTGGGGTGTTACATAGGACTGCAGGTCACATCTATACATTATCTGTACTCAGAGAGTCATCACTGTGTTATCTGTGGTGTTACATAGGACTGCAGGTCACATCTATACATTATCTGTACTCAGAGAGTTATCACTGTGTTATCTGTGGTGTTACATAGGACTGCAGGTCACATCTATACATTATCTGTACTCAGAGAGTTATCACTGTGTTATCTGTGGTGTTACATAGGACTGCAGGTCACATCTATACATTATCTGTACTCAGAGAGTTATCACTGTGTTATCTGTGGTGTTACATAGGACTGCAGGTCACATCTATACATTATCTGTACTCAGAGAGTTATCACTGTTATCTGTGGTGTTACATAGGACTGCAGGTCACATCTATACATTATCTGTACTCAGAGAGTTATCACTGTTATCTGTGGTGTTACATAGGACTGCAGGTCACATCTATACATTATCTGTACTCAGAGAGTTATCACTGTTATCTGTGGTGTTACATAGGACTGCAGGTCACATCTATACATTATCTGTACTCAGAGAGTTATCACTGTTATCTGTGGTGTTACATAGGACTGCAGGTCACATCTATACATTATCTGTACTCAGAGAGTTATCACTGTTATCTGTGGTGTTACATAGGACTGCAGGTCACATCTATACATTATCTGTACTCACAGAGTTATCACTGCGTTATATGTGGTGTTACATAGGACTGCAGGTCACATCTATACATTATCTGTACTCAGAGAGTTATCACTGTGTTATCTGGGGTGTTACATAGGACTGCAGGTCACATCTATACATTATCTGTACTCAGAGAGTTATCACTGTGTTATCTGTGGTGTTACATAGGACTGCAGGTCACATCTATACATTATCTGTACTCAGAGAGTTATCACTGTGTTATCTGGGGTGTTACATAGGACTGCAGGTCACATCTATACATTATCTGTACTCAGAGAGTTATCACTGTTATCTGTGGTGTTACATAGGACTGCAGGTCACATCTATACATTATCTGTACTCAGAGAGTTATCACTGTGTTATCTGTGGTGTTACATAGGACTGCAGGTCACATCTATACATTATCTGTACTCAGAGAGTTATCACTGTGTTATCTGTGGTGTTACATAGGACTGCAGGTCACATCTATACATTATCTGTACTCAGAGAGTTATCACTGTTATCTGTGGTGTTACATAGGACTGCAGGTCACATCTATACATTATCTGTACTCAGAGAGTTATCACTGTGTTATCTGTGGTGTTACATAGGACTGCAGGTCACATCTATACATTATCTGTACTCAGAGTTATCACTGTTATCTGTGGTGTTACATAGGACTGCAGGTCACATCTATACATTATCTGTACTCAGAGAGTTATCACTGTTATCTGTGGTGTTACATAGGACTGCAGGTCACATCTATACATTATCTGTACTCAGAGAGTTATCATTGTGTTATCTGTGGCGTTACATAGGACTGCAGGTCACATCTATACATTATCTGTACTCAGAGAGATATCACTGTTATCTGTGGTGTTACATAGGACTGCAGGTCACATCTATACATTATCTGTACTCAGAGAGTTATCACTGTTATCTGTGGTGTTACATAGGACTGCAGGTCACATCTATACATTATCTGTACTCAGAGAGTTATCACTGTTATCTGTGGTGTTACATAGGACTGCAGGTCACATCTATACATTATCTGTACTCAGAGAGTTATCACTGTGTTATCTGTGGTGTTACATAGGACTGCAGGTCACATCTATACATTATCTGTACTCAGAGAGTTATCACTGTGTTATCTGTGGTGTTACATAGGACTGCAGGTCACATCTATACATTATCTGTACTCAGAGAGTTATCACTGTTATCTGTGGTGTTACATAGGACTGCAGGTCACATCTATACATTATCTGTACTCAGAGAGTTATCACTGTTATCTGTATGTTACATAGGACTGCAGGTCACATCTATACATTATCTGTACTCAGAGAGTTATCACTGTGTTATCTGTGGTGTTACATAGGACTGCAGGTCACATCTATACATTATCTGTACTCAGAGATATCACTGTTATCTGTGGTGTTACATAGGACTGCAGGTCACATCTATACATTATCTGTACTCAGAGAGTTATCACTGTTATCTGTGGTGTTACATAGGACTGCAGGTCACATCTATACATTATCTGTACTCAGAGAGATATCACTGTGTTATCTGTGGTGTTACATAGGACTGCAGGTCACATCTACTACATTATCTGTACTCAGAGAGTTATCACTGTTATCTGTGGTGTTACATAGGACTGCAGGTCACATCTATACATTATCTGTACTCAGAGAGTTATCACTGTGTTATCTGTGGTGTTACATAGGACTGCAGGTCACATCTATACATTATCTGTACTCAGAGAGTTATCACTGTGTTATCTGTGGTGTTACATAGGACTGCAGGTCACATCTATACATTATCTGTACTCAGGGAGTTATCACTGTGTTATCTGTGGTGTTACATAGGACTGCAGGTCACATCTATACATTATCCGTACTCAGAGAGTTATCACTGTGTTATCTGTGGTGTTACATAGGACTGCAGGTCACATCTATACATTATCTGTACTCAGAGAGTTATCACTGTTATCTGTGGTGTTACATAGGACTGCAGGTCACATCTATACATTATCTGTACTCAGAGTTATCACTTTATTATCTGTGGTGTTACATAGGACTGCAGGTCACATCTATACATTATCTGTACTCAGAGAGTTATCACTGTGTTATCTGTGGTGTTACATAGGACTGCAGGTCACATCTATACATTATCTGTACTCAGAGAGTTATCACTGTTATCTGTGGCATTACATAGGACTGCAGGTCACATCTATACAATATCTGTACTCAGAGTTATCACTGTTATCTGTGGTGTTACATAGGACTGCAGGTCACATCTATACATTATCTGTCCTCAGAGAGTTATCACTGTTATCTGTGGTGTTACATAGGACTGCAGGTCACATCTATACATTATCTGTATTCAGAGAGTTATCACTGTGTTATCTGTGGTGTTACATAGGACTGCAGGTCACATCTATACATTATCTGTACTCAGAGAGGTATCACTGTTATCTGTGGTGTTACATAGGACTGCAGGTCACATCTATACATTATCTGTACTCAGAGAGATATCACTGTGTTATCTGTGGTGTTACATAGGACTGCAGGTCACATCTATACATTATCTGTACTCATAGAGTTATCACTGTGTTATCTGTGGTGTTGCATAGGACTGCAGGTCACATCTATACATTATCTGTACTCAGAGAGTTATCACTGTTATCTGTGGCGTTACATAGGACTGCAGGTCACATCTATACATTATCTGTACTCAGAGAGTTATCACTGTTATCTGTGGCGTTACATAGGACTGCAGGTCACATCTATACAATATCTGTACTCAGAGTTATCACTGTTATCTGTGGTGTTACATAGGACTGCAGGTCACATCTATACATTATCTGTACTCAGAGAGTTATCACTGTGTTATCTGTGTGTTACATAGGACTGCAGGTCACATCTATACATTATCTGTACTCAGAGAGTTATCACTGTTATCTGTGGTGTTACATAGGACTGCAGGTCACATCTATACATTATCTGTACTCAGAGAGATATCACTGTGTTATCTGTGGTGTTACATAGGACTGCAGGTCACATCTACTACATTATCTGTACTCAGAGAGTTATCACTGTGTTATCTGTGGTGTTACATAGGACTGCAGGTCACATCTATACATTATCTGTACTCAGAGATATCACTGTTATCTGTGGTGTTACATAGGACTGCAGGTCACATCTATACATTATCTGTACTCAGAGAGTTATCACTGTTATCTGTGGTGTTACATAGGACTGCAGGTCACATCTATACATTATCTGTACTCAGAGAGATATCACTGTGTTATCTGTGGTGTTACATAGGACTGCAGGTCACATCTACTACATTATCTGTACTCAGAGAGTTATCACTGTTATCTGTGGTGTTACATAGGACTGCAGGTCACATCTATACATTATCTGTACTCAGAGAGTTATCACTGTGTTATCTGTGGTGTTACATAGGACTGCAGGTCACATCTATACATTATCTGTACTCAGAGAGTTATCACTGTGTTATCTGTGGTGTTACATAGGACTGCAGGTCACATCTATACATTATCTGTACTCAGGGAGTTATCACTGTGTTATCTGTGGTGTTACATAGGACTGCAGGTCACATCTATACATTATCCGTACTCAGAGAGTTATCACTGTGTTATCTGTGGTGTTACATAGGACTGCAGGTCACATCTATACATTATCTGTACTCAGAGAGTTATCACTGTTATCTGTGGTGTTACATAGGACTGCAGGTCACATCTATACATTATCTGTACTCAGAGTTATCACTTTATTATCTGTGGTGTTACATAGGACTGCAGGTCACATCTATACATTATCTGTACTCAGAGAGTTATCACTGTGTTATCTGTGGTGTTACATAGGACTGCAGGTCACATCTATACATTATCTGTACTCAGAGAGTTATCACTGTTATCTGTGGCATTACATAGGACTGCAGGTCACATCTATACAATATCTGTACTCAGAGTTATCACTGTTATCTGTGGTGTTACATAGGACTGCAGGTCACATCTATACATTATCTGTCCTCAGAGAGTTATCACTGTTATCTGTGGTGTTACATAGGACTGCAGGTCACATCTATACATTATCTGTATTCAGAGAGTTATCACTGTGTTATCTGTGGTGTTACATAGGACTGCAGGTCACATCTATACATTATCTGTACTCAGAGAGGTATCACTGTTATCTGTGGTGTTACATAGGACTGCAGGTCACATCTATACATTATCTGTACTCAGAGAGATATCACTGTGTTATCTGTGGTGTTACATAGGACTGCAGGTCACATCTATACATTATCTGTACTCATAGAGTTATCACTGTGTTATCTGTGGTGTTGCATAGGACTGCAGGTCACATCTATACATTATCTGTACTCAGAGAGTTATCACTGTTATCTGTGGCGTTACATAGGACTGCAGGTCACATCTATACATTATCTGTACTCAGAGAGTTATCACTGTTATCTGTGGCGTTACATAGGACTGCAGGTCACATCTATACAATATCTGTACTCAGAGTTATCACTGTTATCTGTGGTGTTACATAGGACTGCAGGTCACATCTATACATTATCTGTACTCAGAGAGTTATCACTGTGTTATCTGTGTGTTACATAGGACTGCAGGTCACATCTATACATTATCTGTACTCAGAGAGTTATCACTGTTATCTGTGGTGTTACATAGGACTGCAGGTCACATCTATACATTATCTGTACTCAGAGAGATATCACTGTGTTATCTGTGGTGTTACATAGGACTGCAGGTCACATCTACTACATTATCTGTACTCAGAGAGTTATCACTGTTATCTGTGGTGTTACATAGGACTGCAGGTCACATCTATACATTATCTGTACTCAGAGAGTTATCACTGTGTTATCTGTGGTGTTACATAGGACTGCAGGTCACATCTATACATTATCTGTACTCAGAGAGTTATCACTGTGTTATCTGTGGTGTTACATAGGACTGCAGGTCACATCTATACATTATCTGTACTCAGAGAGTTATCACTTTATTATCTGTGGTGTTACATAGGACTGCAGGTCACATCTATACATTATCTGTACTCAGAGAGTTATCACTGTGTTATCTGTGGTGTTACATAGGACTGCAGGTCACATCTATACATTATCTGTACTCAGAGAGTTATCCCTGTTATCTGTGGCGTTACATAGGACTGCAGGTCACATCTATACATTATCTGTACTCAGAGAGTTATCACTGTGTTATCTGGGGTGTTACATAGGACTGCAGGTCACATCTATACATTATCTGTACTCAGAGAGTTATCACTGTTATCTGTGGTGTTACATAGGACTGCAGGTCACATCTATACATTATCTGTACTCAGAGAGTTATCACTGTGTTATCTGTGGTGTTACATAGGACTGCAGGTCACATCTATACAATATCTGTACTCAGAGTTATCACTGTTATCTGTGGTGTTACATAGGACTGCAGGTCACATCTATACATTATCTGTCCTCAGAGAGTTATCACTGTTATCTGTGGTGTTACATAGGATTGCAGGTCACATCTATACATTATCTGTACTCAGAGAGGTATCACTGTTATCTGTGGTGTTACATAGGACTGCAGGTCTCATCTATACATTATCTGCACTCAGAGAGTTATCACTGTGTTATCTGTGGTGTTACATAGGACTGCAGGTCACATCTATACATTATCTGTATTCAGAGAGTTATCACTGTGTTATCTGTGGTGTTACATAGGACTGCAGGTCACATCTATACATTATCTGTACTCAGAGAGGTATCACTGTTATCTGTGGTGTTACATAGGACTGCAGGTCACATCTATACATTATCTGTACTCAGAGAGTTATCACTGTTATCTGTGGTGTTACATAGGACTGCAGGTCACATCTATACATTATCTGTACTCAGAGAGATATCACTGTGTTATCTGTGGTGTTGCATAGGACTGCAGGTCACATCTATACATTATCTGTACTCAGAGAGTTATCACTGTTATCTGTGGCGTTACATAGGACTGCAGGTCACATCTATACATTATCTGTACTCAGAGAGTTATCACTGTTATCTGTGCCGTTACATAGGACTGCAGGTCACATCTATACAATATCTGTACTCAGAGAGTTATCACTGTGTTATCTGTGGTGTTACATAGGACTGCAGGTCACATCTATACATTATCTGTACTCAGAGAGTTATCACTGTGTTATCTGGGGTGTTACATAGGACTGCAGGTCACATCTATACATTATCTGTACTCAGAGAGTCATCACTGTGTTATCTGTGGTGTTACATAGGACTGCAGGTCACATCTATACATTATCTGTACTCAGAGAGTTATCACTGTTTTATCTGTGGTGTTACATAGGACTGCAGGTCACATCTATACATTATCTGTACTCAGAAAGTTATCACTGTGTTATCTGTGGTGTTACATAGGACTGCAGGTCACATCTATACATTATCTGAACTCACAGAGTTATCTCTGTGTTATCTGTGGTGTTACATAGGACTGCAGGTCACATCTATACATTATCTGTACTCAGAGACTTATCACTGTTATCTGTGGTGTTACATAGGACTGCAGGTCACATCTATACATTATCTGTACTCAGAGAGTTACCACTGTTATCTGTGGTGTTACATAGGACTGCAGGTCACATCTATACATTATCTGTACTCAAAGAGTTATCACTGTTATCTGTGGTGTTACATAGGACTGCAAGTCACATCTACTACATTATCTGTACTCAGAAAGTTATCACTGTGTTATCTGTGGTGTTACATAGGACTGCAGGTCACATCTATACATTATCTGTACTCAGAGAGTTATCACTGTTATATGTGGTGTTACATAGGACTGCAGGTCACATCTATACATTATCTGTACTCAGAGAGTTATCACTGTGTTATCTGTGCTGTTACATAGGACTGCAGGTCACATCTATACATTATCTGTACTCAGAGAGTTATCACTGTGTTATCTGTGGTGTTACATAGGACTGCAGGTCACATCTATACATTATCTGTACTCAGAGAGTTATCACTGTTATCTGTGGTGTTACATAGGACTGCAGGTCACATCTACTACATTATCTGTGCTCAGAGAGTTATCACTGTGTTATCTGTGGTGTTACATAGGACTGCAGGTCACATCTATACATTATCTGTACTCAGAGAGTTATCACGGTGTTATCTGTGGTGTTACATAGGACTGCAGGTCACATCTATACATTATCTGTACTCAGAGAGTTATCACTGTGTTATCTGTGGTGTTACATAGGACTGCAGGTCACATCTATACATTATCTGTACTCAGAGAGTTATGACTGTTATCTGTGGTGTTACATAGGACTGCAGGTCACATCTATACATTATCTGTACTCAGAGAGATATCACTGTGTTATCTGTGGTGTTACATAGGACTGCAGGTCACATCTATACATTATCTGTACTCAGAGAGTTATCACTGTTATCTGTGCTGTTACATAGGACTGCAGGTCACATCTATACATTATCTGTACTCAGAGAGTTATCACTGTTATCTGTGGTGTTACATAGGACTGCAGGTCACATCTATACATTATCTGTACTCAGAGAGTTATCACTGTTATCTGTGGTGTTACATAGGACTGCAGGTCACATCTATACATTATATGTACTCAGAGAGTTATCACTGTGTTATATGTGGTGTTACATAGGACTGCAGGTCACGTCTATACATTATCTGTACTCAGAGAGTTATCACTGTTATCTGTGGTGTTACATAGGACTGCAGGTCACATCTATACATTATCTGTACTCAGAGAGTTATCAATGTGTTATCTGTGGTGTTACATAGGACTGCAGGTCACATCTATACATTATCTGTACTCAGAGAGTTATCACTGTTATCTGTATGTTACATAGGACTGCAGGTCACATCTATACATTATCTGTACTCAGAGAGTTATCACTGTGTTATCTGTGGTGTTACATAGGACTGCAGGTCACATCTATACATTATCTGTACTCAGAGAGTTATCACTGTGTTATCTGTGGTGTTACATAGGACTGCAGGTCACATCTATACATTATCTGTACTCAGAGAGTTATCACTGTGTTATCTGTGGTGTTACATAGGACTGCAGGTCACATCTATACATTATCTGTACTCAGAGAGTTATCACTTTATTATCTGTGGTGTTACATAGGACTGCAGGTCACATCTATACATTATCTGTACTCAGAGAGTTATCACTGTGTTATCTGTGGTGTTACATAGGACTGCAGGTCACATCTATACATTATCTGTACTCAGAGAGTTATCACTGTTATCTGTGGCGTTACATAGGACTGCAGGTCACATCTATACAATATCTGTACTCAGAGTTATCACTGTTATCTGTGGTGTTACATAGGACTGCAGGTCACATCTATCCATTATCTGTCCTCAGAGAGTTATCACTGTTATCTGTGGTGTTACATAGGACTGCAGGTCACATCTATACATTATCTGTATTCAGAGAGTTATCACTGTGTTATCTGTGGTGTTACATAGGACTGCAGGTCACATCTATACATTATCTGTACTCAGAGAGGTATCACTGTTATCTGTGGTGTTACATAGGACTGCAGGTCACATCTATACATTATCTGTACTCAGAGAGATATCACTGTGTTATCTGTGGTGTTGCATAGGACTGCAGGTCACATCTATACATTATCTGTACTCAGAGAGTTATCACTGTTATCTGTGGCGTTACATAGGACTGCAGGTCACATCTATACATTATCTGTACTCAGAGAGTTATCACTGTTATCTGTGGCGTTACATAGGACTGCAGGTCACATCTATACATTATCTGTACTCAGAGAGATATCACTGTGTTATCTGTGGTGTTACATAGGACTGCAGGTCACATCTATACATTATCTGTACTCAGAGAGTTATCACTGTTATCTGTGGTGTTACATAGGACTGCAGGTCACATCTATACAATATCTGTACTCAGAGTTATCACTGTTATCTGTGGTGTTACATAGGACTGCAGGTCACATCTATACATTATCTGTACTCAGAGAGTTATCACTGTGTTATCTGTGGTGTTACATAGGACTGCAGGTCACATCTATACATTATCTGTACTCAGAGATATCACTGTTATCTGTGGTGTTACATAGGACTGCAGGTCACATCTATACATTATCTGTACTCAGAGAGTTATCACTGTTATCTGTGGTGTTACATAGGACTGCAGGTCACATCTATACATTATCTGTACTCAGAGAGATATCACTGTGTTATCTGTGGTGTTACATAGGACTGCAGGTCACATCTATACATTATCTGTACTCAGAGAGTTATCACTGTGTTATCTGTGGTGTTACATAGGACTGCAGGTCACATCTATACATTATCTGTACTCAGAGAGTTATCACTGTGTTATCTGTGGTGTTACATAGGACTGCAGGTCACATCTATACATTATCTGTACTCAGAGAGTTATCACTGTGTTATCTGTGGTGTTACATAGGACTGCAGGTCACATCTATACATTATCTGTACTCAGAGAGTTATCACTTTATTATCTGTGGTGTTACATAGGACTGCAGGTCACATCTATACATTATCTGTACTCAGAGAGTTATCACTGTGTTATCTGTGGTGTTACATAGGACTGCAGGTCACATCTATACATTATCTGTACTCAGAGAGTTATCACTGTTATCTGTGGCGTTACATAGGACTGCAGGTCACATCTATACAATATCTGTACTCAGAGTTATCACTGTTATCTGTGGTGTTACATAGGACTGCAGGTCACATCTATACATTATCTGTCCTCAGAGAGTTATCACTGTTATCTGTGGTGTTACATAGGACTGCAGGTCACATCTATACATTATCTGTATTCAGAGAGTTATCACTGTGTTATCTGTGGTGTTACATAGGACTGCAGGTCACATCTATACATTATCTGTACTCAGAGAGGTATCACTGTTATCTGTGGTGTTACATAGGACTGCAGGTCACATCTATACATTATCTGTACTCAGAGAGATATCACTGTGTTATCTGTGGTGTTGCATAGGACTGCAGGTCACATCTATACATTATCTGTACTCAGAGAGTTATCACTGTTATCTGTGGCGTTACATAGGACTGCAGGTCACATCTATACATTATCTGTACTCAGAGAGTTATCACTGTTATCTGTGCCGTTACATAGGACTGCAGGTCACATCTATACAATATCTGTACTCAGAGTTATCACTGTTATCTGTGGTGTTACATAGGACTGCAGGTCACATCTATACATTATCTGTACTCAGAGAGTTATCACTGTGTTATCTGTGGTGTTACATAGGACTGCAGGTCACATCTATACATTATCTGTACTCAGAGAGTTATCACTGTGTTATCTGGGGTGTTACATAGGACTGCAGGTCACATCTATACATTATCTGTACTCAGAGAGTCATCACTGTGTTATCTGTGGTGTTACATAGGACTGCAGGTCACATCTATACATTATCTGTACTCAGAGAGTTATCACTGTGTTATCTGTGGTGTTACATAGGACTGCAGGTCACATCTATACATTATCTGTACTCAGAGAGTTATCACTGTGTTATCTGTGGTGTTACATAGGACTGCAGGTCACATCTATACATTATCTGTACTCACAGAGTTATCACTGTGTTATCTGTGGTGTTACATAGGACTGCAGGTCACATCTATACATTATCTGTACTCAGAGAGTTATCACTGTTATCTGTGGTGTTACATAGGACTGCAGGTCACATCTATACATTATCTGTACTCAGAGATATCACTGTGTTATCTGTGGTGTTACATAGGACTGCAGGTCACATCTATACATTATCTGTACTCAGAGAGTTATCACTGTGTTATCTGGGGTGTTACATAGGACTGCAGGTCACATCTATACATTATCTGTACTCAGAGAGTTATCACTGTTATCTGTGGTGTTACATAGGACTGCAGGTCACATCTATACATTATCTGTACTCAGAGAGTTATCACTGTGTTATCTGTGGTGTTACATAGGACTGCAGGTCACATCTATACATTATCTGTACTCAGAGAGTTATCACTGTTATCTGTGGCGTTACATAGGACTGCAGGTCACATCTATACATTATCTGTACTCAGAGAGTTATCACTGTGTTATCTGTGGTGTTGCATAGGACTGCAGGTCACATCTATACATTATTTGTACTCAGAGAGTTATCACTGTGTTATCTGTGGCGTTACATAGGACTGCAGGTCACATCTATACATTATCTGTACTCAGAGAGTTATCACTGTTATCTGTGGTGTTACATAGGACTGCAGGTCACATCTATACTTTATCTGTACTCAAAGAGTTATCACTGTTATCTGTGGTGTTACATAGGACTGCAGGTCACATCTATACATTATCTGTACTCAAAGAGTTATCACTGTTATCTGTGGTGTTACATAGGACTGCAAGTCACATCTATACATTATCTGTACTCAGAGAGTTATCACTGTGTTATCTGTGGTGTTACATAGGACTGCAGGTCACATCTATACATTATCTGTACTCAGAGAGTTATCACTGTTATCTGTGGTGTTACATAGGACTGCAGGTCACATCTACTACATTATCTGTACTCAGAAAGTTATCACTGTGTTATCTGTGGTGTTACATAGGACTGCAGGTCACATCTATACATTATCTGTACTCAGAGAGTTATCACTGTTATATGTGGTGTTACATAGGACTGCAGGTCACATCTATACATTATCTGTACTCAGAGAGTTATCACTGTGTTATCTGTGCTGTTACATAGGACTGCAGGTCACATCTATACATTATCTGTACTCAGAGAGTTATCACTGTGTTATCTGTGGTGTTACATAGGACTGCAGGTCACATCTATACATTATCTGTACTCAGAGAGTTATCACTGTGTTATCTGTTTTGTTACATAGGACTGCAGGTCACATCTATACATTATCTGTACTCAGAGAGTTATCACTGTTATCTGTGGTGTTACATAGGACTGCAGGTCACATCTACTACATTATCTGTGCTCAGAGAGTTATCACTGTTATCTGTGGTGTTACATAGGACTGCAAGTCACATCTATACATTATCTGTACTCAGAGAGTTATCACTGTGTTATCTGTGGTGTTACATAGGACTGCAGGTCACATCTATACATTATCTGTACTCAGAGAGTTATCACTGTTATCTGTGGTGTTACATAGGACTGCAGGTCACATCTACTACATTATCTGTACTCAGAAAGTTATCACTGTGTTATCTGTGGTGTTACATAGGACTGCAGGTCACATCTATACATTATCTGTACTCAGAGAGTTATCACTGTTATATGTGGTGTTACATAGGACTGCAGGTCACATCTATACATTATCTGTACTCAGAGAGTTATCACTGTGTTATCTGTGCTGTTACATAGGACTGCAGGTCACATCTATACATTATCTGTACTCAGAGAGTTATCACTGTGTTATCTGTGGTGTTACATAGGACTGCAGGTCACATCTATACATTATCTGTACTCAGAGAGTTATCACTGTGTTATCTGTTTTGTTACATAGGACTGCAGGTCACATCTATACATTATCTGTACTCAGAGAGTTATCACTGTTATCTGTGGTGTTACATAGGACTGCAGGTCACATCTACTACATTATCTGTGCTCAGAGAGTTATCACTGTTATCTGTGGTGTTACATAGGACTGCAGGTCACATCTATACATTATCTGTACTCAGAGTTATCACTGTGTTATCTGTGGTGTTACATAGGACTGCAGGTCACATCTATACATTATCTGTACTCAGAGAGTTATCACGGTGTTATCTGTGGTGTTACATAGGACTGCAGGTCACATCTATACATTATCTGTACTCAGAGAGTTATCACTGTGTTATCTGTGATGTTACATAGGACTGCAGGTCACATCTATACATTATCTGTACTCAGAGAGTTATGACTGTTATCTGTGCTGTTACATAGGACTGCAGGTCACATCTACTACATTATCTGTGCTCAGAGAGTTATCACTGTTATCTGTGGTGTTACATAGGACTGCAGGTCACATCTATACATTATCTGTACTCAGAGTTATCACTGTGTTATCTGTGGTGTTACATAGGACTGCAGGTCACATCTATACATTATCTGTACTCAGAGAGTTATCACTGTGTTATCTGTGATGTTACATAGGACTGCAGGTCACATCTATACATTATCTGTACTCAGAGAGTTATGACTGTTATCTGTGGTGTTACATAGGACTGCAGGTCACATCTATACATTATCTGTACTCAGAGAGTTATCACTGTGTTATCTGTGGTGTTACATAGGACTGCAGGTCACATCTATACATTATCTGTACTCAGAGAGATATCACTGTGTTATCTGTGGTGTTACATAGGACTGCAGGTCACATCTATACATTATCTGTACTCAGAGAGTTATCACTGTTATCTGTGCTGTTACATAGGACTGCAGGTCACATCTATACATTATCTGTACTCAGAGAGTTATCACTGTTATCTGTGGTGTTACATAGGACTGCAGGTCACATCTACTACATTATCTGTACTCAGAAAGTTATCACTGTGTTATCTGTGGTGTTACATAGGACTGCAGGTCACATCTATACATTATCTGTACTCAGAGAGTTATCACTGTTATATGTGGTGTTACATAGGACTGCAGGTCACATCTATACATTATCTGTACTCAGAGAGTTATCACTGTGTTATCTGTGCTGTTACATAGGACTGCAGGTCACATCTATACATTATCTGTACTCAGAGAGTTATCACTGTGTTATCTGTGGTGTTACATAGGACTGCAGGTCACATCTATACATTATCTGTACTCAGAGAGTTATCACTGTGTTATCTGTTTTGTTACATAGGACTGCAGGTCACATCTATACATTATCTGTACTCAGAGAGTTATCACTGTTATCTGTGGTGTTACATAGGACTGCAGGTCACATCTACTACATTATCTGTGCTCAGAGAGTTATCACTGTTATCTGTGGTGTTACATAGGACTGCAGGTCACATCTATACATTATCTGTACTCAGAGTTATCACTGTGTTATCTGTGGTGTTACATAGGACTGCAGGTCACATCTATACATTATCTGTACTCAGAGAGTTATCACGGTGTTATCTGTGGTGTTACATAGGACTGCAGGTCACATCTATACATTATCTGTACTCAGAGAGTTATCACTGTGTTATCTGTGATGTTACATAGGACTGCAGGTCACATCTATACATTATCTGTACTCAGAGAGTTATGACTGTTATCTGTGCTGTTACATAGGACTGCAGGTCACATCTACTACATTATCTGTGCTCAGAGAGTTATCACTGTTATCTGTGGTGTTACATAGGACTGCAGGTCACATCTATACATTATCTGTACTCAGAGTTATCACTGTGTTATCTGTGGTGTTACATAGGACTGCAGGTCACATCTATACATTATCTGTACTCAGAGAGTTATCACTGTGTTATCTGTGATGTTACATAGGACTGCAGGTCACATCTATACATTATCTGTACTCAGAGAGTTATGACTGTTATCTGTGGTGTTACATAGGACTGCAGGTCACATCTATACATTATCTGTACTCAGAGAGATATCACTGTGTTATCTGTGGTGTTACATAGGACTGCAGGTCACATCTATACATTATCTGTACTCAGAGAGTTATCACTGTTATCTGTGCTGTTACATAGGACTGCAGGTCACATCTATACATTATCTGTACTCAGAGAGTTATCACTGTTATCTGTGGTGTTACATAGGACTGCAGGTCACATCTATACATTATCTGTACTCAGAGAGTTATCACTGTTATCTGTGGTGTTACATAGGACTGCAGGTCACATCTATACATTATCTGTACTCAGAGAGTTATCACTGTGTTATCTGTGGTGTTACATAGGACTGCAAGTCACATCTATACATTATCTGTACTCAGAGAGTTATCACTGTGTTATCTGTGGTGTTACATAGGACTGCAGGTCACATCTATACATTATCTGTACTCAGAGAGTTATCACTGTGTTATCTGGGGTGTTACATAGGACTGCAGGTCACATCTATACATTATCTGTACTCAGAGAGTTATCACTGTTATCTGTGGTGTTACATAGGACTGCAGGTCACATCTACTACATTATCTGTACTCAGAAAGTTATCACTGTGTTATCTGTGCTGTTACATAGGACTGCAGGTCACATCTATACATTATCTGTACTCAGAGAGTTATCACTGTGTTATCTGTGATGTTACATAGGACTGCAGGTCACATCTATACATTATCTGTACTCAGAGAGTTATCACTGTTATCTGTGGCGTTACATAGGACTGTAGGTCACATCTATACATTATCTGTACTCAGAGAGTTATCACTGTTATCTGTGGCGTTACATAGGACTGCAGGTCACATCTATACATTATCTGTACTCAGAGAGTTATCACTGTGTTATCTGTGGTGTTACATAGGACTGCAGGTCACATCTATACATTATCTGTACTCAGAGAGTTATCACTGTTATCTGTGGTGTTACATAGGACTGCAGGTCACATCTATACATTATCTGTACTCAAAGAGTTATCACTGTTATCTGTGGTGTTACATAGGACTGCAGGTCACCTCTATACATTATCTGTACTCAGAGAGTTATCACTGTGTTATCTGTGGTGTTACATAGGACTGCAGGTCACCTCTATACATTATCTGTACTCAGAGAGTTATCACTGTGTTATCTGTGGTGTTACATAGGACTGCAGGTCACATCTATACATTATCTGTACTCAGAGAGTTATCACTGTTATCTGTGGTGTTACATAGGACTGCAGGTCACATCTATACATTATCTGTACTCAGAGAGTTATCACTGTTATCTGTGGTGTTACATAGGACTGCAGGTCACATCTATACATTATCTGTACTCAGAGAGTTATCACTGTGTTATCTGTGGTGTTACATAGGACTGCAGGTCACATCTATACATTATCTGTACTCAGAGAGTTATCACTGTGTTATCTGTTTTGTTACATAGGACTGCAGGTCACATCTATACATTATCTGTACTCAGAGAGTTATCACTGTTATCTGTGGTGTTACATAGGACTGCAGGTCACATCTATACATTATCTGTACTCAGAGAGTTATCACTGTTATCTGTGGTGTTACATAGGACTGCAGGTCACATCTATACATTATCTGTACTCAGAGAGTTATCACTGTTATCTGTGGTGTTACATAGGACTGCAGGTCACATCTATACATTATCTGTACTCAGAGAGTTATCACTGTGTTATCTGTGGTGTTACATAGGACTGCAGGTCACATCTATACATTATCTGTACTCAGAGAGTTATCACTGTTATCTGTGGTGTTACATAGGACTGCAGGTCACATCTACTACATTATCTGTACTCAGAGAGTTATCACTGTGTTATCTGTGGTGTTACATAGGACTGCAGGTCACATCTATACATTGTCTGTACTCAGAGAGTTATCACGGTGTTATCTGTGGTGTTACATAGGACTGCAGGTCACATCTATACATTATCTGTACTCAGAGAGTTATCACTGTTATCTGTGGTGTTACATAGGACTGCAGGTCACATCTATACATTATCTGTACTCAGAGAGTTATCACTGTTATCTGGGGTGTTACATAGGACTGCAGGTCACATCTATACATTATCTGTACTCAGATAGTTATCACTGTTATCTGTGGTGTTACATAGGACTGCAGGTCACATCTATACATTATCTGTACTCAGAGAGTTATCACTGTGTTATCTGTGGTGTTACATAGGACTGCAGGTGACATCTATACATTATCTGTACTCAGAGAGTTATCACTGTGTTATCTGTGGTGTTACATAGGACTGCAGGTCACATCTATACATTATCTGTACTCAGAGAGTTATCACTGTGTTATCTGTGGTGTTACATAGGACTGCAGGTCACATCTATACATTATCTGTACTCAGAGAGTTATCACTGTTATCTGTGGTGTTACATAGGACTGCAGGTCACATCTATACATTATCTGTACTCAGAGAGTTATCACTGTGTTATCTGTGGTGTTACATAGGACTGCAGGTCACATCTATACATTATCTGTACTCAGAGAGTTATCACTGTTATCTGTGGTGTTACATAGGACTGCAGGTCACATCTATACATTATCTGTACTCAGAAAGTTATCACTGTTATCGGTGGTGTTACATAGGACTGCAGGTCACATCTATACATTATCTGTACTCAGAGAGTTATCACTGTTATCTGTGGTGTTACATAGGACTGCAGGTCACATCTATACATTATCTGTACTCAGAGAGTTATCACTGTGTTATCTGTGGTGTTACATAGGACTGCAGGTCACATCTACATATTATCTGTACTCAGAGAGTTATCACTGTTATCTGTGGTGTTACATAGGACTGCAGGTCACATCTATACATTATCTGTACTCAGAGTTATCACTGTGTTATCTGTGGTGTTACATAGGACTGCAGGTCACATCTATACATTATCTGTACTCAGAGAGTTATCAATGTTATCTGTGGTGTTACATAGGACTGCAGGTCACATCTATACATTATCTGTACTCAGAGAGTTATCACTGTGTTATCTGTGGTGTTACATAGGACTGCAGGTCACATCTGTACATTATCTGTACTCAGAGAGTTATCACCGTGTTATCTGTGGTGTTACATAGGACTGCAGGTCACATCTATATATTATCTGTACTCAGAGTTATCACTGTTATCTGTGGTGTTACATAGGACTGCAGGTCACATCTATACATTATCTGTACTCAGAGAGTTATCACTGTTATCTGTGGTGTTACATAGGACTGCAGGTCACATCTATACATTATCTGTACTCAGAGAGTTATCACTGTGTTATCTGTGGTGTTACATAGGACTGCAGGTCACATCTATACATTATCTGTACTCAGAGAGTTATCACTGTGTTATCTGTGGTGTTACATAGGACTGCAGGTCACATCTATACATTATCTGTACCCAGAGAGTTATCACTGTGTTATCTGTGGTGTTACATAGGACTGCAGGTGACATCTATACATTATCTGTACTCAGAGAGTTATCACTGTTATCTGTGGTGTTACATAGGACTGCAGGTCACATCTACTACATTATCTGTACTCAGAGAGTTATCACTGTGTTATCTGTGGTGTTACATAGGACTGCAGGTGACATCTATACATTATCTGTACTCAGAGAGTTATCACTGTTATCTGTGGTGTTACATAGGACTGCAGGTCACATCTACTACATTATCTGTACTCAGAGAGTTATCACTGTTATCTGTGGTGTTACATAGGACTGCAGGTCACATCTATACATTATCTGTACTCAGAGAGTTATCACTGCGTTATCTGTGGGGTTACATAGGACTGCAGGTCACATCTATACATTATCTGTACTCAGAGAGTTATCACTGTTATCTGTGGTGTTACATAGGACTGCAGGTCACATCTATACATTATCTGTACTCAGAGAGTTATCACTGTGTTATCTGTGGTGTTACATAGGACTGCAGGTCACATCTATACATTATCTGTACTCAGAGAGTTATCACTGTTATCTGTGGTGTTACATAGGACTGCAGGTCACATCTATACATTATCTGTACTCAGAGAGTTATCACTGTGTTATCTGTGGTGTTACATAGGACTGCAGGTCACATCTATACATTATCTGTACTCAGATAGTTATCACTGTGTTATCTGTGGTGTTACATAGGACTGCAGGTCACATCTATACATTATCTGTACTCAGATAGTTATCACTGTGTTATCTGTGGTGTTACATAGGACTGCAGGTCACATCTATACATTATCTGTACTCAGAGTTATCACTGTTATCTGTGGTGTTACATAGGACTGCAGGTCACATCTATACATTATCTGTACTCAGAGAGTTATCACTGTTATCTGTGGTGTTACATAGGACTGCAGGTCACATCTATACATTATCTGTACTCAGAGAGTTATCACTGTGTTATCTGTGGTGTTACATAGGACTGCAGGTCACATCTATACATTATCTGTACTCAGAGAGTTATCACTGTTATCTGTGGTGTTACATAGGACTGCAGGTCACATCTATACATTATCTGTACTCAGAGAGTTATCACTGTGTTATCTGTGGTGTTACATAGGACTGCAGGTCACATCTATACATTATCTGTACTCAGAGAGTTATCACTGTTATCTCTGGTGTTACATAGGACTGCAGGTCACATCTATACATTATCTGTACTCAGAGAGTTATCACTGTGTTATCTGTGGTGTTACATAGGACTGCAGGTCACATCTATACATTATCTGTACTCAGAGAGTTATCACTGTTATCTGTGGTGTTACATAGGACTGCAGGTCACATCTATACATTATCTGTACTCAGAGAGTTATCACTGTGTTATCTGTGGTGTTACATAGGACTGCAGGTCACATCTATACATTATCTGTACTCCGAGAGTTATCACTGTGTTATCTGTGGTGTTACATAGGACTGCAGGTGACATCTATACATTATCTGTACTCAGAGAGTTATCACAGTGTTATCTGTGGTGTTACATAGGACTGCAGGTCACATCTATACATTATCTGTACTCAGAGAGTTATCACTGTGTTATCTGTGGTGTTGCATAGGACTGCAGGTCACATCTATACATTATCTGTACTCAGAGAGTTATCACTGTTATCTGTGGCGTTACATAGGACTGCAGGTCACATCTATACATTATCTGTACTCAGAGAGTTATCACTGTTATCTGTGCCGTTACATAGGACTGCAGGTCACATCTATACAATATCTGTACTCAGAGTTATCACTGTTATCTGTGGTGTTACATAGGACTGCAGGTCACATCTATACATTATCTGTACTCAGAGAGTTATCACTGTTATCTGTGGTGTTACATAGGACTGCAGGTCACATCTATACATTATCTGTACTCATAGAGTTATCACTGTGTTATCTGTGGTGTTACATAGGACTGCAGGTCACATCTATACATTATCTGTACTCAGAGAGTTATCACTGTGTTATCTGGGGTGTTACATAGGACTGCAGGTCACATCTATACATTATCTGTACTCAGAGAGTCATCACTGTGTTATCTGTGGTGTTACATAGGACTGCAGGTCACATCTATACATTATCTGTACTCAGAGAGTTATCACTGTGTTATCTGTGGTGTTACATAGGACTGCAGGTCACATCTATACATTATCTGTACTCAGAGAGTTATCACTGTGTTATCTGTGGTGTTACATAGGACTGCAGGTCACATCTATACATTATCTGTACTCACAGAGTTATCACTGTGTTATCTGTGGTGTTACATAGGACTGCAGGTCACATCTATACATTATCTGTACTCAGAGAGTTATCACTGTTATCTGTGGTGTTACATAGGACTGCAGGTCACATCTATACATTATCTGTACTCAGAGATATCACTGTGTTATCTGTGGTGTTACATAGGACTGCAGGTCACATCTATACATTATCTGTACTCAGAGAGTTATCACTGTGTTATCTGGGGTGTTACATAGGACTGCAGGTCACATCTATACATTATCTGTACTCAGAGAGTTATCACTGTTATCTGTGGTGTTACATAGGACTGCAGGTCACATCTATACATTATCTGTACTCAGAGAGTTATCACTGTGTTATCTGTGGTGTTACATAGGACTGCAGGTCACATCTATACATTATCTGTACTCAGAGAGTTATCACTGTTATCTGTGGCGTTACATAGGACTGCAGGTCACATCTATACATTATCTGTACTCAGAGAGTTATCACTGTGTTATCTGTGGTGTTGCATAGGACTGCAGGTCACATCTATACATTATCTGTACTCAGAGAGTTATCACTGTGTTATCTGTGGCGTTACATAGGACTGCAGGTCACATCTATACATTATCTGTACTCAGAGAGATATCACTGTGTTATCTGTGGTGTTACATAGGACTGCAGGTCACATCTATACATTATCTGTACTCAGAGAGTTATCACTGTTATCTGTGGTGTTACATAGGACTGCAGGTCACATATATACATTATCTGTACTCAAAGAGTTATCACTGTTATCTGTGGTGTTACATAGGACTGCAGGTCACATCTATACATTATCTGTACTCAAAGAGTTATCACTGTTATCTGTGGTGTTACATAGGACTGCAAGTCACATCTATACATTATCTGTACTCAGAGAGTTATCACTGTGTTATCTGTGGTGTTACATAGGACTGCAGGTCACATCTATACATTATCTGTACTCAGAGAGTTATCACTGTTATCTGTGGTGTTACATAGGACTGCAGGTCACATCTACTACATTATCTGTACTCAGAGAGTTATCACTGTGTTATCTGTGGTGTTACATAGGACTGCAGGTCACATCTATACATTATCTGTACTCAGAGAGTTATCACTGTTATCTCTGGTGTTACATAGGACTGCAGGTCACATCTATACATTATCTGTACTCAGAGAGTTATCACTGTGTTATCTGTGGTGTTACATAGGACTGCAGGTCACATCTATACATTATCTGTACTCAGAGAGTTATCACTGTTATCTGTGGTGTTACATAGGACTGCAGGTCACATCTATACATTATCTGTACTCAGAGAGTTATCACTGTGTTATCTGTGGTGTTACATAGGACTGCAGGTCACATCTATACATTATCTGTACTCCGAGAGTTATCACTGTGTTATCTGTGGTGTTACATAGGACTGCAGGTGACATCTATACATTATCTGTACTCAGAGAGTTATCACAGTGTTATCTGTGGTGTTACATAGGACTGCAGGTCACATCTATACATTATCTGTACTCAGAGAGTTATCACTGTGTTATCTGTGGTGTTGCATAGGACTGCAGGTCACATCTATACATTATCTGTACTCAGAGAGTTATCACTGTTATCTGTGGCGTTACATAGGACTGCAGGTCACATCTATACATTATCTGTACTCAGAGAGTTATCACTGTTATCTGTGCCGTTACATAGGACTGCAGGTCACATCTATACAATATCTGTACTCAGAGTTATCACTGTTATCTGTGGTGTTACATAGGACTGCAGGTCACATCTATACATTATCTGTACTCAGAGAGTTATCACTGTTATCTGTGGTGTTACATAGGACTGCAGGTCACATCTATACATTATCTGTACTCATAGAGTTATCACTGTGTTATCTGTGGTGTTACATAGGACTGCAGGTCACATCTATACATTATCTGTACTCAGAGAGTTATCACTGTGTTATCTGGGGTGTTACATAGGACTGCAGGTCACATCTATACATTATCTGTACTCAGAGAGTCATCACTGTGTTATCTGTGGTGTTACATAGGACTGCAGGTCACATCTATACATTATCTGTACTCAGAGAGTTATCACTGTGTTATCTGTGGTGTTACATAGGACTGCAGGTCACATCTATACATTATCTGTACTCAGAGAGTTATCACTGTGTTATCTGTGGTGTTACATAGGACTGCAGGTCACATCTATACATTATCTGTACTCACAGAGTTATCACTGTGTTATCTGTGGTGTTACATAGGACTGCAGGTCACATCTATACATTATCTGTACTCAGAGAGTTATCACTGTTATCTGTGGTGTTACATAGGACTGCAGGTCACATCTATACATTATCTGTACTCAGAGATATCACTGTGTTATCTGTGGTGTTACATAGGACTGCAGGTCACATCTATACATTATCTGTACTCAGAGAGTTATCACTGTGTTATCTGGGGTGTTACATAGGACTGCAGGTCACATCTATACATTATCTGTACTCAGAGAGTTATCACTGTTATCTGTGGTGTTACATAGGACTGCAGGTCACATCTATACATTATCTGTACTCAGAGAGTTATCACTGTGTTATCTGTGGTGTTACATAGGACTGCAGGTCACATCTATACATTATCTGTACTCAGAGAGTTATCACTGTTATCTGTGGCGTTACATAGGACTGCAGGTCACATCTATACATTATCTGTACTCAGAGAGTTATCACTGTGTTATCTGTGGTGTTGCATAGGACTGCAGGTCACATCTATACATTATCTGTACTCAGAGAGTTATCACTGTGTTATCTGTGGCGTTACATAGGACTGCAGGTCACATCTATACATTATCTGTACTCAGAGAGATATCACTGTGTTATCTGTGGTGTTACATAGGACTGCAGGTCACATCTATACATTATCTGTACTCAGAGAGTTATCACTGTTATCTGTGGTGTTACATAGGACTGCAGGTCACATATATACATTATCTGTACTCAAAGAGTTATCACTGTTATCTGTGGTGTTACATAGGACTGCAGGTCACATCTATACATTATCTGTACTCAAAGAGTTATCACTGTTATCTGTGGTGTTACATAGGACTGCAAGTCACATCTATACATTATCTGTACTCAGAGAGTTATCACTGTGTTATCTGTGGTGTTACATAGGACTGCAGGTCACATCTATACATTATCTGTACTCAGAGAGTTATCACTGTTATCTGTGGTGTTACATAGGACTGCAGGTCACATCTACTACATTATCTGTACTCAGAAAGTTATCACTGTGTTATCTGTGGTGTTACATAGGACTGCAGGTCACATCTATACATTATCTGTACTCAGAGAGTTATCACTGTTATATGTGGTGTTACATAGGACTGCAGGTCACATCTATACATTATCTGTACTCAGAGAGTTATCACTGTGTTATCTGTGCTGTTACATAGGACTGCAGGTCACATCTATACATTATCTGTACTCAGAGAGTTATCACTGTGTTATCTGTGGTGTTACATAGGACTGCAGGTCACATCTATACATTATCTGTACTCAGAGAGTTATCACTGTGTTATCTGTTTTGTTACATAGGACTGCAGGTCACATCTATACATTATCTGTACTCAGAGAGTTATCACTGTTATCTGTGGTGTTACATAGGACTGCAGGTCACATCTACTACATTATCTGTGCTCAGAGAGTTATCACTGTTATCTGTGGTGTTACATAGGACTGCAGGTCACATCTATACATTATCTGTACTCAGAGTTATCACTGTGTTATCTGTGGTGTTACATAGGACTGCAGGTCACATCTATACATTATCTGTACTCAGAGAGTTATCACGGTGTTATCTGTGGTGTTACATAGGACTGCAGGTCACATCTATACATTATCTGTACTCAGAGAGTTATCACTGTGTTATCTGTGATGTTACATAGGACTGCAGGTCACATCTATACATTATCTGTACTCAGAGAGTTATGACTGTTATCTGTGCTGTTACATAGGACTGCAGGTCACATCTATACATTATCTGTACTCAGAGAGTTATCACTGTGTTATCTGTGGTGTTACATAGGACTGCAGGTCACATCTATACATTATCTGTACTCAGAGAGTTATCACTGTGTTATCTGTGGTGTTACATAGGACTGCAGGTCACATCTATACAATATCTGTACTCAGAGAGTTATCACTGTGTTATCTGTTTTGTTACATAGGACTGCAGGTCACATCTATACATTATCTGTACTCAGAGAGTTATCACTGTTATCTGTGGTGTTACATAGGACTGCAGGTCACATCTACTACATTATCTGTGCTCAGAGAGTTATCACTGTTATCTGTGGTGTTACATAGGACTGCAGGTCACATCTATACATTATCTGTACTCAGAGAGTTATCACTGTGTTATCTGTGATGTTACATAGGACTGCAGGTCACATCTATACATTATCTGTACTCAGAGAGTTATGACTGTTATCTGTGGTGTTACATAGGACTGCAGGTCACATCTATACATTATCTGTACTCAGAGTTATCACTGTTATCTGTGGTGTTACATAGGACTGCAGGTCACATCTATACATTATCTGTACTCAGAGAGATATCACTGTGTTATCTGTGGTGTTACATAGGACTGCAGGTCACATCTATACATTATCTGTACTCAGAGAGTTATCACTGTTATCTGTGCTGTTACATAGGACTGCAGGTCACATCTATACATTATCTGTACTCAGAGAGTTATCACTGTTATCTGTGGTGTTACATAGGACTGCAGGTCACATCTATACATTATCTGTACTCAGAGAGTTATCACTGTTATCTGTGGTGTTACATAGGACTGCAGGTCACATCTATACATTATCTGTACTCAGAGAGTTATCACTGTGTTATCTGTGGTGTTACATAGGACTGCAGGTCACATCTATACATTATCTGTACTCAGAGAGTTATCACTGTGTTATCTGTGGTGTTACATAGGACTGCAGGTCACATCTATACATTATCTGTACTCAGAGAGTTATCACTGTGTTATCTGGGGTGTTACATAGGACTGCAGGTCACATCTATACATTATCTGTACTCAGAGAGTTATCACTGTTATCTGTGGTGTTACATAGGACTGCAGGTCACATCTACTACATTATCTGTACTCAGAAAGTTATCACTGTGTTATCTGTGCTGTTACATAGGACTGCAGGTCACATCTATACATTATCTGTACTCAGAGAGTTATCACTGTGTTATCTGTGATGTTACATAGGACTGCAGGTCACATCTATACATTATCTGTACTCAGAGAGTTATCACTGTTATCTGTGGCGTTACATAGGACTGCAGGTCACATCTATACATTATCTGTACTCAGAGAGTTATCACTGTTATCTGTGGCGTTACATAGGACTGCAGGTCACATCTATACATTATCTGTACTCAGAGAGTTATCACTGTTATCTGTGGTGTTACATAGGACTGCAGGTCACATCTATACATTATCTGTACTCAGAGAGTTATCACTGTTATCTGTGGTGTTACATAGGACTGCAGGTCACATCTATACATTATCTGTACTCAGAGAGTTATCACTGTTATCTGTGGTGTTACATAGGACTGCAGGTCACATCTATACATTATCTGTACTCAGAGAGTTATCACTGTGTTATCTGTGGTGTTACATAGGACTGCAGGTCACATCTATACATTATCTGTACTCAGAGAGTTATCACTGTTATCTGTGGTGTTACATAGGACTGCAGGTCACATCTATACATTATCTGTACTCAAAGAGTTATCACTGTTATCTGTGGTGTTACATAGGACTGCAGGTCACCTCTATACATTATCTGTACTCAGAGAGTTATCACTGTGTTATCTGTGGTGTTACATAGGACTGCAGGTCACCTCTATACATTATCTGTACTCAGAGAGTTATCACTGTGTTATCTGTGGTGTTACATAGGACTGCAGGTCACATCTATACATTATCTGTACTCAGAGAGTTATCACTGTTATCTGTGGTGTTACATAGGACTGCAGGTCACATCTACTACATTATCTGTACTCAGAGAGTTATCACTGTGTTATCTGTGGTGTTACATAGGACTGCAGGTCACATCTATACATTATCTGTACTCAGAGAGTTATCACTGTGTTATCTGTTTTGTTACATAGGACTGCAGGTCACATCTATACATTATCTGTACTCAGAGAGTTATCACTGTTATCTGTGGTGTTACATAGGACTGCAGGTCACATCTACTACATTATCTGTACTCAGAGAGTTATCTCTGTGTTATCTGTGGTGTTACATAGGACTGCAGGTCACATCTATACATTGTCTGTACTCAGAGAGTTATCACGGTGTTATCTGTGGTGTTACATAGGACTGCAGGTCACATCTATACATTATCTGTACTCAGAGAGTTATCACTGTTATCTGGGGTGTTACATAGGACTGCAGGTCACATCTATACATTATCTGTACTCAGATAGTTATCACTGTTATCTGTGGTGTTACATAGGACTGCAGGTCACATCTATACATTATCTGTACTCAGAGAGTTATCACTGTGTTATCTGTGGTGTTACACAGGACTGCAGGTGACATCTATACATTATCTGTACTCAGAGAGTTATCACTGTGTTATCTGTGGTGTTACATAGGACTGCAGGTCACATCTATACATTATCTGTACTCAGAGAGTTATCACTGTTATCTGTGGTGTTACATAGGACTGCAGGTCACATCTATACATTATCTGTACTCAGATAGTTATCACTGTTATCTGTGGTGTTACATAGGACTGCAGGTCACATCTATACATTATCTGTACTCAGAGAGTTATCACTGTGTTATCTGTGGTGTTACATAGGACTGCAGGTCACATCTATACATTATCTGTACTCAGAGAGTTATCACTGTTATCTGTGGTGTTACATAGGACTGCAGGTCACATCTATACATTATCTGTACTCAGAGAGTTATCACTGTGTTATCTGTGGTGTTACATAGGACTGCAGGTCACATCTATACATTATCTGTACTCAGAGAGTTATCACTGTTATCTGTGGTGTTACATAGGACTGCAGGTCACATCTATACATTATCTGTACTCAGAAAGTTATCACTGTTATCGGTGGTGTTACATAGGACTGCAGGTCACATCTATACATTATCTGTACTCAGAGAGTTATCACTGTTATCTGTGGTGTTACATAGGACTGCAGGTCACATCTATACATTATCTGTACTCAGAGAGTTATCACTGTGTTATCTGTGGTGTTACATAGGACTGCAGGTCACATCTACATATTATCTGTACTCAGAGAGTTATCACTGTTATCTGTGGTGTTACATAGGACTGCAGGTCACATCTATACATTATCTGTACTCAGAGTTATCACTGTGTTATCTGTGGTGTTACATAGGACTGCAGGTCAGATCTATACATTATCTGTACTCAGAGAGTTATCACTGTGTTATCTGTGGTGTTACATAGGACTGCAGGTCACATCTATACATTATCTGTACTCAGAGAGTTATCAATGTTATCTGTGGTGTTACATAGGACTGCAGGTCACATCTATACATTATCTGTACTCAGAGAGTTATCACTGTGTTATCTGTGGTGTTACATAGGACTGCAGGTCACATCTATACATTATCTGTACTCAGAGAGTTATCACCGTGTTATCTGTGGTGTTACATAGGACTGCAGGTCACATCTATATATTATCTGTACTCAGAGTTATCACTGTTATCTGTGGTGTTACATAGGACTGCAGGTCACATCTATACATTATCTGTACTCAGAGAGTTATCACTGTTATCTGTGGTGTTACATAGGACTGCAGGTCACATCTATACATTATCTGTACTCAGAGAGTTATCACTGTGTTATCTGTGGTGTTACATAGGACTGCAGGTCACATCTATACATTATCTGTACTCAGAGAGTTATCACTGTGTTATCTGTGGTGTTACATAGGACTGCAGGTCACATCTATACATTATCTGTACCCAGAGAGTTATCACTGTGTTATCTGTGGTGTTACATAGGACTGCAGGTGACATCTATACATTATCTGTACTCAGAGAGTTATCACTGTTATCTGTGGTGTTACATAGGACTGCAGGTCACATCTACTACATTATCTGTACTCAGAGAGTTATCACTGTGTTATCTGTGGTGTTACATAGGACTGCAGGTGACATCTATACATTATCTGTACTCAGAGAGTTATCACTGTGTTATCTGTGGTGTTACATAGGACTGCAGGTCACATCTATACATTATCTGTACTCAGAGAGTTATCACTGCGTTATCTGTGGGGTTACATAGGACTGCAGGTCACATCTATACATTATCTGTACTCAGAGAGTTATCACTGTGTTATCTGTGGTGTTACATAGGACTGCAGGTCACATCTATGCATTATCTGTACTCAGATAGTTATCACTGTGTTATCTGTGGTGTTACATAGGACTGCAGGTCACATCTATACATTATCTGTACTCAGAGAGTTATCACTGTGTTATCTGTGGTGTTACATAGGACTGCAGGTCACATCTATACATTATCTGTACTCAGAGTTATCACTGTTATCTGTGGTGTTACATAGGACTGCAGGTCACATCTATACATTATCTGTACTCAGAGAGTTATCACTGTTATCTGTGGTGTTACATAGGACTGCAGGTCACATCTATACATTATCTGTACTCAGAGAGTTATCAATGTGTTATCTGTGGTGTTTCATAGGACTGCAGGTCACATCTATACATTATCTGTACTCAGAGAGTTATCACTGTTATCTGTGGTGTTACATAGGACTGCAGGTCACATCTATACATTATCTGTACTCAGAGAGTTATCACTGTGTTATCTGTGGTGTTACATAGGACTGCAGGTCACATCTATACATTATCTGTACTCAGAGAGTTATCACTGTTATCTCTGGTGTTACATAGGACTGCAGGTCACATCTATACATTATCTGTACTCAGAGAGTTATCACTGTGTTATCTGTGGTGTTACATAGGACTGCAGGTCACATCTATACATTATCTGTACTCAGAGAGTTATCACTGTTATCTGTGGTGTTACATAGGACTGCAGGTCACATCTATACATTATCTGTACTCAGAGAGTTATCACTGTGTTATCTGTGGTGTTACATAGGACTGCAGGTCACATCTATACATTATCTGTACTCCGAGAGTTATCACTGTGTTATCTGTGGTGTTACATAGGACTGCAGGTGACATCTATACATTATCTGTACTCAGAGAGTTATCACAGTGTTATCTGTGGTGTTACATAGGACTGCAGGTCACATCTATACATTATCTGTACTCAGAGAGTTATCACTGTGTTATCTGTGGTGTTACATAGGACTGCAGGTCACATCTATACATTATCTGTACTCAGAGAGTTATCACTGTTATCTGTGGTGTTACATAGGACTGCAGGTCACATCTATACATTATCTGTACTCAGAGAGATATCACTGTGTTATCTGTGGTGTTACATAGGACTGCAGGTCACATCTATACATTATCTGTACTCATAGAGTTATCACTGTGTTATCTGTGGTGTTACATAGGACTGCAGGTCACATCTATACATTATCTGTACTCAGAGAGTTATCACTGTTATCTGTGGTGTTACATAGGACTGCAGGTCACATCTATACATTATCTGTACTCAGAGAGTTATCACTGTTATCTGTGGTGTTACATAGGACTGCAGGTCACATCTATACATTATCTGTACTCAGAGAGTTATCACTGTTATCTGTGGTGTTACATAGGACTGCAGGTCACATCTATACATTATCTGTACTCAGAGAGTTATCACTGTTATCTGTGGTGTTACATAGGACTGCAGGTCACATCTATACATCATCTGTACTCAGAGAGTTATCACTGTGTTATCTGTGGTGTTACATAGGACTGCAGGTCTCATCTATACATTATTTGTACTCAGAGAGTTATCACTGTTATCTGTGGTGTTACATAGGACTGCAGGTCACATCTACACATTATCTGTACTCAGATAGTTATCACTGTTATCTGTGGTGTTACATAGGACTGCAGGTTACATCTACTACATTATCTGTACTCAGAGAGTTATCACTGTGTTATCTGTGGTGTTACATAGGACTGCAGATCACATCTATACATTATCTGTACTCAGAGAGTTATCACTGTGTTATCTGTGGTGTTACATAGGACTGCAGATCACATCTATACATTATCTGTACTCAGAGAGTTATCACTGTGTTATCTGTGCTGTTACATAGGACTGCAGATCACATCTATACATTATCTGTACTCAGAGAGTTATCACTGTGTTATCTGTGGTGTTACATAGGACTGCAGGTCACATCTATACATTATCTGTACTCAGAGAGTTATCACTGTGTTATCTGTTTTGTTACATAGGACTGCAGGTCACATCTATACATTATCTGTACTCAGAGAGTTATCACTGTTATCTGTGGTGTTACATAGGACTGCAGGTCACATCTACTACATTATCTGTGCTCAGAGAGTTATCACTGTGTTATCTGTGGTGTTACATAGGACTGCAGGTCACATCTATACATTATCTGTACTCAGAGAGTTATCACTGTTATCTGTGGTGTTACATAGGACTGCAGGTCACATCTATACATTATCTGTACTCAGAGAGTTATCACTGTGTTATCTGTGGTGTTACATAGGACTGCAGGTCACATCTATACATTATCTGTACTCAGAGAGTTATCACTGTTATATGTGGTGTTACATAGGACTGCAGGTCACATCTATACATTATCTGTACTCAGAGAGTTATCACTGTGTTATCTGTGGTGTTACATAGGACTGCAGGTCACATCTATACATTATCTGTACTCAGAGAGTTATCACTGTGTTATCTGTTTTGTTACATAGGACTGCAGGTCACATCTATACATTATCTGTACTCAGAGAGTTATCACTGTTATCTGTGGTGTTACATAGGACTGCAGGTCACATCTACTACATTATCTGTGCTCAGAGAGTTATCACTGTGTTATCTGTGGTGTTACATAGGACTGCAGGTCACATCTATACATTATCTGTACTCAGAGAGTTATCACGGTGTTATCTGTGGTGTTACATAGGACTGCAGGTCACATCTATACATTATCTGTACTCAGAGAGTTATCACTGTGTTATCTGTGATGTTACATAGGACTGCAGGTCACATCTATACATTATCTGTACTCAGAGAGTTATGACTGTTATCTGTGGTGTTACATAGGACTGCAGGTCACATCTATACATTATCTGTACTCAGAGAGTTATCACTGTTATCTGTGCTGTTACATAGGACTGCAGGTCACATCTATACATTATCTGTACTCAGAGAGTTATCACTGTTATCTGTGGTGTTACATAGGACTGCAGGTCACATCTATACATTATCTGTACTCAGAGAGTTATCACTGTTATCTGTGGTGTTACATAGGACTGCAGGTCACATCTATACATTATCTGTACTCAGAGAGTTATCACTGTGTTATCTGTGGCGTTACATAGGACTGCAGGTCACATCTATACATTATCTGTACTCAGAGAGTTATCACTGTTATCTGTGGTGTTACATAGGACTGCAGGTCACATCTATACATTATCTGTACTCAGAGAGTTATCACTGTGTTATCTGTGGTGTTACATAGGACTGCAGCTCACATCTATACATTATCTGTACTCAGAGAGTTATCACTGTTATCTGTGGTGTTACATAGGACTGCAGGTCACATCTATACATTATCTGTACTCAGAGAGTTATCACTGTGTTATCTGTGGTGTTACATAGGACTGCAGGTCACATCTACTACATTATCTGTACTCAGAGAGTTATCACTGTTATCTGTGATGTTACATAGGACTGCAGGTCACATCTATACATTATCTGTACTCAGAGAGTTATCACTGTGTTATCTGGGGTGTTACATAGGACTGCAGGTCACATCTATACATTATCTGTACTCAGAGAGTTATCACTGTTATCTGTGGCGTTACATAGGACTGCAGGTCACATCTATACATTATCTGTACTCAGAGAGTTATCACTGTGTTATCTGTGGTGTTGCATAGGACTGCAGGTCACATCTATACATTATCTGTACTCAGAGAGTTATCACTGTTATCTGTGGTGTTACATAGGACTGCAGGTCACATCTATACATTATCTGTACTCAGAGAGTTATCACTGTGTTATCTGTGGCGTTACATAGGACTGCAGGTCACATCTATACATTATCTGTACTCAGAGAGTTATCACTGTTATCTGTGGTGTTACATAGGACTGCAGGTCACATCTATACATTATCTGTACTCAAAGAGTTATCACTGTTATCTGTGGTGTTACATAGGACTGCAGGTCACCTCTATACATTATCTGTACTCATAGAGTTATCACTGTTATCTGTGGTGTTACATAGGACTGCAAGTCACATCTATACATTATCTGTACTCAGAGAGTTATCACTGTGTTATCTGTGGTGTTACATAGGACTGCAGGTCACATCTATACATTATCTGTACTCAGAGAGTTATCACTGTTATCTGTGGTGTTACATAGGACTGCAGGTCACATCTACTACATTATCTGTACTCAGAAAGTTATCACTGTGTTATCTGTGGTGTTACATAGGACTGCAGGTCACATCTATACATTATCTGTACTCAGAGAGTTATCACTGTTATATGTGGTGTTACATAGGACTGCAGGTCACATCTATACATTATCTGTACTCAGAGAGTTATCACTGTGTTATCTGTGCTGTTACATAGGACTGCAGGTCACATCTATACATTATCTGTACTCAGAGAGTTATCACTGTGTTATCTGTGGTGTTACATAGGACTGCAGGTCACATCTATACATTATCTGTACTCAGAGAGTTATCACTGTTATCTGTGGTGTTACATAGGACTGCAGGTCACATCTATACATTATCTGTACTCAGAGAGTTATCACTGATATCTGTGGTGTTACATAGGACTGCAGGTCACATCTATACATTATCTGTACTCAGAGAGTTATCACTGTTATCTGTGGTGTTACATAGGACTGCAGGTCACATCTACTACATTATCTGTGCTCAGAGAGTTATCACTGTGTTATCTGTGGTGTTACATAGGACTGCAGGTCACATCTATACATTATCTGTACTCAGAGAGTTATCACGGTGTTATCTGTGGTGTTACATAGGACTGCAGGCCACATCTACTACATTATCTGTACTCAGAGAGTTATCACTGTTATCTGTGGTGTTACATAGGACTGCAGGTCACATCTATACATTATCTGTACTCAGAGAGTTATCACTGTGTTATCTGTGGTGTTACATAGGACTGCAGGTGACATCTATACATTATCTGTACTCAGAGAGTTATCACTGTTATCTGTGGTGTTACATAGGACTGCAGGTCACATCTATACATTATCTGTACTCATAGAGTTATCACTGTGTTATCTGTGGTGTTACATAGGACTGCAGGTCACATCTATACATTATCTGTACTCAGAGAGTTATCACTGTTATCTGTGGTGTTACATAGGACTGCAGGTCACATCTATACATTATCTGTACTCAGAGAGTTATCACTGTGTTATCTGTGATGTTACATAGGACTGCAGGTCACATCTATACATTATCTGTACTCAGAGAGTTATCACTGTTATCTGTGGTGTTACATAGGACTGCAGGTCACATCTATACATTATCTGTACTCAGAGAGTTATCACTGTTATCTGTGGTGTTACATAGGACTGCAGGTCACATCTACTACATTATCTGTACTCAGAGAGTTATCACTGTGTTATCTGTGGTGTTACATAGGACTGCAGGTCACATCTATACATTATCTGTACTCAGAGAGTTATCACTGTTATCTGTGGTGTTACATAGGACTGCAGGTCACATCTATATATTATCTGTACTCAGAGAGTTATCACTGTTATCTGTGGTGTTACATAGGACTGCAGGTCACATCTATACATTATCTGTACTCAGAGAGTTATCACTGTTATCTGTGGTGTTACATAGGACTGCAGGTCACATCTATACATTATCTGTACTCAGAGAGTTATGACTGTTATCTGTGGTGTTACATAGGACTGCAGGTCACATCTATACATTATCTGTACTCAGAGAGTTATCACTGTTATCTGTGGTGTTACATAGGACTGCAGGTCACATCTATACATTATCTGTACTCAGAGAGTTATCACTGTTATCTGTGGTGTTACATAGGACTGCAGGTCACATCTATACATTATCTGTACTCAGAGAGTTATCACTGTGTTATATGTGGTGTTACATAGGACTGCAGGTCACATCTATACATTATCTGTACTCAGAAAGTTATCACTGTGTTATCTGTGGTGTTACATAGGACTGCAGGTCACATCTATACATTATCTGTACTCAGAGAGTTATCACTGTGTTATCTGGGGTGTTACATAGGACTGCAGGTCACATCTATACATTATCTGTACTCAGAGAGTTATCACTGTTATCTGTGGTGTTACATAGGACTGCAGGTCACATCTATACATTATCTGTACTCAGAGAGTTATCACTGTGTTATCTGTGGTGTTACATAGGACTGCAGGTGACATCTATACATTATCTGTACTCAGAGAGTTATCACTGTGTTATCTGTGGTGTTACATAGGACTGCAGGTCACATCTATACATTATCTGTACTCAGAGAGTTATCACTGTTATCTGTGGTGTTACATAGGACTGCAGGTCACATCTACTACATTATCTGTACTCAGAAAGTTATCACTGTGTTATCTGTGCTGTTACATAGGACTGCAGGTCACATCTATACATTATCTGTACTCAGAGAGTTATCACTGTGTTATCTGTGATGTTACATAGGACTGCAGGTCACATCTATACATTATCTGTACTCAGAGAGTTATCACTGTTATCTGTGGCGTTACATAGGACTGCGGGTCACATCTATACATTATCTGTACTCAGAGAGTTATCACTGTGTTATCTGTGGTGTTACATAGGACTGCAGGTCACATCTATACATTATCTGTACTCAGAGAGTTATCACTGTGTTATCTGTGGTGTTACATAGGACTGCAGGTCACATCTATACATTATCTGTACTCAGAGAGTCATCACTGTGTTATCTGTGGTGTTACATAGGACTGCAGGTCACATCTATACATTATCTGTACTCAGAGAGTTATCACTGTGTTATCTGTGTTGTTACATAGGACTGCAGGTCACATCTATACATTATCTGTACTCAGAGAGTTATCACTGTTATCTGTGGTGTTACATAGGACTGCAGGTCACATCTATACATTATCTGTACTCAGAGAGTTATCACTGTTATCTGTGGTGTTACATAGGACTGCAGGTCACATCTATACATTATCTGTACTCAAAGAGTTATCACTGTTATCTGTGGTGTTACATAGGACTGCAGGTCACCTCTATACATTATCTGTACTCAGAGAGTTATCACTGTGTTATCTGTGGTGTTACATAGGACTGCAGGTCACCTCTATACATTATCTGTACTCAGAGAGTTATCACTGTGTTATCTGTGGTGTTACATAGGACTGCAGGTCACATCTATACATTATCTGTGCTCAGAGAGTTATCACTGTTATCTGTGGTGTTACATAGGACTGCAGGTCACATCTACTACATTATCTGTACTCAGAGAGTTATCACTGTGTTATCTGTGGTGTTACATAGGACTGCAGGTCACATCTATACATTATCTGTACTCAGAGAGTTATCACTGTGTTATCTGTTTTGTTACATAGGACTGCAGGTCACATCTATACATTATCTGTACTCAGAGAGTTATCACTGTTATCTGTGGTGTTACATAGGACTGCAGGTCACATCTATGCATTATCTGTACTCAGAGAGATATCACTGTTATCTGTGGTGTTACATAGGACTGCAGGTCACATCTATACATTATCTGTACTCAGAGAGTTATCACTGTGTTATCTATGGTGTTACATAGGACTGCAGGTCACATCTACTACATTATCTGTACTCAGAGAGTTATCACTGTGTTATCTGTGGTGTTACATAGGACTGCAGGTCACATCTATACATTATCTGTACTCAGAGAGTTATCACTGTTATCTGTGGTGTTACATAGGACTGCAGGTCACATCTATACATTATCTGTACTCAGAGAGTTATCACTGTGTTATCTGTGATGTTACATAGGACTGCAGGTCACATCTATACATTATCTGTACTCAGAGAGTTATCACTGTTATCTGGGGTGTTACATAGGACTGCAGGTCACATCTATACATTATCTGTACTCAGATAGTTATCACTGTGTTATCTGTGGTGTTACATAGGACTGCAGGTCACATCTATACATTATCTGTACTCAGAAAGTTATCACTGTTATCTGTGGTGTTACATAGGACTGCAGGTCACATCTATACATTATCTGTACTCAGAGAGTTATCA